>NW_026967523.1:606666-910000 GCF_028390025.1 Pseudophryne corroboree | reverse complement strand
TTCTATCTGTACTGTACGTATCTGTAGGTAGTAGATGTAGACAGATTTTTATTTTTTTTATATATCATTTCAATTCTATCTTGTCTTTACTGATCTCTTCCCTTTCCATTTTTTGAAGGACCCGTCTCTTTCGAAGAGTCTGCCGTGCCGCCAGGCGGCCAGCGGGGGGTGCCGCAGCGGGGACCGGGGGAAAAACGATCCGACCAACAGGACGGGTAGTCTCTCCCTGCGTTTTTTTAATTTTTATTTACTTATTTATTTTAATTGATAGATATAATTTTTTTTGTGCTATTCTTTTACCCCCCCTTTTTTTTTCTTCCCCCTATTTTATTATTGTTATATATTTTTTTTTTGTCTTCTTCCTCTCTCTCCTCTCAACTCCAGATGGGGAAACGGCAGCCTAGGTGCTTGTCATTTATTTATTTCCTCCCCCCCCCCCCTTTTTTTAATGTGTTTTTATAAAAAAAATTTTTACCCATCCTCAAGCGAGCAACCGGCGGGGGGCGTCCGCTGCGGGACCGGGTGACGCCCGGCCGACGGCGCTCTGCGGCCCGGGCACTTTTCATTTATCTGGGGTGTGCGGGTTCGTCTTTTAAAAGGGGGGGGGGGGAATTAAAAAAGCTATTTAAAAAAATCTTTCATTTATTTCCCCTCACCAGGGGGCGCCGACGAGGGGAGACCGGGGGGTAGCCTCCCCGCCGCGGCACCGGACACATCGCAAATTCACAACGGTGGATTCCTTTATTTTTTTACGCGGCCAGCAGGGGGCGTCGCGCGCAGACTGGCGGCCACCCTCGGCCGCTCGGGAACTTTGCATTTAAATCGGTGGGGTGTTTTTGTCTTTTGCCCGTTTTTCACTCTCCCCCCCCCCTCTCAACCGTGTATTCCCTCGGCTGGCCAGCGGGGGGTGCCGCGGCGGGGACACGGGGGGGGGGGGGGGGGGGGGGGGGTCATCCGGGCGGACCGGGTACCTTTCCTCTGTTTGGGGCGAGTGCTTTTTGGAATTTTTTTTCTTTTTCTGTTTGTCTCGTTCCGTTCTTCCCTTCAACCAGCCAGCGGGGGGCGCCACTGCCCGCAAGCCGGCGGCCCTCCGTCCCACTTACTTTCGCACGAAGGGAAATGTTTATTTTTTTATCCGAGAGGACACACGGAATCTGCAGCCCCCGCAGTGGCGTCAGGCGGCCACCAGGGGGGCGCCGCAGAGGGGATCCAGGGACCGCCGAGCGCCGCCTGCCCGTCCGCTGGGCCAAGGGGGCCGGGGCGGGTCGCACGCCGCTGTTTCCCCCCCGAGCGGTGCGGTCCGAGCCACCTCTGGCCACCGGGGGGCGCCCCCGCCGCCTCCCCCGCACACGTCGGGCCTCCCCCCGGGCCGTGGGACGCGGCCGGCGAGCGTCGGCCTCCCGCGTGGAAGTGTCGCGAATGAGTGTGGACCGGGGCGCCCGCGGCCCCCGCTTCCAGGGGTTCGGGGAGGAGTGGGAAGCCTGGGTCGAGCGCGCCCTCGGCCGCTCGTGTCGCTACCCGCCGGAGCACACCTCCGCCGGATCAGTAGGTACCGACGAGGCGGGCGAGAGAGCCGGGACTCTGCCTGGGGCCGATAAGCCCGTTTCCCCGGAGCTCCTGCAAAATGACCCGTGGCAGAAGAGGCACGGAGCTCGGAGAGCAGCAGGAACGGGGCCCTCTCCCGTCCCTAGGCTGCCCAGGCAGGGCTCCAGGAGCCCGGTACCAGCTCTCCCCGTCCGACGGCCTCCTCTCTGGAAGCGGACGCAGTCGGACTCCCAGACCGGGGCCCTGGGAGAGGGTTTGGGAGAGCCCTGCCGGGAGCCACCTGGTTGGGCCCGTGCGGAGGGGCGCGCGGCGCCCCCCGGTGGTCGAAGGCGGAACCACGCGTCTGGCGGAGCCCAGGCCCCCTCTCCCCCCAGCGGCAGTGCCCCCCGGCGGGCCGAATCGGGTACTGCGATTCGCGGAAGTTCAGCCGATGAGAGCGGACGGGCGCCCCTCGGGCCGGGAGGCGCCTCCGGGAGCCCGGGGAAGCGTCGGAGGACGCTCAGCGAGAGTGTCACGCGCAGCGCCCATCCCACTACGCCGAGGGAACCGGCCAGAGAGCATCACAGGTGGCGAACAGAGTCAAGCCGGAAAAGAGAAAACGGAGGGCTGCGGTTGAGGCGAGAGAAAGGCCCCCGTCTCCTTTTTCACAGCTGATCTGAGCCTGCTCCCCAAGTGCTCCGTGCCCCCCTGCAGCCAGCTCCCAAAGTTCTCCAAGCCCCCCTCCCCGGCTCCCAAATGCTCCATGCCCCCTCCCACCTGCTCCCCAAGTGCTCCGTGCCCCCCCTGCAGCCTGCTCCCCAAGTGCTCCGTGCCCCCCTGCAGCCTGCTCCCCAAGTGCTCCATGCCCCCCTGCAGCCTGCTCCCCAAGTGCTCCGTGCCCCCTGCAGCCTGCTCCCCAAGTGCTCCGTGCCCTCCTGCAGCCTGCACCCCAAGTGCTCCGTGCCCCCCACCGCTGCTCCTTGCCCCCCTGCAGCCTGGCCCCTAGTGCTGTGTCCTCCTCCGCTGCTCCCCAAGTGCTCCGTGCCCCCCCTGCAGCCTGCTCCCCAAGAGCTCCATGCCCCCCCTGCAGCCTGGTCCCCTAGTGCTCCGTGACCCCCTTCCCTGCTCCCCAGGTGCTCCGTGCCTCCCTGCAGCCTGTTCCCCAAGTGCTCCGTGCCTCCCTGCAGCCTGTTCCCCAAGTGCTCCGTGCCCTCCTGCAGCCTGCTCCCCAAGAGCTCCGTGCCCCCCTGCAGCCTGCTCCCCAAGAGCTCCGTGCCCCCCCTGCAGCCTGCTCCCCAAGCGCTCCGTGCCCCACTCCCCTGCAGCCTGCTCCCCAAGTGCTCCGTGCCCCCCTGCAGCCTGGCCCCAAGTGCTCCGTGCCCCCTGCTCCCCAAGTGCTCCGTGCCCCCCTGCAGCCTGCTCCCCAAGTGCACCGTGCCCCCCACCGCTGCTCCTTGCCCCCCTGCAGCCTGCTCCCCAAGAGCTCTGTGTCCCCCTCCCCAGGTGCTCCGTGCCCCCCTCCCCTGCTCCACAAGTGCTCCGTGCCCCCCTCGCCTGCTCCCCAGGTGCTCCGTGCCTCCCTGCAGCCTGCTCCCCAAGTGCTCCGTGCCCCCCTGCAGCCTGCTCCCCAAGTGCTCCGTGCCCTCCTGCAGCCTGCTCCCCAAGAGCTCCGTGCCCCCCCTGCAGCCTGCTCCCCAAGAGCTCCGTGCCCCCCCTGCAGCCTGCTCCCCAAGCGCTCCGTGCCCCACTCCCCTGCAGCCTGCTCCCCAAGTGCTCCGTGCCCCCTCCCCTGCTCCCCAAGTGCTCCGTGCCCCCCTCCCCTGCTCCCCAAGTGCTCCATGCCCCCCTCCCCTGCAGCCTGCTCCCCAAGCGCTCCCTGCCCCACTTCCCTGCTCCCCAAGTGCTCCATGCCCCCCACCACTGCTCCTTGCCCCCCTCAGCCTGGCCCCTAGTGCTCCGTGTCCTCCTCCGCTGCTCCCCAAGTGCTCCGTGCCCCCCCTGCAGCCTGCTGCCCAAGAGCTCCGTGCCCCCCCTGCAGCCTGCTCCCCAAAGGCTCTGTGCTCCCCCTGCAGCCTGCTCCCCAAAGGCTCCGTGCTTTCCCTGCAGCCTGCTCCCCAAGAGCTCTGTGTCCCCCTCCCCTGCTCCACAGGTGCTCCGTGCCCCCCTGCAGCCTGCTCCCCAAGTGCTCCGTGCCCCCCTGCAGCCTGCTCCCCAAGTACACCGTGCCCCCCACCGCTGCTCCTTGCCCCCCTGCAGCCTGCTCCCGAAGAGCTGTGTCCCCCTCCCCAGGTGCTCCGTGCCCCCCTCCCCTGCTCCACAAGTGCTCCGTGATCCCCATGCAGCCTGCTTCCAAATGCTCCGTGCCCCCTCCGACCTGCTCCCCAAGTGCTCCGTGACACCCTCCCCTGCTCCCCAAGTGCTCCATGACCTCCTGCAGCCTGGTCCCCTAGTGCTCTGTGCCCCCCTGCAGCCTGTGCCCCAAGTGCTCCGTACCTCCCACTGCTGCACCCCAGGTGCTCCTTCCCCCCTGCAGCCTGGCCCCTAGTGCTCCCCTCCCCTGCTCCCCAGGTGGTCCGTGCCCTCCCCCGCTGCTCCGTGCCCCCTGCAGCCTGGTCCCCTAGTGCTCCGTGTCTCCCTCCTCTGCCACCCAGGTGCTCCGTGCCCCTTCCCGCTGCAACCTGCTCCCTCCATGTGCCTAATTTGCTCTGTTCCACAGCTCTATAGAAGAAAATGTGTTACCTGTCACAACAGCTAACTCAATTTGAAGTGCGCGCCAAGAAACGCTGCAGTGTGTGTCACATGGTCTGGTCACATGGCCTGTGACGTCACCGGCTCACATCTACGGAAGGGGAACTAGTCTCTTCCATAGGTTCCCTGGCCGTGTAGTGACGTCAGGAGCGGCGGCCATTTTCCCCTGGTCTGAGCTCCGCCTTCCTTCTATCATTCCCACAAGGCAGCAGGAGCAGAGAGCAGCCATTGCTGTGTCTGGCAGCAGGTAATGATATTATTATTATTATTCTATAGGCTGAGCAGCTCTGGTGTCAGGTTCTGTACTACAGGGGGAGCAGCCTCTGGTGCCTTGTTATAGTGCAGCTGGAGCAGCCTCTGGTGCTGCATTATCCCTGTACAGGTGGCTGACACTCTAGTGTCCTATTACTGTAATACATGTGGCGCAGACCCCGCCATTACTGTAATACAGGTGGAGCAGACCCCGCCGTTACCGTAATACAGCTGGTGCAGATCCCGCCGTTACCGTAGTACATGTGGCGCAGACCCCGCCGTTATCGTAATACAGGTGGTGCAGACCCCGCTGTTACCGTAATACAGAGGGCGCAGACCCCGCCGTTACTGTGATACAGGTGGCGCAGTCCCCACCCTTACTGTAATACAGGTGGCGCAAGACCCCGCCGTTACTGTAATACAGGGCTCAGACCCCGCCGTTACCGTAATACAGGTGGCGCAGTCCCCACCCTTACCATAATACAGAGGGCGCACACCCCGTCGTTACCGTGATACAGGTGGCGCAGACCCCGCCGTTACTGTAATTCTATAAACGGGACATTACAGGTGTTGTGTCCTGTGGCATTGTACTATACAGGTGGAGCGGCATATGTTGTATTAATATTCAGGGGAGCTGTATTAAAATACAGGGGAGTGGCATGTGTTGTCCTACTGTACAGGGGGAGCGACCTGGGGCATCCTCCTATACAGGGGTAGTGGATTATGACATCCTACTATACAGGGGGAGCAGCCTGTGTTGCCCTTTTATACAGGGTAAGTGGCCTGTGGTGTCTTGTTACTTTTATTATATAGGGTGAGCGACATGTATTGTCTTTCTATACAAAGGAGTGGCCTGTTTTGTCATATTACAGGGGTAGCATCCTGTACTGTCATAGTATACAGGGGGAGCGGCCTGTGTTGTCATAATATACAAGTGGAGGGACCTGTGGTGTCTTGTTACTATTATTATATAGGGTGGGCGGAATGTATTTTCTTTCTATACAGAAGGCGTGGCCTGTGTTGTCATAATATACAGGGGTAGCTTTCTGTGCTGTCATAGTATGCAGGGGGAGCGGCCTGTGTTGTATTTATTATTTATTAGCAGTTTCTTATATAGCGCAGCATATTCAGTTGCGCTTTACAATTAGAACAACAGTAATAGAACAAAACAGGGTAAAAACAGACAGACATAGAGGTAGGAAGGCCCTGCTCGCAAGGTTACAATCTATGGGGGAATAGGCATTGATACAGAAGGATTGATGCTACCTGTTGCATAATGGTCCACCAGATTGCTAGGTTCTTAATGGGTTGTATGATATGATCACCCAGCGATGAGATGAGGTATAGATTGAGAACAGCAGAGGACTTGCGGTACTCCAACTGATAGAGGTAGAGAAGAAGAGGTAGAATCAGAGAAGTGAACACTGAAAGAGCGATTAGATAGGTAGGATGAGAACCAGGAGAGGACCGTGTCCTGAAGACCTAGAGATTGTAGTATTTGTTTGAGAAGAGAGTGGTCAATGATGTCATAAGCAGCAGAGAGATCTAGAAGAATGAGTAGTGAGTAATGGCCTTTAGATCTAGCAGTGACTAGATCATTCACTACTTTGGTCAGTGCAGTGTCTGTGGAGTGTTGGGCATGAAAGCCTGACTGAAGTGGGTCCAATAAGTTGTGGGAGTTAAGAAAGTGTGTAAGGCGAGTGTAGGCAAGTCTCTCAAGTAGCTTGGAGGGATATGGTAGCTGAGAAATGGGACGGTAGTTAGAGAGTGTGTTTGGGTCAGAGTTGTGTTTGTTTAGACTGGGAGTAATCACTGCATGCTTAAACAGAGAAGGAAAGATACCAGTAGAGAGAGAGATTACAGATGTTAGTTAAGGTTGGGATAAGCACAGGAGACAAAGTTTTACTGACCTGTGAGGGTATAGGATCAAGAGGAGAGGTAGTGGAGTAGGAGGATGGAAAGACTGATGATACTTCATCTTCACTTGTGGGATCAAATGAAGAGATAGTGCCAGAGGGTTCAGGTAGGGAATTGAGCAGGTCACTGGCTGAGGAAGAGCATACCATTTCATCTCGGATTTATCAATCTTATCCTTGAAGTAGGAGGCAAGTTCTTGTGCACTGATACACAAAACACTAATATTTGCAGCGCCTGCATCAATTAAATAAAATCAGCAAAAATATTTTAAAAAAATGAAATGGTGGGGACAATGCTTGGTATACGTTCACCAATATATAAGAGTTGTGTATTGCTCCTATTAGGAATAACTAGACAAAAGAAATATGATAGGGGCGCTCATATATCAAAACACTGTACCCAACAAGATAACAGCCATGGAGTCCCAATAGTTATTAAAATTACTTTATTATAAATAACAAATACTTTTGTATCTGTATATATTGCTATTAAATATTAACTATTCTTGTACAATTGTGTAGCAATTTCATAACACTTGTATAATTAATTAACAGTAGTTACACATTCATATAAAAAGCAGCTAGAAACCAAATACATATATTAATGTAATTGTTTAGTGGTAATATGACCAATATATCCAACCGGGCGTCCCCGGAAAGAAAATATTAGTTGTGGCTTAAAAACAACTGCTGGAAGATAAAAAACCGTTTATATGCCAAGCCCAGGTGGGTGCCGGCGCGGAACTGAGGAGAAGAGAACCGTCAAGTCCATTGGTGGAAAATCCGTTATGCGCTTGATGTATATTCTCCTCCAGGATTACATCACCTCTTCCACTACAGCTGTATTGTATGGGTAACGGTCCCAAGATGTTATCACTGTTGACAGAAGCGGCGTGTGGACCGTGTCCACAGCGGGGATGGAATTGCCGCTAAATAGTGAAGATCCCGTGGTGGATATATAAACCACAGTCAATTTTTCAGACTGGGGGCAGTTTGGATTCCCGTCTCTTATACGGGACTTGAAGTGACTCGTACCTTGTTTGTGCTGCCGATACAGCTTTATCATTTGGCTGATTGGCCCAAGGATATGGGCGCTGTTGGTAATGTCGGCATGTGAACCGCTGTTGCGGCGAGATCGATAAGGCCGCTGTATAAGGCCGTATGGTGAGAGTCCCGTGGTGGATGATATAAGCTGCAGGGGGATTAGCTTCCTGACTCCCATGCGGGGCTTGAGATGGTTTGTTTGGTAACGTTCAAACAGGGCCGGTATATGGAGTAACCACCTTGACTGGTTTGTGCTGTTGTAGGCACTGATAGTATCTAGTGGGGGAGGTGAGGGAGGGTAAAGAAGTGATTTAAATGCATTAAAAAGTTGCTTGGGGTTGGTGGCATGAGAAGAGATGAGAGATTGGAAGTATGTTTGTTTGGCAGTGTCCAGAGCCTGATGATAGGAGTGGTAGGTGGTCTTATATCTGAGGATTCTGAGATTTACGCCACTGACGTTCTACTTTACGTGACAGTTTTTGTAGGTGTCTTGTTGATTTAGAGTGCCATGGTTGGCATCTAAGCCTATGTAGAGTGTGATGGGTAGCTGGAGCCTCTCTAGGGTCTTGTGCAGGTGGAATACAGCAGTGTCAGGTGTGGTAAATGTAGGGATTGGTGAGAGCAGTTGTTGCAGAGAAGTGGAAAGTTGTTGAAAATGTATATTGTTAGTATTTCTGCGGGTTAGAGGAGGCTTGCTAGGTTTTAGTGTCATAGAAGTTAGAGTAATAGAAGAGATTGTGAAGGTGATCAGGTTGTGATCAGAGAAAGGGAAAGGAGTGTTAATGAATTCAGAAACTGAGCAGAGTCTGGTGAACACAAGATCAAAGCAGTGGCCCTTCTGATGAGTAGAGGAGTCAGACCATTTGGTCAGGCCAAGAGAGGAGGTTAGAGAGAGGAGTTTGGAGGCATGAACAGATTGTGGACTGTCAAGAGCTATATTGAAATCGCCCATAATGATGTTGTTCGAGTTGCCCAGGAGGGCGATAGATAGCTGCAACACGCAGAGAGAAGAGGTGAAAATCCTGATAGAGTGAACTTCAAATGATGTGAATGCGAGTGATGGAACCTGAGGTAGAACAGTGTATGTGAAAAATTGGAACAGTAAGATTCCAACCCCACCACCTTTACTATTACCAGGCCTGGGGGTGTGTGTGAAGTGGAAACCACCGTGTGACAGTGCTGCAGGGGAGGCCGTGTCTGATTGTGTGAGCCATGTTTCTGTTATAGCCAGCAGATTAAAGTTGTGAGATATGAAGAGGTTATGGATGGATGGTAATTTGTTACAAACAGAGTGTGCATTCCATAAGCCACATTTTAGTGACTTGGAGGGGGATGGGAGACACATGATATTTATGAGGTTAGATGGAGTTCTATGTTGTTTTGAGATAGCTGTGTGTGAGAGGGACAGATGGTTGGGGCCTGGATTTGGTGATATGACACCAGCTAATAAAAGCAGAAGAGTGAGATAAATATTGGTGGATGTTTGCGAGTGTTTATTCTGGTGGCCAATTGTGGTTGTCAAAGTACTTGCAGAGAAGTAAGTATAAAGCTCATGAGTGGTTAGAAGAGGGGAGTGGAGAATAGAAGCTGTAATGTGCACAGAGGGGTGAGTTTTAGGGTGAGTGTAGAATGTGTTACATTTGGTGAGAATTCCATGAATTGAAATAAGAAACAGTAGTTTGATGAACATGCTGTGGTCGTTTGTGAGATCATTTTGGGTTAAGTGGTGTAGGAATAAGTTGTTTAAGTAAGTTACCTTTCCTTGATGGTGCTCAATGCTTGTTCAACTGTTTATTTAACTGTTCAGATAACACACTTCTTACTTCCACGCTTATTACATTCGACGCAAGCTACCCCCAGAAAGCTGACCCCTTGACATTATACAGTAACACCAGGGGATGTGTCTGGGGGATGACTGGAGAGGTGACTGCTGGGAATGGGACATTATACAGTAACACCAGGGGACGTGTCTGGGTGATGACTGGAGAGGTGACTGCTGGGAATGGGGCATTATACAGTAACACCGGGGAATGTGTCTGGGTGATGACTGGAGAGGTGACTGCTGGGAATGGGGCATTATACAGTAACACCGGGGGATGTGTCTGGGTGATGACTGGAGAGGTGACTACTGGGAATGGGACATTATACAGTAACACCAGGGACGTGTCTGGGTGATGACTGGAGAGGTGACTTCTGGGAATGGGACATTATACAGTAACACCAGGGGATGTGTCTGGGTGATGACTGGAGAGGTGACTGCTGGGAATGGGACATTATACAGTAACACCAGGGGACGTGTATGGGTGATAACTGGAGAGGTGACTGCTGGGAATGGGACATTATACAGTAACACCAGGGGATGTGTCTGGGTGATGACTGGAGAGGTGACTGCTGGGAATGGGACATTATACAGTAACACCAGGGGATGTGTCTGGGTGATGACTGTATAACTGTGTGTGTCAAGGTTCCTATAAGGTGTCAGGATGTCACTGTCTATGTCTCCATGCAGGAGGGGGAGTATATAGAGGAACACAGGGATCTGTACAAGGATGTAATGATGGAGAATCACCGGCCCCTCACATCACTGGGTAAGAGGAGACTGTCATGTATTGTACAGGGGAGAGCAGGTATGGGGGCCCCTATATACACACATCACCTGATAATCACATATATACACTGTACTCAGTCACTGTGTGTCTCCTACAGATGGGCCCAGTAACAGAGATACCCCAGAGAGATGTCCCCGTCCTCTGTATTCCCAGGATTGTACAGAGGAGTATCACAGGATCCCACAGGAGGATCAGGTAGGTGGGATTTAGGGTCTCGCCAATATACCAAAGTGACTGTCACTATATGATCTGTAGAGGAGCTGTGTGTATTATACACTGATATTATACTGTTTCACCCTTAGTTTAAGCTAACACTATGCAAATACCATTGTATTATTTTCTCATACGTCCAAGAGGATGCTGGGGTCACATCAAGAACCTTGGGGTATAGACGGGATCCACAGGAAACATGGGCACTTTAAGACTTTCAAAGGTGTGTGAACTGGCTCCTCCCTCTATGCCCCTCCTCCAGACTCCAGTTTAGAATCTGTGCCCAGGCAGACTGGATACACACTGAGGAGCTCTACTGAGTTTCTCTGAAAATACTTTATGTTAGGTTTATTATTTTCAGGGAGCACTGCTGGCAGCAGTCTCCCTGCTTTGTGGGACTGAGGGGAGAGAAGTCAGATCTACTTCTGTGAGTTTCAAGGCTCTGCTTCTTTGGCTACAGGACACCATTAGCTCCTGAGGGTCTGATCGCTAGGTACGCCTAGATGCTCGCTCCCAGAGCCCGCCGTCACCCCCCTTGCAGAGCCAGAAGTCAGAAGACAGGCGAGTAGAAGAAGATCAGAAGACTTCAGTGACGGCTTTGAGGTAGCGCACAGCGGCCGCGCTGCGCGCCATGCTCCCACACTCAGAGGCACTACAAGGTGCAGGGGGGGGGGGCAGCAATTTAACCACAAAATAACTGACTGGCAGGAGCAGACATAGTGCCAGGGCACTGTCCGGACCCCCGCCAGTATAAAAAAGTTTAAAAAAGAGCGGGTCTGAAGCGCGCCATTATGGTGGAGGGGCTTAGCCCTCACAGCACACAGCCCGGCGCCATTTTCTCTACACAGGCTGCAGAGACGCTGGTCCTTCCTCACAATGCTGTACAAGTAACAGGGTGCAAAATGGGGAGGGGGGGGGCACAGTGATTTTGATGCATTGTATGTAATTTATAAAAGCGCTGCAGGTCTGTGACATTTTCTGTAGTATTTTCAGACCGGGTTTGGGCGCTGGGGTGTGAGTTGGCAATATCTCCCTCTGTGGCTCTCTGACAGGCTTTACTGTGGGTCTGTCCCCTATATGCCCTGTGTGTCTGTGGGTGGTGGGTGCACGTGTGTCGGCATGTCTGAGGCGGAGTGCTCTTCCCAGGAGGAGACTATGTTAGGGACACAAACGGCTGTGGTAATGACCCTATCGGCGCCGCCGACACCTGATTGGGTGAATGTTTTGAGTGCTTTAAATGATAAATAAAAGATTGGATAAATCTGAGTCCCAGAACCAGGCTTGGAAGAAATCCGTAGAGGATGTGTTGTTTCAAGTCCAGACCCCCTCGAGGTCACAAAAACGTTCATTTGCCCAGCTGACAGACAGGGATACCGACACGGACACTGACTCAAGTGTCGACTATAGTGATGCCAGATTAGAACCAAAACTGGCAAAGAGCATTCAGTACATGATTGTGGCAATAAAAGACGTGTTACATATCACTGAGGACCCTACTGTTCCTGATACTAGGGTCTGTATGTATAAAGGAAAGAAACCTGAGGTAACATTTCCTCCCTCTCATGAACTGAACACGCTTTGTGAAAAGGTTTGGAAAAGTCCTGACAGAAAGTTTCAGATTCCCAAAAGGATTGTAATGGCGTATCCGTTTCCCTCTGGGGATAGGGAAAAATGGGAGTCACCCCCCATTGTGGACAAAGCTCTGTCATGGCTGTCCAAATAGGTGGCTCTCCCGTCCCCTGACACGGCAGCCCTAAAGGATCCTGCGGATCGTATGCAGGAAAATACATTGAAATCCATTTATGCGTGGGTGAGCAGTGCTATCGAAAAATGGGCAGATAACCTGTCGTCTGAATTGGATACCCTGGATAGGGATAGCATTCTTTTGACACTAGGTCATATCAGGGATGCTGCAGTCTACCTAAAAGAAGCTGCGAGAGATATTGGCCTCTTGGGATCACGAGCCAATGCCATGGCAGTCTCAACTAGGAGAGCATTGTGGATTCATCAATGGAATGCTGATGCTGACTCTAAGAAAGCTATGGAGTCTCCACTGTATAAAGTTGGTGTGTTGTTTGGTGACGGCTTCGCTGATTTGGTATCTACGGCTACCACGGGTAAATCATAATTTTTACCTTATGTGCCTGCACCACAAAAGAAAGCACACCACTATCAGATGCAGTCCTTTCGGCCCAATAAATACAGAAAAGGCAAACGATCACCGGCCGTGGCCGGTTCCCTGGAGCAGAAGTCCTCCCCGGCTTCTGCCAAGTCCACCACATGACGCTGGGACTCCTCTGCGGAAGTCTGCACCAGTGGAAGCATGTCTCAGGCTCTTCAGTCAGTTCTGGGCTCATGGGTTTTAGAAATAGTGTCCTAAGGGTACAAACTGGAGTTTCAAGACGTCCCCCCTCAGCGATTTTTCAAATCAGCCTTACCAGCTTCTCTTCTAGACAGGGAGGTGGTATGCGCCGCAATACAAAAATTGTGTCACAATCAAGTCATAGTCAGGGTTCCCCCGTCGCAACAGAGAGAAGGCTTTTATTCGAGCCTGTTAGTGGTCCCTAAGCCAGATGGCTCAGTCAGACCAATCCTGAACCTCAAATCCCTCAATTTCTACCTAAAAAAATTCAAATTCAAGATGGAATCTCTCCGGCCAGTGATCTCCAGTCTGGAGGAAGGGGATTTTATTGTGTTGGTAGACCTAAAGGATGCCTACTTGCATGTTCCCATTTATTTCCCACATCAGGCTTACCTGAGGTTCGCAGTTCGGGATTGTCATTACCAATTTCAGACGTTGCCATTTGGTCTGTCCACGGCTTCGAGGGTTTTCACCAAAGTAATGGCCGAAATGATGGTTCTCCTACGCAAACAAGGAGTCACGATTATCCCGTACTTGGACGATCTCCTGATAAAGGCGAGATCCAGGAACCAATTGATGCAGAACATTATTCTCTCCTTGACAATTCTGCAGCAACATGGTTGGCTCCTAAACGTGCCAAAATCACAGTTGGTTCCGACGAGACGGCTGTCGTTTTTGGGAATGATTCTGGACACAGAATTACAGAGAGTCTTTCTTCCAGTGGAAAAGGCTCTGGAACTTCAATGTCTGGTCAAACAATTGCTGAAACCAGCAAGAGTATCGATGCACTCGGTTGCTGGGAAAGATGGTGGCAGCCTACGAGGCCATTCAGTTTGGCAGATTCCATGCCAGAGTGTTACAGTGGGACCTGTTGGACAAGTGGTCCGGGTCCCATCTGCACATGCACTGAAGGATTACCCTGTCTTCCAAGACCAGAATCTCACTCCTGTGGTGGCTGCACAGCTCTCACTCCCTAGAGGTACGCAGGTTCGGGATCCAGGACTGGATCTTCGTGACCACGGATGCGAGTCTCCGAGGCTGGGGAGCAGTCACGCAGGGGGAAAGCTTCCAGGGAAGATGGTCAAGCCTGGAAATGTGTCTACACATAAACGTTCTGGAGTTAAGGGCCATTCACAATGGTCTTCTGCAAGCGAACATCTTCGTAATCGGCCCGTCTTGATTCAGTCGGACAACATAACAGCAGTAGCGTACATAAACCGCCAGGATGGAAAAAAGTGCAGAGCGGCAATAGCAGAGGCCACAAAGGTGCTCCGTTGGGCGGAAAGGCATACAAGCGCTCTGTCAGCGATCTTCATTCCAGGAGTGGACAACTGGGAAGCAGACTTCCTCAGCAGACACAATCTCCATCCAGGAGAGTGGGGTCTTCATCAAGAGGTCTTTGCAGAAGTGACAAGTCTTTAAGGGAATTCCTCAAATAGACATGATGGCGTCTCGCCTCAACAAGAAACTTCAGAGATATTGTTCCAGGTCAAGAGACCCTCAAGCAATAGCAGTGGATGCCCTAGTGACACCGTGGGTGTTTCAGTTGGTGTTCGTGTTTCTTCCGCTTCCACTCATTCCAAAAGTGATAAAGAGCATAAGAAGAACAAAGGTTCGAGCGATCCTCATTGTTCCAGACTGGCCAAGAAGGGTTTGGTATCCGGATCTTCTGGAATTACTCGTAGGAGATCCCTGGCCTCTTCCTCTGGGGGAGGATCAGTTACAGCAGGTACGTGTTCCAAGACTTACCGCGACTCCGTTTGACGGCTTGGAGGTTGAACGCCGGATACTAGCCCGGAAGGGTATTCCAGAGGAACTTATCCCCACTCTTATTCAGGCCAGGAAGGGAGTGACGTCTAAACATGACCACCGTATTTGGAGAAAATACGTGTCTTGGTGTGAATCCAGGAAGGTTCCTACGGAAGACTTTCAGCTAGTACGTTTTCTCCATTTTCTACAAGTCGGTATGGATGCGGCCTTAAGTGTGCTCAATTAAAGTTCAAATTTCAGCCTTATCGATTTTCTTCCAAAAACAATTGGGGTCTGGGACTCAGGGTCGACAGCACAAAGGTCGACACACTTTAGGTCGACGCCAATTGGTCGACACACCTTAGGTCGACATGGACAATAGGTCGACAGGAACAAGGTCGACATGGAAAAAGGTCGACATGAGTTTTTAATGTTGTTTTTTTGGTGTCATTTTCTTCGTAGAGTGACCAGGAACCCCAATTAGTGCACCGCGTCCCCTCGCATGGCTCGCTTCGCTCGCCATGCTTCGGGCATGGTGCCTTCGCTCCGCTACCGCTTCGCTCGGCACACTTTACCGTTCCAATCATAGTCCACGTGAATCGTTAAGTATGAAAAGGTTAAAAAAATGAAAAAAATCGTGAAAAACTCATGTCGACCTTTTTCCATGTCGACCTTGTTCCTGTCGACCTTTTGGCCATGTTGACCCTTTGTCCATGTCGACCTAAGGTGTGTCGACCAATTGGCGTCGACCTAAAGTGTGTCGACCTTTGTGCTGTCGACCTGGAGTCCGGATACCAAACAATTGGCCTCTCTTCCAGAAGTTCAGACCTTCGTGAAAGGAGTGTTGCACATCCAACCTCCCTTTGTGCCCCCTGTGGCACCGTGGGATCTTAACGTGGTGTTGCAATTCCTGCAATCTCATTGGTTTGAACCTTTGCAGAAGGTAGAGTTAAAATTTCTTACTTGGAAACTGGTCATGCTGTTGGCCTTGGCATCCGCAAGGTGGGTGTCTGAATTGGCGGCCTTGTCTCACAAGACCCCTTATTTGATCTTTCATGAAGATAGAGCAGAATTGAGGACTCGTCAGCAGTTTCTGCCGAAAGTGGTTTCGACGTTACACTTGAACCAACCTATTTTGGTGCCAGTGGCTACTGACACCTTGCTGGAATCAAAGTTTCTCAATGTAGTAAGAGCTTTGAAAATTTATGTCGCTAGAATGTCTCAGTTTAGGAAAACGGAGGCTCTGTTTGTCCTGTATGCTCACAGTAAAATTGGGGCTCCTGCTTCCAAGCAGACTATTGCGCGCTGGATCTGTCCTACGATTCAGCAGGCTCATTCTATGGCTGGATTGCCGTTACCGAAATCGGTAAAGGCCCATTCTACCAGAAAGGTGGGCTCGTCCTGGGCTGCTGCCCGGGGGGTCTCGGCATTGCAACTTTGCTGAGCAGCTACTTGGTCAGGTTCAAACACCTTTGCGAAGTTCTACAAGTTTGATACCCTGGCTAATGAGGACCTCATGTTTGGTCATTCGGTGCTGCAGAGTCATCCGCACTCTCCCGCCCGTTCTAGTGCTTCGGTATAACCCCATGGTTCTTGATGTGACCCCAGCATCCTCTAGGACGTATGAGAAAATAGGATTTTAATACCTACCGGTAAATCCTTTTCTCTTAGTCCGTAGAGGATGCTGGGCGCCCGTCCCAGTGCGTACTGTATCTGCAGTTTTTAGTTGTGGTTACACACATGTTGTGTTACGTTTATAGTCGGTCTGTTGCTGATGATGTTCATGCCGTTGACTTGCGTTGTGTTAAATGCCATGTTGCACGGCGTGCTTGAGGTGTGAGCTGGTATGTATCTCACCTTAGTTTAACAATAAATCCTTTTCCTTGAAATGTCCGTCTCTCTGGGCACAGTTCCTATAACTGGAGTCTGGAGGAGGGGCATAGAGAGAGGAGTCCGTTCACACCCCTTTGAAAGTCTTAAAGTGCCCATGTCTCCTGTGGATCCCATCTATACCCCATGGTTCTTGATGTGACCCCAGCATCCTCTACGGACTAAGAGAAAAGGATTTACCGGTGGGTATTAAAATCCTATTTTGTGGGTAATTTAGGAAGAACGTCTGTCTGATATAAAGGCAGAAGATATAGAGGGAGAAGAAGAGACGTATGTGACTGATATAAAGGCAGAAGATATAGAGGGAGAAGAAGAGACGTATGTGACTGATATAAAGGCAGAAGATATAGAGGGAGAAGAAGAGACGTATATGACTGATATGAAGGCAGAAGATACAGAGGGAGAAGATGAGACGTATGTGACTGATATGAAGGCAGAAGATATAGAGGGAGAAGAAGAGACGTATGTGAGGGGTGATCAGCAGTGTAAGGAGGAGGAGATCCCTACAGATATCAGCACATGTGAGTAATAAACACTTATTACAGAAGTCACATATTCTCCTTGCTCAGTCACTACAGCAATCTCTTATCCTACACCCTCCTCCGCCATCAGCCCTGTTCTCAGTTGGGAGACTCTAACACAAGGCTATCCATGACAAATATCACATGTAGAGAGTTATTACACACAACACTATAATGTTATGAAAAGTAACAAGCAGAAGTTTATTATTAGTGATTATATATAAATGTGTGTATATAATATAATTAGTATTGTTTTTTGTGGAGTGCCTAATTTATGTGCATTTTGTTAGATTATGCAGGTATGAAATATTTCCTGCTATACAGTAGACCTGAGCTCACCAAATACAATTCGTATAAGATTCAGAAATAAAATGAAATTTGAATCTAGAACTTCAAGTAAAACAGATTAAAAGCTTATCACAAGTACATATCTGTTTAATCATAAGACATTTTGCACTTGTTGTTACCCTTGCATGGGCGGGCTTGTTCTTATCCACTCCAATTCACTCTAAATCACCCAACGCGTTTCTTCAATAGTGACTTCTTCAGGGGTGTTTTCTGTTAAAGGCTTTATCCTCAAATATCAGTTGTGTAGACCTGAAATAATTGTGTAACCTTCAGACAGTAATTGTGGACTTATTCATGATGAACACATTCCTAATTACTTGTGAATAATAGTTCCTGCTCTGTGCAGTTCTGAGGTTATGACTTTAGGGAATGTAATGGCCAGATCCAATATTGCTCCATCTAAGGTCTCCCAGTAGCCTTACTACATACATAAATGTGTCTTGCACTCACTATATTAACTAACAATAATAAACAGTGGAGTATAGTGTTATGATTCCAGTACTCCTGACCGGAATGGTCCAATAAATTTGGGTCCCAATCTAGCTGAGGTTTGTCGAAGTCTAATGTTACGAGTCGACAACCATACCCTGTCTCCCACCTTAAAAGTGCAAGTACGTCGGAGCCTGTCAGAATTTTTTTTCTCTCGAAATGCCGCTTTTCTAAGAGCAAGGTGCACTTTTTTCCAAATGACTCTGAGATGAGAGGTTAAGGTTAGCGAGGAAACAGAAGAATGTTGAAAAAAAGAATTAGCTCTGGGGTGAAAACCAAAAACTGAAAAAAATGGAGACACATTAGTGGAGGAATGACAAGAAATATTGTACGCAAACTCCGCCAAAGGAAGAAACTCGGACCAATCATTCTGGAGTTTGGCTGAGTACAAACGCAAATACTGTTTTATTTGATTGATTAACTCGCTCGGTCTGCCCGTTGGATTGGGGATGGTAGCCGGATGTTAAAGACAATTTCATCTTTAATGAGGCACAAAAAGACTTCCAGAATTGTGCAATGAATTGTGGACCCCGATCAGAAACAATATCAGTGGGCAACCCATGAAGTCTGAAAACATGGCGGAGAAACAAAACAACCAATCCCTGGGCAGATGGCAGTCGGGGAAGAGCAATGAAATGGGCCATCTTGCTAAAACGGTCCACCACCACCACCCATATGACTCGAGTCCGGCTGACAGAGGGAGGTCTACCACAAAATCCATGGAAATATGAGACCATGGCCTGAGAGGAACATTTAAGGGCATAAGTTGCCCGATAGGCAAGGAACGGGGAACCTTATGCTGTGCACAGACCTGACAAGAAAAAACAAACTCCTTAATGTCTTTAGAAAGACCAGGCCACCATACTGAGCGGGAGACTAATTCCAAAGTCTTAGAGATCCCCGGCTGCCCGGCAACTTTGCTATCATGAAACTCAGTCAAAACAGTAGCTCTCAAAAACTCAGGGACGTAAAGACGACCAGCAGGAGTATTTCCAGGAGCTTGATGTTGAAGCTGCTTTAACTGGGTAAATAAATCTTGTGTGAGGCCTGCCCAAATGACTGAAGACGGAAGTATGGGAGTAACAGGACTGTTATTATGAACTGGAAGAAAACTGCGTGACATGGCATCCGCCTTGGTATTCTTGGAACCTGGCCTAAAAGTGATAATAAACTTGAAACGAGTAAAAAATAAAGCCCAACGAGCCTGCCGGACATTCAGCCGCTTAGCTGATTCGATGTACTGAAGATTTTTGTGGTCAGTCAATACTGAAATGGTATGTGTTGCTCCCTCAAGCCAATGCCTCCACTCCTCGAAAGCCCATTTAATAGCCAGTAACTCCCGGTTACCAACATCGTAGTTGGATTCAGCGGATGAGAATTTCCTGGACATAAAGGCACAAGGATGTAGTTCCAGAGAGTCCGGATCCTTCTGAGATAGGATAGCCCCCACTCCAACCTCCGAGGCAATCAACCTCAACAATGAAGGGCAATTCTGGGTTGGGATGTCTGAGGACTGGAGCTGAGACAAAAGCTTGTTTCAAGGCCTGAAAGGATAACTCAGCTTCACGTGACCAGTTGGTAGGATCCGCTCCCTTCTTAGTCAGTGCCACAATGGGAGCAACCAGGTCGGAAAAAGAATGAATAAATCTTCTATAATAATTCGCAAACCCTAAAAAGCGCTGAATTGCTTTTAAGTTGGTGGGTTGCGCCCAACTAAGGATGGCTTGGAGCTTCTTAGGTTCCATGCAGAATCCCCGAGGGGAAATAATGTACACTAAAAAGGATACCTCCGTGACATGAAACTCACACTTCTCCAGCTTGGCATATAGATGATTTTCACGTAATTTTTGAAGAACCTGACGCACCTGGGTAACATGTTGTTCAATTGAGTCAGAATAGATCAGGATGTCGTCTAAGTAAACGACCACGAATCTTCCTAGAAAATCACGGAGCACATCGTTAATGAGATCCTGGAAAACTGCCGGAGCATTAGACAAGCCGAACGGCATCACCAGATACTCGTAGTGACCCGACTGAGTACTGAAAGCCGTCTTCCACTCATCTCCAGACTTGATTCGGATGAGGTTATACGCTCCCCTCAGGTCAATTTTAGAAAAAATCACAGCCGAACGCAGCTGATCAAAGAGGACAGAAATCAGCGGCAGAGGATACGTATTTTTAACTGAGATCTTATTCAGGGCTCTAAAGTCAATGCAAGGTCTGAGTGATCCATCTTTTTTCTCCACAAAGAAGAAGCCTGCACTTAAAGGGGATTTAGATGGCCTGATAAATCCTTTCCCTAGGCTCTCCTTAACATACTCATTCATGGCCGCAGTTTCTGGCCCGGATAATGCATATAACCTTCCCTTTGGCAATGTGGCACCAGGAATTAGCTCAATAGCACAATCATAAGGCCGATGGGGAGGCAGAATGTCCGCATTGCCCTTGGAAAACACATCAACAAAGTCCTGGTATTCCACGGGAATGAATTCGGGAATGGCAGCAGCTATTCTGACGGGAAACGTAATACATTCCTTATTACAGATGGTACCCCATTGTGAAATCTCCCCCGACTGCCAATCAATGATGGGATTATGAAAGGCCAGCCAAGGGTGACCCAGAACCACTGGAAATGCTGGGCAATGGGTAATCTTTTCGGAATGAAGAGCTCCTACCGTAAGTAGTACAGGGGGTGTACAGAGGGAAATTAACCCCATTGGACAAGGGACTCCCATCTAAACCATGCATGGTGATACACCTACCCAAGGCTAACTGAGGAATACCTAAGGCCTTGGCCCACGTTAAGTCCATAAAGTTCCCTGCAGCTCCACTGTCAACAAAAGCCGACACCGAAGAACTGAGGCTGCCAAAGGAAACTTTAGCTGGGACTAAAAGGGAGTTATTCGAGGAGATAAGCTGCAGACCAAAGTGAACCCCCTCACAATTCGCTTGGTCGAGGCGTTTTCCTGACTTGTTCGGACAATTACGGGCAAAATGTCCCTTACCCCCACAGTACAAACAAAGACCAGAGTTTTGCCTTCTGGCTCTTTCTTCTGGAGACAGCCGGGAGAGACCCATCTGCATGGGCTCCTCTACGTCCTCAGGAATGGAAAATACACATGGAGTAGACCTGACAGGTGCTCCTTTTTCAGCCCTCCGCTCTCTGAGACGACGATCAATCTTAATAGAAAGCTCCATGAGTTTATCGAGAAACTCAGGAGCGGGATACTGAAGGAGACTGTCTTTTATAGACTCTGATAAGCCGAGGCGAAACTGACTGCGCAGGGCTGGGTCATTCCAGCCACAGTCGTTCGACCAACGGCGAAACTCTGTACAAAAAACCTCTGCAGGATTTCTACCCTGTCTGAGAGCGCGTAACTGACTCTCAGCGGATGCCTCTCTATCAGGGTCATCATACAAAAGCCCTAAAGACCCAAAAAAGGCGTCTACTGACAACAACGCCGGATCCTCTGCTTTTAAACCGAATGCCCAGGTCTGAGGATCCCCCTGGAGCAAATAAATAATAATTCCGACCCGCTGAGATTCAGTACCTGAAGAGATCGGTCTTAAACGAAAATAAAGTTTACGGGATTCTTTAAAATTAAAAAACTCCTTCCTATCACCAGAAAAACGGTCAGGCAAGTGCATTTTTGGTTCAGGGACTACCCTCGAGGAAGTTCGTAAAAGATCTTCCTGCGACTTCACCCGAAGGGAAAGATCCAGAACCATCTGAGTAAGTTCTTGAATCTGGCTAACTAGGAGCTGACCAGGATTTGGCCCTAAACCTGTGGGATTCATGAGGCCGATAACTGTTACAAAACTGAATAAGGAAAAAATTAAACCCTGTTTAATTTTAAGTTTTGGTAGGGCCGGTAATAATGTTATGATTCCAGTACTCCTGACCGGAGGAGATCTCATGGCAATGGCCAGAGTACTGGAAGGGAATGCTGGTTACGGGAGCTGGAAAGACTAGTTGCCCCTGGCGCCCTAACTCTATTGTCTCACCCGTGCTATCGGAAATCCCTTGCGAGACTATGGTTTCTTGAGCCCCTGGCAGCCACGTTTGAAAGGCGGATTTATGTCTGCCCAACTCCGGTGCCCCCCGGTCTTAGTGAGAGACAAAGGGAAATCCGAGGCAGGATGATGACAAGAGGACCTCTGACTGACAACAGGCCAGGGGCAACAAGCTAAATAACCAAACCAGAAGTATGCGCGGAAAAACCGCCAAATAAAAGGACAACCAAAATCCACTAGTCCGTTACTCCTACCCAGCACCGCTGGATACCAGAGTGGATCTGTGGGAGCGGAATCCTCCGCAAAAGCTCCGAAACACAAATAATAAGTAATAAAGCGGCCAAGCCGCAACACACTGCTACGCCGCGACTCACGAACACCACTGGATGTTTAAAGGTGCTCAGTCAGGACTCCAGGAACAGATGACGACTTCCGAGTACAGGACAACTGAGGACAGGAACGACCGGGTACAGCAGGACTGGAAACACTCTCAGCAAACAGATACAGCATGCAGGAAGCTATTACCGGCGTCTGTGAGAAGCCCTGGGAGTGTATTAAACAGGGAGTCCTCCAATCAGCTGTTAAGAGGCTGATTGGACTAAATGCCGTGCAGCTGCCTTGCTGCACGGCCAGGAAACATGTGCCCTACTAATTTACATGGACCCAGCAACGGGGAACGCGGTCCGCCAGTGGCGTCCCTGTTGCTAGGGTCCGTGCGGCTCCGTGCGCCCGGCGTCTAGCGTTGCCAGGGAGCCGGCGGCTGTACGCGCACGGCGTCCCTGGTTGCTAGGTGCCGGGCCGCACCGACGAGCGCCCCCCGGCGCCTAACAATGACGGTCCGGTTTCTACAAGCGCACGGGTGGCTCATCAACTGTAAGAAATCCTCCCTAGTCCCTGCTCAGAGCATGGTGCACCTGGTAGCATTGTTGGACACTCACAACCAGAGGTGGTTGTTGTCTCAGGAGAAAGTCCTGAAGATTCAGGACGGGATTCGTTGCTTCCTTTCTCGTCAGCAATGCAGGTGCTGTGCCTAATGGTATCAGCATTCGACATGGTGGAGTATGCTCCATTCCATTCTCGCCCCCTCCAGAGGCTGATTCTGGCCAAGTGGGACGGCCTGGCTCACCGGATCAGATCTCAAATGATCCTCTTGACTCCGAAGGTCCGTCTGTCGCTACACTGGTGGCTCCGGGACCAACAATTGTGCAGGGGTCGTCCCTTCTGGATATCCAACTGGGTCTTGTTGACGACAGATGCCAGTCTAAGAGGTTGGGGCGCGGTGCTGGAGCAACACTCCCTTCAGGGTCGGTGGACCAAGGAGGAATCTCTCCTCTCGATCAACATTCTGGAATTGTGGGCGGTCTTCAATGCGTTGAACCTGGCCCAGCATTTAATTCAGAACCGCCCTGTTCAAGTACAGTCGAACAACGCCACCACAGTGTCACAACTGAGGCCTGGAGACCGTGACTGGGAGCCTCAGTTGTAGGGGCTGACGGGAACTTAAATTTAGGAGGAGCTATGTGACTCCTGGACATGCGTATTGACAGTAGCAAAGAATGCCCAAGGGCGTGAGCACGACAACTGGGAATTCCTTAAGTGCTTTTATTAAATAAAAAGTCAAATAATGTGCAAAAGAATATTAGAAAGATACTTAGGTGCACAATTGGTGGAGACCAGTAACCTGGAATATGGAGAAAAGTCCTGTAAACAATAAATGAAGCTGGGGTTCGCTGGAAGATGGTAAATGAAGCTGGAGTGCGCTGGTAACTGGGGAATGAAGGATGGTTGCCGAAAAGCCAAAGTTCAAACACAGGAATCAAAGGAGCTGTAGAGGGTTAACACTGGAGTGTCGGGTTACACTGCAGAGTGTAATCACCAGGGGAGTCAGGCTGAACCACAGAATGGATTTGCAGGAGAAAGTCTGTAGTGAAGCTTGCAGGCTGGAATCACTGATGACAATGGAAGCACTGACATCTATCTGGTCCAGACACAGGATACTTATACCTGCAGCTATGCAGGCATTGGCTGGGCAATTATGCAGATTTCAGAGCCAGTAGATTGGAGGAACTGGAACATGTGATTGCATTCAACATGGCTGCGCCCATGCTGGAAGTAAGATGGAAAACCTGGTTTGGAACACAATGTGGAAACATAGTAGTAATGGCGGCGGAGGGCGTACAAGCAGAAGGGAGATAGTATCTCAGTACTCGGATCGTGACAGTACCCCCCCTTTTAGGAGTGGCCCCAGGACACTTCTTAAATTTACCTGGCCATCTGGAATGGAACTTCTGGATGAATACTTGTGCCAACTTGGAAGTGCAGAATCCATGACAGAATCCATTGAGGAATGAACCCACGGACGATGAGGAACAGACAAGGAAACCAGTTGCCTAGTGGGTGACTGGCGGGATACTTTGTGCTGGGCAGATTTTGGGCAGGAGGCCCCAAGTTCAGCAATGTCCTTTTTTAGGGTCGGCCACCAATTTGACCTGGAAACGAATTTTAAGGTCTTGCGTATGCCCCTCGTGTCCGGCAAAGCGAGAGGAATGTGCACGATGCAAGAGCTTCCTCCTGAAAGCCGGCTTCACTAAATTTTTCCCTGGTGGGGCCATAGAGTCCATCCTCACTGCGGAGAACGCCACTGGATCAACAATACAATGCTTGACAGTAGACTCAGACTCATTTTCTTGCTCCCGGGAAGCGGGAAATGGCATCAGCCTTGTGATTCGGTGACCCTGGACAAAACTGTAGTTTGGAGACTTGGCACGAAGGAGATGGGACATCAGAAGACTTGTAGGAGGATATGCGAACTGGAACCTCTTTTTGGAGACAGGTCTCTGAGCAGGAAGGACCCCATGCCAGGATACGGGTCGACTTCCAATCCACTTGAGGATTATGCAGACGTAGCCATGGAAGGCCTAGGACCACAGGATGGGTGGCCCTGGGGATAACCTGGAAAGAAATCAATTCTGTATGCTGATCCCCTACCTTCAGACGGATAGGTAGAGTCTTGGAGGTAATCACCGCATCAGGAATCCTACTGCCGTCCACGGCAGTTAGAGATATCGGTGATGACAGTCTTTCAGTGGGTAGAGACCACTGCTTAACGAACCTCTCTGTAATAAAGTTTCCGGCTGCTCCAGAATCCAATAAGGCAGTGAGATTCTTAGTACGCTGAGCCACCTGCAGAGAAACGGAGAGATTGCAGTTACTTGGAAATGGAGAGAAATTCGTCACTCCTAGCTGGTCTTCTCTTTGGTGGGCTAGGACTTGAGGTTGTCCCGGACGCTTGGGACAGGACTTGATAACATGAGAAGATTCAGCACAATACAAACGGAGACGCTCAGCAAGACGTCTACTACGCTCTGCCTGAGATAAACGAGAGCGACCTATCTGCATAGGTTCCTCCCTAGACGGAGATGGCTGACGAGGAATGGAAACAGTAGGAATCCTGGGAAATGTGGATCTTCCTCGTTCAACAGCCCTTTCACGGAATCGTAAATCGACCTTAGTGCAGAGGGAAATTAGCTTGTTTAATGTTAAAGGCAAGTCTCTAGCAGCGAGCTCATCTTTGATACGCTCTGATAGCCCTCCCCAGAAGGCTGCATAAAGAGCGTCATCATTCCAGGAGACCTCAGATGCCAAGGTCTGGAATTACACCAAATACTGACTGACAGTTTGCGTCCCCTGACGCAGTCGAAGGATCTCTGAAGAAGCTGATGTCACTCGACCTGGCTCATCGAAAATTCGTCTGAACGTTGCCACGAAGTTAGCATAGGATGACAACAGGGTATCAGACCTTTCCCATATAGGTGAGGCCCAGTCTAGAGCGGCACCACTGAGTAGAGAAATTAGGTATGCCACCTTAATGCGGTCAGTAGGGAAACTGCTGTTCCAAGACTTACCACGGCTGCGTTTGACGGCATGGCGGTTGAACGCCGGATCCTAGCAGAAAAAGGCATTCCGGATGAGGTCATTCCTACGCTGATAGAGGCTAGGAAGGATGTGACTGCTCAACATTATCACCGTATATGGCGAAAATATGTGGCTTGGTGTGAGGCCAGGAATGCCACTACGTAGGAATTCCAGCTGGGCCGTTTCCTTCACTTCCTACAGTCGGGAGTGACTTTGGGCCTTAAATTGGGTTCCATTAAGGTTCAGATTACGGCCTTATCCATTTTCTTTCAAAAAGAACTGGCTTCTCTGCCTGAAGTTCAGACATTTGTAAAGGGAGTGCTGCATATTCAGCCCCCTTTTGTGCCTCCAGTGGCACCTTGGGATCTTAACGTGGTGTTGAGTTTCCTGAAATCACACTGGCTTGAACCACTCAAAACGGTGGATGTAAAATATCTCACGTGGAAGGTGGTCATGCTATTAGCCTTGGCTTCGGCTAGGAGTGTGTCAGAATTGGCGGCTTTGTCACATAAAAGCCCTTATCTGGTTTTCCATGCGGCTAGAGCAGAATTGCGGACCCGCCCACAATTTCCTGCCGAAAGTGGTTTCATCCTTTCATATTAACCAACCTATTGTGGTGCCTGTGGCTACTACTGACTTGGAGGATTCCGAGTCACTAGATGTGGTCAGGGCTTTAAAGGTTTATGTAGCCAGAACAGCTAAGGTCAGGAAAACAGAATCTTTGTTTATCCTGTATGCTTCCAACAAGCTTGGGGCGCCTGCTTCAAAGCAAACTATTGCTCGCTGGATCTGTAACATGATTCAGCAGGCTCATTCTGCGGCTGGGTTGCCGCTGCCTAAATCAGTTAAGGCCCATTCTTGGGCGGCTGCCCGAGGAGTCCCGGCATTACAGCTTTGCCGAGTGGCTACTTGGTCAGGTTCAAACACCTTTGCAAAATTCTACAAGTTTGATACCCTGGCTGAGGAGGACCCTGTGTTTGCTCATTCTGTGCTGCAGAGTCATCCGCACTCTCCCGCCCGTTTGGGAGCTTTAGTATAATCCCCATGGTCCTTACGGAGTCCCCAGCATCCACCAGGATGTTAGAGAAAATAAGATTTTACTTACCGGTAAATCTATTTCTCGTAGTCCGTAGTGGATCCTGGGCACCCATCCCAAGTGCGGACTTCTTCTGCAATGCTTGCATATATTTATTACTTAAATAAGGGTTATGTTATAGTTGCATCAGAGTTTATCTGATGCTCTGTGATTGTTCATACTGTTAACTGGGTAAAGTTATCACAAGTTATACGGTGTGATTGGTGTGGCAGGTATGAGTCTTACCCTGCATTCCCAAAATCCTTTCCTTGTACTATCAGCTCTTCCGGGCACAGTTTCTCAGTTTCTCTAACTGAGGTCTGGAGGAGGGACGTAGAGGGAGGAGCCAGAGCACACCAGAATCTAAATTCTTTCTTGAGGTGCCCATGTCTCCTGCGGAGCCCGTCTTCCCCATGGTCCTTACGGAGTCCCCAGCATCCACTACGGACTACGAGAAATAGATTTACCGGTAAGTAAAATCTTATTTTCGCTCAACCCCTATTAATTTGGCCGACCAGATGACTATCCTTTCGAAATCAGTGCTTCCTAAATTGACGTCTGATCAGAGAGAAGCACTTGCTGGCCCAATAACTATGGATGAAATCAATAAAACCATATCTAACCTTCCTCATGGAAAGTCTCCGGGACATGATGGTCTGTCGGGCGACTATTACTGAATTTTACAAGCCCACATTGCCCCGACCTTGCTAGAATTATTTAGGTCTATACACGAAAAGGGAGCTCCCTCCTCCTCTTTCAATGATGCTTTAATGACCCTACTCCCTAAGCCAGACAAGGATCTGAGTTTGTTGACGTCTTACAGACCTATAAGCCTGTTAAATGTCGATTACAAATTGGTGGCCAAAATCATGGCAACGCGCCTTCAGGCTATACTGCCATCAATCCTCTCGGACCATCAAATGGGATTCGTACAGGGACGTCATGCAGTTAGAGCCATTAGTACGGCTATAGCGGCTGTTGTGGCGGCTCAACGCCTGGCACCCACTCAAAATATATTGGTCAGCTTAGACATCCATAGGGCCTTTGACTCTATACTCTGGTCGCACCTCTATACTGTGTTAGAAAAGAGAGGCTTTGATGATAGTTTTGTAAATTTTTATAAAATATATCTACCACGATCCGAATACTTCCCTACTGGTTAACGGCCTTTTAAGCCCAAGCTTTACACTAGAAAGAGGCACCCGTCAAGGTTGCCCATTATCACCCCTCCTATTCAACATAGCACTGGATCCCTTACTACGCACTCTTCAGCAATGGCACGCCTTTCAGGGTATTAGAGTTGGGTGCAGAGAAATAAAGATCTCTGCATTCGCAGACAATATTTTGTTGTATGTATCCAACCCGGAACACTCCCTATATCAAATATTACACACAATTCATTTATATAGTTCCATATCCGGCCTGCAACTTAACATGGACAAGTCTGTGGCAATGTTCCTTAGGGGTACACTAACTCAACCTCGCTGGGCCTCCCATTTGTCTCTGCAATGGGCCAGAACATTTATCCCTTACTTGGGAATAATTTTACCCCGAAATCCGGTCAATTTATACCAATTTAATATTAAAAAGGTAATACATACTCTTATGGAAGATGTGAGACGTTGGGAACGCCTGCCACTCTCTTTCCTGGGGCGAGCAGATCTCTTAAAAATGGTAGCAATACCTAGAATATTATACCCACTACAAAACCTTCCAGTACTTTTGACTAAAGCAGATACGGTTCACTTGAACGCTTTGATTAGGAAATTTTATATGGAAGGGAGGGCGCGCACACATAGCCTTACGGAAGTTATATCAACCAAAAACGAATGGCGGCATCAACTTCCCTTATGTCACTGGGTATAATCACTCAGCTCTCTTGCGACATTTAAGAGACTGGCTACAGGGGACATCGATTTATACTGATGTCTCTCTGGAACAGGAATTTTTGAGGGACACTGCATTAATAAGGTTGTTACATCAACATGATCAGGAAGTGGAGGAACATATCAAATTGAATCCTTTGCTTTGGACAACGCGGAGGCTTTGGCACATCCTGCGTCACAAGGCTGGACTCAATGGTTTCTATTCTTTACATCTGCCCCTGGTCAAAAATCCTCAATTCCTAGACAGCATGGCTGCTCATCCCTTCACCCTATGGAGACTCGCGGGAATAGAGAATATTGGGTCTCTAGTGTCGGGGGAGAAACGCCCTCTCACCTTTACAGAACTGTCTACTAAATATGCCATGGTTAGGCCATATCCTCTGGCCTTCCTGCAGACACGCTTTTATGTAAGCCACGTCCTACAGCATTTTTCTGACAAAGATTGGGATAGCCCCCTAGACGTCCTCTTGAAAAATACAGTCCCTCAACGTAAAGCTATCCCGATCCATTATACTTTTCTCAGATATTATGGATCATACTAAAGTGTCGGGAGGAGTGTCGGGGTGGTTGTCCCACTTCCCTGAACTAACAATCCAAGATTTGGAAAAGGCCCTTCTGTATTCTCGCAGAACTCTCCCTTCTAGCATGTATACTGAGCTATTCTTAAACATATTCCATAATGCATATCTTTCCCCGCTACGTGGATTTCATATAGGAACCTGTGCGACTCATAACTGTCCCAGGTGTCATCGGGAGGGGGCGGATAACTACCATTGCCTGTGGGCTTGCCCTATCATAAAATATTTCTGGCACTTAATACGCAGATATGCTGAATTAAAATTTACAAATTATGTCCCATTTACCCCGGAGTGGGCAATTTTTGGAATGGTTAATCCTATGCTTCGAATAACCCCGGGTAGTAAGAAATTACTACTGGCCATAAGCGCAGCGGGTAAAAAAAACTATATTGCAGAGTTGGCTTGATAATTCACCCCCTCAGTTGCCATTGTTTTTTTAATAAACTATACTTTCTGTTTCGAATGGACTGGATGGAGACACTCCTGCATATTGAAAGGGAAGTGGAGCGTTTTTTTCCACTCTGGGAGTCGTACATAGACACGCTCCCACTTACCACTAGAAATCAGATTCATTATAGTCTTAAGGACACCACATGGTATCTTACCAGGCTGATAACCCATGATCCTCCGATAGCCTTGGCGTAGGGAGGGGGAGGGGGACACCTACTCTTGCATATTGGCCGTTGTTGAGGTTCAGGACTCGCAGTATTATTTGTGTTTGTATGTTCAGAAATTATTTTTGGGACATTGCTGTTGACGATTCCTGATTTATACTGATATACAATACGTTTTCCTCGACACCAAGAGATGTACACCTTGAACACTTAATGTTATACTCAGATTTACTTATTTGTATGACTGTTTCCACTATAACGAGAATTTGCATCAATGTACGATATCTGCTCTGTCCACATTTTGCAACTGGACGTATCAAATCAACATTGTAACTATTGTGGTATGTTTGTATCACTTCTTTGTTGCCGCAATAAAAAAAGATTTAAAAAAAAATATATATATATAAGATTGTGTGCACCACCATAGGGCATTTCGAATTCTTTCTTCTTTTTTCTCCTGAAAACTATAGGTCAGTAAGACAATACAAAAGGAAACTATAGGTCAGTAAGACAATACAGTAGGAAACTATAGGTCAGTAATTCAATACAGTAGGAAAGTATAGGTCAGTAAGACAATACAGTAGGAAACTAGGTCAGTAAAAGAATACAAAAGGAAACTAGGTAAGTAAGACAATACAGTAAGAAACTATAGGTCAGTAAGACAATACAGTAAGAAACTATAGGTCAGTAAGACAATACAGTAGGAAACTGAAGGTCAGTAAGACAATACAGTAGGAAACTGAAGGTCAGTAAGACAATACAGTAGGAAAGTATAGGTCAGTAAGACAAGACAGTAGGAAACTATAGACCAGTAAGACAATACAGTAGGAAACAAGGTCAGTAAAAGAATACAAAAGGAAACTAGGTAAGTAAGACAATACAGTAAGAAACTATAGGTCAGTAAGACAATACAGTAGGAATCTGAAGGTCAGTAAGACAATACAGTAGCAAACTGATGGTCAGTAAGACAATAGTAGGAAACTGAAGGTCAGTAAGACAATACAGTAGGAAAGTATAGGTCAGTAAGACAATACAGTAGGAAACTATAGGTCAGTAGGAAAATACAGTAGGAAACTAGGTCAGTAAAAGAATACAGAAGGAAACTCTAGGTAAGTAAGACAATATGGAAGGAAACTATAGGTCAGTAAGATAATACATTAGGAAACTAGGTCAATACGACAATATAGTAAGAAACTATAGGTCAGAAACACAATACAGTAGGAAACCTTTAAAAAGCCTTTTTATACGAGTTCCTCCTAACACCGCACAACTGCTCAGTGCGCAGACATTTGTGCGCAAAATAAAAAAACTTGCAGTAAAACCTATGGAGGATTTTCACCACTATTTGCGGCTAAATGGATAGGGAATTTTTTGCAATGAACTGAATCCCCCCCCCCATAAAGTTTTTATACATACAGTATGATGTTACATTGAGATTACCGCTGGAGGAAACTCTGCCACAATATAATTGAATGTAATTTAGCCCGTCCTCGTATGGGTGTAATATATTAATATATTCTTACTGAACAGGATTACCAGCACTGAATCAATTAACACCCAATATAATATACATGCCGCTGTTTAACTACAAATACACTTGTTTTTTAATTACTTTATTCACTTTTATACATTTACCTTTGTGTTTTATATATCACTGATTTATCTTACATACTTTACTGTACTTAATAAAGGTTATATATTATTTATTAGTGCGCAAACAGGACAGCACTTTCTCTTCTTTGCTGTTTTATTATTGCAAAGCCCATGTCACCTCTAGTAATCCCACATGAGCGTCCATGTCACCTCTAGTAATCCCACATGAACGTCCATGTCACCTCTAGTAATCCCACATGAACGTCCATGTCACCTCTAGTAATCCCACATGAGCGTCCATGTCACCTCTAGTAATCCCACATGAGCGTCCATTTCACCTCTAGTAATCCAACATGAGCGTCCGTGTCACCTCTAGTAATCCCGCATGATTGTCCGTGTCACCTCTTGTAATCCCACATGATTGTCCGTGTCACCTCTTGTAATCCCACATGACTGTCTGTGTCACCTCTAGTAATCCCACGTGATTGTCCATGTCACCTCTAGTAATCCCACGTGATTGTCCATGTCACCTCTAGTAATCCCACATGATTGTCCGTGTCACCTCTAGTAATCCCACATGAGCGTCCATGTCACCTCTAGTATTCCCACATGACTGTCCATGTCACCTCTTGTAATCCCACATGATTGTCCGTGTCACCTCTTGTAATCCCACATGACTGTCCATGTCACCTCTAGTAATCCCACGTGATTGTCCATGTCACCTCTAGTAATCCCACATGATTGTCCGTGTCACCTCTAGTAATCCCACATGAGCGTCCATGTCACCTCTAGTATTCCCACATGACTGTCCATGTCACCTCTAGTAATCCCACATGATTGTCCATGTCACCTCTAGTAATCCCACATGACAGTCCATGTCACCTCTAGTAATCCCACATGACAGTCCATGTCACCTCTAGTAATCCCACATGAGCGTCCATGTCACCTCTAGTAATCCCACATGAGCGTCCATGTCACCTCTAGTAATCCCACATGAGCGTCCATGTCACCTCTAGTCATCCCACATGAGCGTCCATGTCACCTCTAGTCATCCCACATGAGCGTCTATGTCACCTCTAGTAATCCCACATGAGCGTCCATGTCACCTCTAGTAATCCCACATGAGCGTCCATGTCACCTCTAGTCATCCCACACAAGCGTCCGTGTCACTTCTAGTAATCCAACGCAAGCGTCCGTGTCACCTCCTAGTAATCCCAAATGATCAAGCTCCAGCCTAAGTATCCTAGCTTTTTTGTTTTTTAATGATTACAGGTAAAAAAATGTCAGTTGTAGAATTATATATTGTGACCTGAAACACCCTGGGTCTTGTCTACTCATTTTATATTTTAATGTATTTTTATTTCCAGCAGATGGACACACAAGCAGGAATATCACAGAAGGACATCTAATGGTATCCCCGGATTGTGACATAAAAGATAATGACAGTAGACCTGATTCTCCAGGAGATAACCCCATTACCCCAATTATACATCCAGCTCTATCAGCTGATCCCCCTGATCATGGGAAATGTTCTCCTGATCACTCTGATATTGGTGCATCTGTTACAGCTCTGAGAGTAGATACAGTGTTTCCCTGTTCTATAGATGCCAAATGTTTTACACAGAACACAAAGCTTATTACCCATCATCCAGCTAAGGCAAGTGAGAGGCCACTGATATGTTCTGAGTGTGGGAAATGTTTTACACACAAATCAGCTCTTGATATACATCAGAGAAGTCACACAGGTGAAAAGCCATTTTCCTGTTCTGAGTGTAGGAAATGTTTTCCACGGAAATCAGAACTTGTTACACATCAGAGAAGTCACACAGGTGAGAAGCCATATTCCTGTTCTGAGTGTGGGAAATGTTTTGCACAGACATCCGCTTTTGTTACACATCAGAAAAGTCACACAGGTGAGAAGCCATATTCCTGTTCTCAGTGTGGGAAATGTTGTGCATATAAATCAAATCTTGTTATACATCAGAGAAGTCACACAGGTGAGAAGCCATATTCCTGTTCTGAGTGTAGGAAATGTTTTCCACGGAAATCAGAACTTGTTACACATCAGAGAAGTCACACAGGTGAGAAGCCATATTCCTGTTCTGAGTGTAGGAAATGTTTTCCACGGAAATCAGAACTTGTTACACATCAGAGAAGTCACACAGGTGAGAAGCCATATTCCTGTTCTGAGTGTGGGAAATGTTTTGCACAGACATCAGCTTTTGTTACACATCAGAGAAGTCACACAGGTGAGAAGCCATATACCTGTGCTGAGTGTAGGAAATGTTTTTCACGGAAATCAGATCTTGTTATACATCAGAGAAGTCACACAGGTGAGAAGCCGTATGTCTGTTCTGAGTGTGGGAAATGTTTTGCATGGAAATCAAATCTTGATACACATAAGAGGAGTCACACAGGTGAGAAGCCATATTCCTGTTCTCAGTGTGGGAAATGTTTTGCATCAAAATCATATCTTGTTACACATCAGAAAAGTCACACAGGCGAGAAGCCATATTCCTGTTTTGAGTGTGGGAAATGTTTTGCATATAAATCAAATCTTGTTACACATCAGAGGAGTCACACAGATGAGAAGACATTTTCCTGTTCTGAGTGTGGGAAATGCTTTACATTTAAATCATATCTTGTTATACATCAGAGAAGTCACACAGGTGAGAAGCCATATTCGTGTACTGAGTGTGGGAAATGTTTTGCATTGAAATCAGTTCTTGTTACACATCAGAGAAGTCACACAGGTGAGAAGCCGTATTCCTGTACTGAGTGTGGAAAATGTTTTGCATTGAAATCAATTCTTGTTACACATCAGAAAAGTCACACAGGTGAGAAGCCATATTCCTGTTCTGAGTGTGGGAAATGTTTTGCATATAAATCAAATCTTGTTACACATCAGAGAAGTCACACAGGTGAGAAGCCATATTCCTGTTCTGAGTGTAGGAAATGTTTTACACAGAAATCAGATCTTGTTACACATCATAGAAGTCACACAGGTGAGAAGCCGTACTTCTGAAATGTTTTGCATGGAAATCAGTTCTTGTTAAACATCAGCGATTTCACAGGTGAGAAGCCATTTTCATGCTGAGAGATAAATAAATCCGCTCTTGTTGAACATATTAGACATTACCGAAGTACGGGACCATTTAAATCTTCTGGAGTATAATCATCACTGTCGTGCAATGCTCCTCAAGGGTCAATCCTATCTCCTATGCTTTATAGGTGATATAATCAGACATCATGGCCTGGTCTGCCACTGCTATGCAGATGACCTGCTTTTTGCTCCATGTACTGAGAACCTAATACCAATAAATGGTTGTCTAGCTGAGCACCACGGGTGAATGATGCCAGCCCAGCATTACATGGTCCAAGGTACTAGAAGCAGCTTCTGCCTCCTTACTGCCCTGCTGGCTTCTACAGATGAAGGACTGTTACCAGCAGTACCAAGAATCTTCTGTCATTCATTTAAGGGTTGAACGTTTAGCTTTGCAGGCCTGACCATGGAACTCACTGCCTTGCACAGTCCAAGAGACCTCCACTCTACGACTTTCACAAACAGGCTGATGACTTATTCACGCTTTTCATTAATGTACCTCTATTTACTTCCTAAATAATACATCCCAAATGCTTAGGTCTTTTTTCTGCTGTTTTATTTTGTATCTTGTGCTTTGTGTAAATGTGAATGTCTAATACCAGTTTGCACAATCTGTATTGCTGCACAACAATATGGCGCCCATTGGAACGTGTTTTCAATTCTAGTTTGCCTAACTTGTTGCTGACACTCATCTTGATAAGGAGTGTCCAGTGTTTTCTGATACAAGATCCTATCCATATATACCCTGTACATTATCATGTGCATTAGAGTCACCCGGGTTCCATCTGCTGTGGTTTGTTGTATGTTACATCTATATGGTGCAGATACTCCTCTGTATGATTTCATAATAAAAGCTTTTGTTTGCATCTAATTATAGCTGTATAGCTTTTATTTCTCTTACGTCCTAGAGGATACTGGGGACTCTGTAAGGACCATGGGGTATAGACGGGCTCCGCAGGAGATATGGGCACTATAAAGAACTTTTAGTATGGGTGTGCACTGGCTCCTCCCTCTATGCCCCTCCTCCAGACCTCAGTTAGATTCTGTGCCCAGGGAGAATTGGTGCATTACAGGAGCTCCACTGAGTTTCTCTGATAAAAGACTTTTGTTAGGTTTTTTATTTTCAGGCAGCACTGCTGGCAACAGGCTCCCTGCATCGTGGGGCTGAGGAGAGAGAAGCAGACCTACTTAAATGATAGGCTCTGTTTCTTAGGCTACTGGACACCATTAGCTCCAGAGGGATCGGAACGCAGGTCTCCCCCTGCCGTTCATCTCAGAGCCGCACCGCCGTCCTCGCAGAGCCGGAAGATAGAAGCCGGGTGAGTATAAGAAAAAAGAAGACTTCTCAGGCGGCAGAAGACCTTCTGATCTTCACTGAGGTAAGCGCGCAGCGGTAGCGCTGCGTGCCATTGCTTCCACATGTTACACACACGGCCGGCACTGATGGGTGCATGGCGCCCTGGGCAGCAATATATACTTCTTTTTTTGGCATATTAGACACATATAGGCTGCGGAGTCGGTGAATATGTTTATCCACCGCCATTAATTGTAAATTTGAGTGGACCGGATCCTGCCACTAGAGGGGGTGGAGCTTGGTCGCACAGCACTAACCAGCGCCATTTTCTCCACAGTGTGCTGAAGAGAACCTGGCTCCCCTGCAGAACGGTGATACATGGCTGAAAAAGGGGGGGGGGGGCACATTTTGGCGCAGTGAGTGTATTACACTGTTGACATAATATAAAAGCGCTATATCTGGGAATTGTTTCCAGTGTCAGTTGGCGCTGGGTGTGTGCTGGCATACTCTCTCTCTGTCTCTCCAAAGGGCCTTGTTGGGGACCTGTCCTCTTATAGATAGATCCCTGTGTGTGTGAGTGTCGGTACACGTGTGTCGACATGTCTGAAGAGGAAGGCTCATCCAAGGAGGAGGTGGAGCAGATGATTGTGGTGTCTCCGTCGGCAATGCCGACACATGATTGGTATGATATGTGGAATATTTTAAATGCTAATGTGACCTTATTACATAAGAGAAGTCCAAGGAAACAGCAGGGAGTCAATCCGCGGATTTGGCTGAGTCACAGGGCCCGTCAGGGTCTCAAAAGCGTCCCTTATCACAAATAGTAGACACTGATACCGACATGGATTCTGATTCCAGTGTTTACTATGATGAGGCAAGGTTTCACCCTAAGGTGACCAAGAGTATTCATTATATGATTGTGGCAATAAAAGATATTTTGCATATTACAGATGACCCCTCTGTTCCTGACACAAGGGTGCACATGTTTAAGGGGAAGAAACCTGAGGTAACGTTTCCTCCATCTCATGAACTGAACGAATTATTTGAAAAAGCTTGGGAAACTCCAGACAAGAAACTGCAGATTCCCAAGAGGATCCTTATGGTGTATCCTTTCCCTGCAAAGGACAGGGTACGTTGGGAATCCTCGCCCAGGGTGGACAAGGCATTAACGCGTAAGTCTAGGAAAGTGGCGCTACCATCTCCAGACACCGCGGCCCTTTAGGATCCTGCTGATCGTAGACAGGAGACTACCTTAAAATCTATTTATGCACATACAGGGGCTTTACTCAGGCTGGCAATAGCATCGGCATGGGTCTGTAGCGCTGTTGCAGCATGGACAGATATCTTGTTGGCTGACATGGATACCCTGTACAAGGATACTGTTGTCCTGACTTTCGGCCACATTAGGGATGCAGTCTTGTATATGAGAGATGCTCAAAGAGACGTGGGGCTGCTTGGTTCCAGGGCCAACGCCATGGCAATTTTGGCAAGGCGAGCTCTGTGGACCCGCCAATGGTCGGGTGATGCCGACTCAAAAAAGCATATGGAGGTTTTACCTTGCAAGGGTGAGGTTTTGTTTGGGAATGGTCTAGTGGACCTGGTTTCCACAGCTACCGTGGGTAAATCTACATTTTTGCCTTTTGTTCCCCCACAGCACAAGAAAACTTCACAATATCAGATGCAGTCCTTTCGGCCGCAGTTTGGACATGCCTGTTCTAGAGGGTCGCACATTCGGCGTTCAAGACTGGGTTCTGGTGACCACGGACGCGAGCCTCCGAGGATGGGGAGCAGTCATAAAAGGAAGAAATTTTCAGGGGATATGGTCAAGCCAGGAGGCTTGTCTACACATCAACAATGTTTGTGGTCCCGAAGCCGGATAGTTTGATGAGACCAATTTTTAATCTAAAGTCACTAAACCTATACTTGAAAAAGTTCAAATTCATGATGGAATCACTCCGGACGGTGATATCCAGTCTGGAAGCAATGGATTTTATGGTGTCGCTGGACGTGAAGGATGCCTACCTTCATGTCCCCATATTTCCTCTTCATCAAGAATACCTACGTTTCGTAGTACAGGACTGTCATTACCAGTTTCAGACGTTGCCGTTTGGGCTTTCCACGGCCCCGAGGATTTTCACCAAGGTAATGGCAGAAATGATGGTGCTCCTGCGCAAGCAGGGTGTCACAATTATCCCGTACTTGGACGATTTCCTGATAAAGGTGAGATCAAGGGATCAATTGCTGAAAAACGTGTCCCTCTCCCTGAGAGTGTTACATCAACACAGTTGGATTCTCAATCTGCCAAAGTCACAGTTGCTTCCAACAACTCTACTATCCTTCCTAGGCATGATTCTGGACACGGAACAGAAAAGGGTTTTTCTACCAATAGAAAAAGCCCAGTACATCCAGAACATGGTCAGGGACCTGCTAAGATCAAAAAGAGTGTCGGTGCCTCAATGCACTCGAGTTCTGGGAAAGATGGTGGCAGCCTACAAGGCCATTCCCTTCAGCAGGTTCCATACGAGGACGTTTCAGTGGGACCATCTCGACAAATAGTCGGGGTCCCATCTACAGAATAAAGGACCATATACAATGGCCTATGACAAGCAAAGTGTCTTCTTCTCGACCTACCGGTTCTGATTCAATCAGACAACATCACAGCAGTGGCTCATGTAAACCGCCAAGGCGGGACAAGGAGCAGAGCGGCAATGGAGGAAGCCACAAGAATTCTGCACTGGGCAGAAAACCATGTAAGTGTTCTGTCAGCAGTCTTCATACCGGGAGTGGACAACTGGGAAGCAGACTTCCTCAGCAGACACGATCTCCATCCGGGAGAGTGGGGACTTCATCAAGAGGTCTTTGCAGAGATTGCAAGTCTTTGGGGACTTCCACAAACAGATATGATGGCGTCACGCCTCAACAAAAAGCTTCGGAGGTATTGTACCAGGTCAAGGGACCCTCAGGCAGTAGCGGTAGAAGCCCTAGTGACACCATGGGTGTTTCAGTCGGTCTATGTGTTCTCTCCTCTTCCTCTTATCTCAAAAGTGTTGAGAATCAGAGTGCAAGCAATACTCGTGGTTCCAGATTGGCCTCGAAGGGCCTGGTATTCGGATCTTCAGGAAATGCTCACGGAAGATCCGTGGCCTCTTCCTCTCAGGGAAGACCTGTTACAACAGGGGCCTTGCATGTTCCAAGACTTACCGCGGTTGCGTTTGACGGCATGGAAGTTATCCCTACTCTGATAAAGGCTAGGAAGGAGGTAACGGCAAACCATTATCACCGTATCTGGAGAAAGTATGTATCTTGATGTTAAACAAAGAATGCTCCTACGGAAGATTTCCATCTGGGCCGTTTTCTCCACTTCCTACAGACGGGAGTGGATTTGGACTTAAAATTAGGCTCCATTAAGGTGCAGATTTCGGCCCTATCTGTATTTTTTCAAAAAGAATTGGCTTCTCTCCCAGAAGTCCAAACTTTCGTGGAGGGAGTGCTGCACATCCAGCCTCCTTTTGTGCCACCAGTGGCGCCATGGGACCTTAACGTGGTGTTACAGTTCCTTAAGTCGCACTGGTTTGAACCTCTTCAAATGGTGGAATTAAAATTTTTCACTTGGAAGGTGGTTATGTTATTAGCCTTGGCATCTGCAAGGCGGGTGTCGGAGTTGGCGGCCTTGTCTCACAAGAGCCCCTACTTGATTTTTCATGTGGATAGGGCAGAGTTGAGGACTCGTCCTCAATTTCTGCCTAAGGTGGTGTCTTCGTTTCATTTGAACCAACCTATTGTGGTGCCTGTGGCTACGCCTGACTTGGAGGACTCCAAGTCCCTGGATGTGGTCAGGGCCTTGAAAATTTATATAGCCAGGATGGCTAGGGTTAGGAAAACAGAGGCTCTGTTTGTCCTGTATGCAGCCAACAAGATTGGCGTGCCTGCTTCTAAGCAGACTATTGCTCGCAGGATCTATAACACGATTCAGCAGGCTCATTCTACGGCTGGATTGCCGGTAACTAATTTGGTAAAGACCCATTCTACTACGAAGGTGGGCTCTTCTTGGGCGGCTGCCCAAGGCGTCTCGGCATTGCAGTTGTGCCGAGCTGCTACTTGGTCGGGTTCAAACACTTTTGCTAAATTCTACAAGTTTGATACCCTGGCTGATGAGGACCTAGTGTTTGCTCAATCGGTGCTGCAGAGTCGTCCGCACGCTAATGCCCGGTTTGGAGCTTTGGTATAAACCCCATGGTCCTTACGGAGACCCCAGCATCCTCTAGGACGTAAGAGAAAATAAGATTTTAAACCTACCGGTAAATCATTTTCTCCTAGTCCGTAGAGGATGCTGGGCGCCCGTCCCAGTGCGGACTGAATCTGCAAGACTTGTATATAGTGGTTGCTTACATAAGGGTTATGTTACAGTTGGAATCGGTCTTTGACATACTGTTTTTTTCGTTCATACTGTTAACTGGTTGCGTATATTCTAAGTTATATGGTATGATTGGTGTGGGCTGGTATGAATCTTGCCCTTAGATTTACAAAATCCTTTTCTCGTATTGTCCATCTCCTCTGGGCACAGTTTCTCTAACTGAGGTCTGGAGGAGTGGCATAGAGGAAGGAGCCAGTGCACACCCATATTAAAAGTTCTTTAGAGTGCCCATATCTGCTGCAGAGCCCGTCTATACCCCATGGTCCTTACGGAGTCCCCAGCATCCTCTACGGACTAGAAGAAAAAGATTTACCGGTAGGTTTAAAATCTTATTTTTTTATTCTGTTTTATATTACCGTCTGAGTAATTACGCCATAATGTTTCATCTCGGAGTGGACACCAGAAGATGTAAAGAAACCTTGTATGTGTTCAATCATTCTGTTTCATGTAAGCATACAGGTAAGTGATGGCACGGTGGTCACTGTCACATTTCAGTGGTATAATGGAAGTGGGACTGTCTGGACTTATTCTAGTCTACTGCAGAAATAAATAAAAAAATCAGCCTTAATCCTGCTTAAAATAAATGACAAAGCCCATAAATCAAGCTTGGTCGGACAAGACAGAAGCCACATTAATGGTGGCACATCATATAGTCTGAGGACCCATACTTCTGAGATATATGGCATAACTCCCTCTTCGCCCACAAAACCTTCCCTTCACCATGTCCACCATTGCCCCTTCAGAAGGGACACAACTTTCCTTTGCTTGTTCTACCTCCTCCTTCACAGAGCCCAGGACCACCTGCATGACCATTTCATGTTTATCTGGAGGCCTGGCATCTGAGAGATTCATGGCCTGAGATGACAACAGAACCACCAGGTAGTGGGCAAGAAGAATCCACAGACTCGCCAGGAACTGGAGAGTCCAAGGATCCACCCCACATGAGGCAAAGAAGGGTCAACCACAGGGTCTGGCTTACCTATTTCCTTCCTAAAAGCTGCTCTTTACCCAGATTGGTACCTGTGGGATCCCACTCCAATTTTCCTTGAGAGTCCCTACCCTCACTAATCCCTTCTAGGTCCCACCACCTGGTGTGGTGTTTAATTACTTTATATTCATTTTACTTCACTTTGGCTGCAGCGTCCAGAGCCCCATCCAACTACTCTAAACTTTAGCAAAGCAAATTTTGAAAAGATGAGGGTATTTTTCAGGGATATTGAATGGGAAGTTTGTTTTTAGGAAAAAATACTATGGCGAAATGGGAGGTACTAAAATTCCTGCTAGCTAAAAATACACTCAAATTTATTCCTATGAGCAGCAAAAAAAAAAATCATAAACCGATGTGGCTTAACAAAAAGATTAAGGAACTTATGGGCAAGAAAAGGCGACTATTTAAAAAATACAAATCTGACGGGGAAGCAGAGTCATTTCAGCACTGTAAGGAATGTAACAAAATTTGCAAAAAGGAAATAAGAGCAGCTAAAGTAGAAACTGAAAAACTAGTAGCAAAGGAAAGCAAAGCAAATCCCAAAAAAATCTTTAAATACATTAATAGCAAGAGATTAAAGAAGGAGAGTATAGACCCTTTAAAAGACAAGTTGGGAGTCTTAAGCAAAAATGATAATGACATAGCGGACACACTAAATGAGTTTTTTTCAACAGTATTCATTAGAGAGGACCCAATTCAGGGACTGACACACAATCTCAATAATGAGAATATCCCCCTGATAGGTCCTTATTTAAGCGAGGAAGTAGTCTGTGACCGATTAAAACATTTAAAGATTAATAAATCACCAGGACCCGATGGTATTCACCCAAGGGTTCTAATGGAGCTTCACACTGAACTGGCAAAACCGCTATTTTTGATCTTTAAGGATTCAGTTATATCAGGTATGGTTCCCAAAGATTGGCGTATAGCGGAAGTAGTGCCTATATTCAAAAAGGGAAGTAAAGCTGAACCAGGTAATTATAGACTAGTTAGTCTTACATCTATAGTGGGGAAAGTATTGGAAGGTATTCTAAGAGATAGTATTCAGAAGTTCCTTGAAACCAATAAGGTCATTAAAAGGAATCAACATGGGTTTATGAAGGACAGATCCTGTCAAACCAACTTGCTTGGCTTTTATGAAACAGTAAGCGCAAACCTAGATCAGGGTAAAGACGTGGATGTAATCTTTTTAGACTTTGCCAAAGCGTTCGATACTGTACCACACATGAGACTTATATACAAGCTACAAGAATCAGGGCTAGGAAGCACAATATGCACTTGGGTCAAAAACTGGTTAGATAATAGGAAGCAGCGCATTGTGGTTAATGGATCTTTTTCAACTTGGACTGAAGTGCTAAGTGGTGTGCCGCAAGGCTCAGTATTAGGACCGCTATTGTTCAATATTTTCATTAACGACCTAACAGAAGGTCTAGAGAGCATGGTGTCAATTTTTGCAGATGATACCAAATTGTGTAAGGCTATAAATACAGAGGAGGATGCCGAGTCTCTTCAGAACGACTTAGTTAAATTAGAAGCATGGGCAGCCAAATGGAGAATGCGCTTCAACACAGACAAGTGTAAGGTAATGAACTGTGGTAACAAGAACAAAAATTACACCTACCTACTAAATAGGGTAAAATTAGGGGATTCTGTACTGGAAAAGGACTTAGGTGTCCTCATAGATAGCAAGCTAAGAAGTAGTATCCAAAGTAGGACTGCAGCAAAGAAGGCTAATAAGATATTAGCATGCATAAAACGGGGTATTGATGCTAGGGACGAGAGTATTATACTCCCGTTATATAAATCACTAGTGAGGCCACACCTTGAATACTGTGTAAAGTTCTGGGCACCGTACTACAAAAAGGATATCCTGGAGCTTGAAAAGGTACAGAGGAGGGCAACCAAACTAATTAAGGGCATGGAGACGATGGAATACAAGGAAAGGCTTGAAAGACTAGGCATGTTTACATTGGAAAAGCGGAGACTAAGAGGGGATATGATCAACATCTACAAATATATAAGGGGACAATACACAGAGCTTGCGCGGGACCTGTTTTTGGTTAGATCAACACAGAGGACTCGTGGACACTCGCTCAGGTTAGAGGAGAGGAGATTCCGCACAATACGGCGTAAAGGCTTTTTCACGGTAAGGACAATACGTGTTTGGAATTCCCTGCCCGAGGGAGTTGTAATGGTGGAATCTGTCAACACCTTTAAGAATGGGTTAGATAAATTCCTATTGGAAAAGGATATCCAGGGGTATGGTGCATAGTCATGCATTATAGTTACTATAAATAAGGATAAAATGCAATGGCTGACAGCAGCATCAGTCAGAAATTTTAGTGAAATCATCATGCATAGGACACCACAAATAGGTTGAACTCGATGGACAATTGTCTTTTTTCAACCTCAGATACTATGTTACAATGTTACTATGATCCCAGAGTAGTTGAGGTGAGAGTGCAATACTCTGCAACAGCTTCTCCTTGGAAGATGCCTCTATCAGCAGATCATCCAGATATAGAATTATGTTCACTCCCTGTTTGCGTAGGAGGAGCATCATCTCCGCCATGACCTTGGTGAACACCCTCAGTGATGTGGAGAGGCCGTATGGCAACGTCTGGAACTGATAGTGACAGTCCTGTAGTGCAAACCGTAGATAGGCCTGGTGAGGTGGCCAGGTCGGAATGTGAAGGTACGCATCCTTGATATCCTCCAGACCTGAGATCACCGCTCTCAGAGACTCCATCTTGAATTGGAAAACCCTCAAGTAGGGGTTCAACAACTTCAGGTTCAATATAGGCCTTACCGAACTGTCCGGTTTCAGTACCACAAACAGGTTTGAGTAATAACCCTTGGTTTTTGGGTGAGGTGGAACTGGAACAATGACATTTGTTCGTACCAATTTTTGAATGGCTTCCTGTAGGATAGCACTTTCTGTCAACGATGCTGGTAAGCCTGATTTGAAGAATCTGTGAGGTAGGAGTTCCTGAAACTCCAGTCTGTACCCCATGGCAACAATATCTTTTACCCAGGGGTATAGGCATGATGACGCCCAGACGTGACTGAAATCTTTTAGTCTTGCTCCCACCTGCCTGATCTCCACGCTGGGAGGTCCACCGTCATGCTGAAGATTTGAAGGAAGCAAAACCTGGTTTCTGTTCCTGGGAACCTGTTGGTGAGGTTTTTTTTTTATCTTTCCCGATCTCCTCTAAAGATGGTGGAAGGGGGGTTTGGATTTTTTTAATTTTGCGGTCCAAAAGGACTGCAGTGTAGGTGTAGGATAAGATTTCTTAACCAGGGCTGCTGTGGAGGGAAGAAATGTCTGCTTACCCGCAGTCACCGTGGATATCCACACATCCAATGCGTCCTCAAATAGTGGCTGACCTGTGAATGGCAGGTTCTCCACACTTTCCTTGGATTCTGCATCCGCAGTCCATTGACGTAGCCAGAGTCCTCGGCGTGCCGAGACAGCCATGGAAGTAGCAGGCCAATGTCCTTCATTGCCTCCACCATGAAACCTGCAGAATCCTGTATGTGACGTAAAAACAAGTCAATGTCACTCCTATCTATAGTGTCTAAGTCCTCTAGTAAGTTGCCTGACCACTTTACTATGGCTTTAGAAATCCACGCACAAGCAATAGTGGGCCCTAAAGCCACGCCTGTAGCAGTCTATAGTGATTTGAGCGTATTCTCAATCTTGCGGTCAGCCGGCTCCTTTAAGGCGGTTGAACCAGGGACAGGTAAAACCACCTTTTTAGACAGCCTAGATTGAGAAGCATCTACTATAGTTGGGTTTTCCCACTTCTTCCTATCCTCTTCAGGGAAAGGGAAAGCAATGAGAATTCTTTTAGAGATCTGGAATTTTTTCTCTGGGTTTTCCCAGGATTTTTCAAACAAGGAGTTTAACTCATTAGAAACAGGGAAGGTAAGCGAGGATTTCTTATTTACTGTAAAATAAGATTCCTCTACTTGTTCCGGAACCTTCTCAGAAATATGCAAAACATCCCCTAATGGCTTCAATCATTAGCTGCACCCCTTTAGCAAGGGATGCATCCCCCACTGCATATCCCCATCACCGCCCCCTGTATCAGAGTCAGTATCAGTGTCGGCTTGCATTATCTGGGCAAGTATATGTTTTTTGGGGTATGTAGGTGGGTTTTAGATGAAGTAGTGGGAGCTGAATAGTTCAAACTCACTACAGATTGTCTCAAAAACTGCGTCTCTTTCTCAGTATGTGACATCCTTGTTGAAATCTGGGATATCATTCCCCTTAAAGAATCCACCCATGGGAGTTTGGATTCAGAAGGCTGAGACAGGATATTGCAGTCCTGAGTACATGGAATAGACTCCTCAGGAGAAGATACACACTCTGCAGCAAAGGACACAGAGTCCTTAGACATGGTAATGTGGATTTACACACTTACACACACGCACAGGAAAATGTCAGACACAGTTCCCCCCAGAGTACCTTCAGAGAGTCACAGAGTATAAGGAGCCAGCCACACAGCGCCCCTGTAGGCAGTTACTATGATAAAAGCCCGGCGCTGACTTTAATAGGGAGGGCAGCGCTCCCTGTCAGTGTCCTAGTTCCTATGATCTGCAGGGAGAAAATGGCGCTGTGAGTGCTGGATCCGCTCTGAGAGGAATCCCCACCCCTTGTACTGTTGAGCGGCTTCCCGCACTAATTGTTTATACTGGCCTGAGGATTTTAGTTATAACAGGGGGACTAGCGCCTGTTAGCTGTGGGACCAGACGGGGAATAGACGGGCTCCGCAGGAGACTGTGCACTCTAAAAGAAAGATTAGGTACTACCTGGTGTGCACTGGCTCCTCCCTCTATGCCGCTCCTCCAGACCTCAGTTAGGGAAACTGTGCCCGGAAGAGCTGACATTACAAGGAAAGGATTTGAACCCCAGGGTAAGACTCATACCAGCCACACCAATCACACCGTACAACTTGTGATAAACTTAACCAGGTAACAGTATGAACATAAACTGAGCCTCACACAACGGATGGCTCAAAGCAAAAACCCTGTATTAGGCAATAACAATATACACGTATTGCAGAAAGTCTGCACTTGGGATGGGCACCCAGCATCCACTACGGACTACGAGAAATAGAATTACCGGTGAGTAAATTCTTATTTTCTCTAACGTCCTAGTGGATGCTGGGGACTCCGTAAGGACCATGGGGATTATACCAAAGCTCCCAAACGGGCGGGAGAGTGTGGATGACTCAGCAGCACCAAATGGGCAAACTCAAGGTCCTCCTTAGCCAGGGTATCAAACTTGTAGAATTTTGTAAACGTGTTTGAACCCGACCAAGTAGCAGCTCGGCAAAGTTGTAACGCAGAGACCCCTTGGGCAGCCGCCCAAGAAGAGCCCACCTTCCTTGTGGAATGGGCTTTTACCGATTTTGGATGCGGCAATCCTACCGCAGAATGAGCCTGCTGAATCGTGTTACAGACCCAGCGAGCAATGGTTTGCTTTGAAGCAGGAGCACCCAGCTTGTTGGGTGCATACAGTATAAACAGCGAGTCAGTCTTCCTGACTCCAGCCGTTCTGGAAACATAAATCTTCAAAGCCCGGACTACGTCCATAAACTTGGAGTCCTCCAAGTCACGAGTAGTCACAGGCACCACAATAGGTTGGTCATATGAAAAGATGACACCACTATTGGCAGGAATTGTGGACGGGTTCGCAATTCCGCCCTGTCCATATGGAAACCCAGATAGGGGCTTGTATGTGACAAAGCCGCTTATTCTGACACACGCCTAGCCGAAACCAAGGCTAACAGCATGACCACTTTCCACGTGAGAAATTTTAACTCCACGGTTTTAAGTGGTTCAAACCAATGTGACTTTCGGAAACTCAATACCATGTTAAGATCCCAAGGTGCCACTGGTGGCACAAAAGGTGGCTGAATATGCAGCACTCCCTTTACAAATGTCTGAACTTTAGGCAGAGAAGCCAGTTCTTTTTGAAAGAAAAATAGACAGGGTCCGAAAACTGGACTTTAATGGAACCCAAATTTCAGGCCAAATACACTCCTGACTGCAGGAAGTTAAGGAAACGGCCCAGACGGAATTCCGTGGAGGCCTTCCTAGCCTCACACCAAGCAACATATTTTTGCCATATATGGTGATAATGTTTCCCTGTCACGTCCTTCCTAGCCTTTATCAGCGTAGGAATGACCTCATCCGGAATGCCTTTTTCTGCTGGGATCCAGCGCTCAACCGCCATGCCATCAAATGCACTGAGTGTTGCTGAGCCTTCCTCGAGTGCATCCTGTCAGAGCTGCGCTCCCACCCTTGTGCTGCCATACCCTGCCGCTACCCGGGCACTCACCACTTTTCTTTCTTCAGGCTTTGTTAGGGGGTGGCGCCTGTGCTGCAGTAGTGAGCAGTCGCCTCGGGGGCTTGCGATCAGCACCCTCAGGAGCTCAGTGTCCTGTCAGTGGAGTAGAGAACCATTAACTCTTCAGGAAGTTGGTTCATATTCCTGATTCCCCTCCCCCCCCCCCCCCCCCCAAGTCCCACAAAGGAGAGAGGCTTCTTGTAACCTAACTAACTCTATAAAACAAAAACAACTAAGAAAACTCCTAGGAGCTCCTCTAGCTGTGACCGGCTCCTCTGGGCAAATTTTCTAAACTGAGTCTGGTAAGAGGGACATAGAGGGAGGGGCCAGCCCACACTATTAAACTCTTAAAGTGCCAGTGGTTTCCAAAGGACCCGTCTATACCCCATGGTACTAAATGGACCCCAGCATCCTCTAGGACGTAAGAGAAAGTAGATTATAACCTAGCAGATGATGATGATTACAGGGTATTATATGGTGTATTGCATGTAAAGTACCTTGTTCCACACCTACTCTGCTGTAGCAATATACCTTATATAAGGGTGTGTAACACATGTACAGGCTTACCAGCGTATGAGCACACACATAAAGGAATGCTACCTTACCAATGCTTCCAGGAGTAACGTTAGGAGACATTTCTCTGATCCATCAGCTCATATGACTGATGTTATTGTTCATCTAGAATCTCCAATTCATACGATATGTTCCCCATCCATTGTTTTACATTGGTGCTGACATAGGACTTGGCGAGTGACTACATCTCCATTTATACTTCATGGTTAGTTACCAGTACAAGAGAGATATATATATAAGTCTTATTATAATATTACATTTGTTATTGTGAGCGTTCTCAGGAGGGTAGACACAATGATAGTCTGAGACACAATATTATAAAGCCTTTATTAAAAGTTATGTTTTATTATACACACACATTTACAATTAAGTGTCCCAGAGAGTCGTCTTCTCCTATTGTTTACAAGATTAATATTGTTACAGAAAATGTCACATTTCCATAATGTGGTTTATTTCCAGCAGGTGGACACACAAGCAAGAATATCTCAGAAGGACATCTAATGTTATCCCTGGATTGTGACATAAAAGATAATGACAGTAGACAGGATTCTCAAGGAGCTAACCCCATTACCCCAATTATTCATCCAGGTCTATCAGCTGATCCCCCTGATCCTGGGAAATGTTCTCCTGATCACTCTGATATTGGTGCATCTGTTACAGCTCTGAGAGTAGATACAGAGTTTCCCGGTTCTCTAGATGCCAAATGTTTTACACAGAACACCAAGCGTATTAACCCACACACAGGTAAGGCAGGTGAGAGGCCACTGATATGTTCAGAGTGTGAAAAATATTTTACACAGAAATCAGACCTTATCACACATCAGCGAACTCACATAGGTGAGAAGCCATTTCCATGTTCTGAGTGGGGGAAATGTTTTGCACACAAATCATATCTTGTTATACATTACAGAAGTCACACAGGTTAGAAGCCATTTCCATGTTCTGAGTGTGGGAAATGTTTTGCACACAAATCATATCTTGTTATACATTACAGAAGTCACACAGGTGAGCAGGCATTTCCATGTTCTGAGTGTGGAAAATGTTTTGCACACAAATCACATCTTGTTATACACCACAGAAGTCACACAGGTGAGAAGCCATTTCCATGTTCTGAGTGTGGGAAATGTTTTACACAAAAATCACATCTTGTTATACATCAGAGAAGTCACACATCTGAGAAGCCATTTCCATGTTCTGAGTGTGGGAAATGTTTTGCACACAAATCAGCTCTTGTTAGACATAACATAAGTCACACAGGTGAGAAGCAATTTCCATGTTCTGAGTGTGGGAAATGTTTTGCACACAAATCACATCTTGTTATACATTACAGAAGTCACACAGGTGAGAAGCCATTTTCTTGCTCTGAGTGTGGGAAATGTTTTGCACACAAATCAGTTCTTGTTAGACATCACAGAAGTCACACAGGTGAGAAGCCATTTCTATAACCTGAGAAATAAATCAGCTTTTGTAGCTCACAATAGTCATCACTCAGGTGAGGAACCATTTTACTCTTCTGGAGTATACTTATCATTGCCCTGTGTTGTTCTTCAAGGTACTTATCCTATCTCCAAATGCTTTTTGCAATATACATGCTACCACTGGGTGAAATAATCAGACGTCATGTCCTCATCTGCCACTGCTATACAGATGATCTGTCTTTGCTCTGGGTACTGAGAATCTAGTACCAATCCTAAATGGTTGTCTAGCTGAGCTACAGGTATGGGTGATGCCAGTTGGCTGTGACTCAGTCCTGGTGAAACAGGTCCTTATGATAGAAGCTCACCAACAAAGGGCAGGGCTACAGCTCAGCTTTGCAAACCAACGAGACATATGCTTGGGTATTCAGAGCTACAAAATGCTGATCATGTGCGGAATCTTGGTGTCCTGGATTGTGGAGTGACACTTAGACATCGGTATCTGCCACAATCAGATCCTCATCTGAGAAACATCCAGACTCCAGCACTTTATTCCCTCAAAAAATCTACCTACAGTCATACATGCACTTGTATCATCACACATAGACTACTGCAATGTCCTCTACCTGGGTCTCCCAGCAAAAGACTTGCACCGCTTGTAGCTTGTACAGAATGCAGCAGCCAGGCTGTTACCTAACCAGCCCGTTCCTGCCACATAACACCCATTCTCTGCTCCCTTCACCGGCTGCCTGTAAGATGGTGACTATTACATAATCTTACTGACTCTCCCAGGCCTACATGACCAGGGTCCGTGGTACCAGAAGCAGCTTCTGCCTCATTACTGCCCAGCTTGCTTACTTCTACCTGCAGATAAAGAACTATTACCAGCAGTACCAAGAATCACCAAGAAGTTCTGAGATGTCAGAGGTGAGACAGGGTGGTGGAACTAGTTCTGTAGCGGGGGCTGCCTGAGGCACTGTCTGTGGGTAATATTGTCCCCAAGCAGCACTAAGGTGTCAGAGGGGAAACGGGGCAGTGGCAGTAGTGGGGGAGTACAGGGCGGGTGGCAGTAGTGGGGGGAGATGGTGGGTGGCAGTTGTGGGGGGAGACAGGGAGGGTGGCAGTAGTGGGGGGAGACAGTTCTGTGGCAGTAGTGGTGGAGGACAGGGTGGGTGGCAGTAGTGGGGGGAGACCAGGTGGGTGGCATTTGTGGAGGGAGATGGGGCAGTGGCAGTAGTGGGGGAGACAGGGCGAGTGGCAGTAGTAGGGGGAGACAGGGTGGGTGGCAGTAGTGGGGGAGACAGGGTGGCGTCAGTACTGGGATGAGACAGGGCGGATGTCACAGTACAGTACCAGGGGCTGCTGGAGGCAGTAAAGAGGTGTATGGGTTCCGCACAGAACCAGTTGATAATTAGACTTAATGATTATTCTTCCTTTTTTCTAATTAATCCCTTGTATGTATTACTGTTATTTGCTGTGTCAGCCTTTATGTGTGTTCTGTGTAATAATCCTGAAAGTAGTGCTGCTACCGATCTCATATCATTTGTAGTAACTTGGAAAAAATGATATGAGGTGCACTCTGGAAGCTTATAGGGGGTAATCAGAGATGAACGCAGATGTGACATCATGCAGCCCCCCGGAAAATGGTCCTGGCCCGCAGGCGTTCACCCCTCAGGGATGCGACCGCAATGTGTGTGTCTGCGTGGCCGGTGCGCACGTGCATTTTGTCACCACCAGTAAACTGCTGCGGGCCACTACTGCAGTTGGGCCTGAATGACCCTCATAGGGTTTTGGCTCTTCTGATATGTATCTGTTTTACTTACCTGCAATACTATAATGTTTCTTGAATTGTTTCTGTGCTTTAAGGATATTTTATCCATGTTGTGCAGAGTAAAGTATTTTTTAAATTTAAAATATAGAGAAAAATCTGTGTATTAAAGATATGAAATAAAGTTGTTTAAAAACAAAAGATTTCCGTTTAGTTTTTTTATATGTCTGTGTATTATCTTATTTCCAGATAATGTCGCTATGGTGACAGAAACAATTTCCTGTTAATGTGTTACTTGTATTGTTGCTTTTGTGTCCAGCGGGTGGGCTCGGGAATGTTATCCTTTTCCTCGCAGCCCCAGTTGCTGGAGAAAATGAAGGAGGAGCTGGTGACGGGTCACGTTCCGCTTGAGTTGACAATTTTCTCACCAGCAGGTCTTTCCACCTCTGCAGACTTGTGTCCGGAAAGAGAAATACAACGTAGGCTTTAAACCTAGGATCGAGCACGGTGGCCAAAATGTAGTGCTCTGATTTCAACAGATTGACCACCCTTGAATCCTGGCAAAGCGAATGAAGGGCTCCATCCACAAGTATTTCCAGGAAGACGTTAAGTCTGAGGGACTATGGACAGGAGTAGAGAAAGACCACCTTTCTGTCAAAGTGACAGTTGACACCCCCCCCCCTTTCTACTGGGTACAGCCCTCTTTAATATTAAATGATAGTGTTTGATATCGCTTTATATAACATTTTATATAAAATTTATAGAGTTTGATATTAAACCGTATTAAAAGATAATGGCTTTGAAAAGAGTGTCACGTAACACCAGTCGCAGAATACGCAATAAAGCTGTATCACAAACCAGCTTGTGATGAAAACATTGACTTTACCAGGCTGTACACTTTCAAAACATTACAGTGTTATAGTGCACGTTATAGTTCACACATTCCAACAATTTAAACGTCACGCTTGGTACACATGGTACAGCTTTAAAAAGCACAATGACTAATGACCGTGTCCATTTTCTTAGATGCACGGAAGCATCACACATGGCACTGATTTAAGAAACATTGATTTTAATGACCACACATGATTAATGATGACAGCACAATTTCAAAATCCACAGATCTACGGACTACCGTAACAACAAAAATTCAAAAGTCTTAGAACTACAGAATACCATGCTTGTAACAAAAACATCTGGTTATTAAATCAACGTGTTAATCTCTGTAGAAGAACATTAGCACCACCTACAGGACTATGTGTTGACTCAAAATGACATTGAAGTCTTGTAAAACATCTATATATCTGTAGGTATTCTTTGCCGTGAAATAGCGCCACATGCGTGTTTTTAAAGTCCTATTAAAGTGCTCTATAAAGGCCGCTTTCACATCGTTATTGGTCCTGAAATGATTTATACCGTATTTTTCCAACACCTTTTTTAGGTTTCTGTTAAGAAACTCATTACCGTTATCGGTTTGTAGCTTCATCGGCACAGCACCCCGCTGGCATATTTTTTCAAAAGCATTAGCGACTGTTGCAGCGTTCTTAGCGGTCAGACTTTCACCCCACACCCTCTTACTGAATATATCGATGATTGTTAATATGTATTTAACACCATTGTTGTATTTTGACAGATCTATCAGCGAAACCAAATCGCATTGCCACTGTTGGTTTATACTCGATACACAAATCATGTTCCTTTTATAGTTTTTTCTTGCTGGCTTGTGCAGCGTGTAGGCGTCTTGTTCTTGTAACCACTTTCTTATGTCAGATCTTTTAAATTTATTTTTAACCGACCCATAATATTTATCAATGCCGCTAAAACTACCTGGTTTTAACACTGTGTAATATGCATCTTTCATCCGCTTGATTTGATGCGCTGCGTTGCGTGACATTCTGCGACTGGTGTTACGTGACACTCTTTTCAAAGTCATTATCTTTTAATACAGTTTAATATCGAACTCTATAAATTTTATATAAAATTTTATATAAAAGCGATATCAAACACTATCATTTAATATTAAAGGAGGCATGCCTAGGGGAAAGGGGGTGTGTCACCTATCACTTTGACAGAAAGGTGGTCTTTATCTACTGACACCACACTACTAGCATTTCATCAGTTGAAGGAAACCCTCACTGCCACCCCAGCTCTGTGCTTCCCATGTTACACTAAACCATTTTTTCTCTTTTGTACAGAGCTCGACGGATGTGCTGCTGGAGTACTAACTCAGAAAAATGGGGACTGGCACCGCCCAGTGGGATATTATAGCACACAACTGGATACAGTAGCTAGGGGCCTGCCACAATGCTTGTGCGGTGGCTACAGCAGCTACACTTGTTGACAAAACAGCAGACATTGTTCTAGCACACACTCTACTTGAATGTCCCGCACACAGTTGCTGCTTTATTAAATGGCTCAGCCACAAAGCACATCACAGCATCCAGGTTAACCAAATGGGAACTTGCGCTTCCTATGCCCCCTAACATAAAATTGCAGCGCTGCACAACTTTGAATCCAGCAAATTTCCTCCCAGGTGTGACTGGACAGTCACAAAATAGGGAGAAGATAGATGATCATGATTGCAAAAAGCTTACTTAGACTATATGCACTCCAAGACTAGATATAAGAGACACTGAGATACAGAATGCAGACTTGAGTCTGTATGTTGATGGTAGCTGCCACCGCCAAAATGACATGGGCATTCTGACATCTGGATACGCCATAGTGGATGATACACATGACATTGAAGCACTCCCACTTCACCCACCTCACTCAGCCCATAAAGCAGAACTCATAGCGTTGGGGAGAGCATGTTACTTGGCGCAAAACAGAATTGTTAACATTTATACTGACTCACAATATGTATTTGCCATTCTGCACAATTTTCCCGCTATTTAGAAACTTAGACATTTTTTTAAACATATTTTTATTGAAGCAATATATGTAATACATACATGAAATTTCACAGTAGGTCAAACCTATCTCAGATAGGGAAACACGGAAGGGTAGTAAATAATATTACAACCTAGTCCCCAGTCCAGAGACATTTTAAACACAGTACAAACAACAATATTACACTTATATAGAACATGCCTCTCGGGGCTTCAGTAACCATCAGATTAAAAGCTGGTCTAGTCAGCTGACCCAGACGTGTGCAGGTGAGGAAAATAAAAAATAAATAAAAAAATAAATAAAAAATAATTATAAATATTTAAGAAAAAATACCGTACCCATGTGCCCACTTCCTCCAAGTCGTCTATCGAGCTGAGAATGGCAGTCAGTCCTATAGCACAATCGGCGGATCCCCCGCAAACGTTCTAGTCAAAAACCATTCTGTATTAGAGAAAGAGTTATGGAGCTGTGTCCTGACTGCTATCGACAAGGTCGTTATATAACTTTCCCACACTTCAAAGAATTTCTGTATTTTAGTATCTTTGTCTAGCAAACATCCTATCCATTCCATCCGAAAGAGATAAAATAATTTAGCTTTAAACAACGAAAGTGTAGGTGGATCCTTAGCAATCCATACTTGCAGAATAGCCTTCCTGGCTGCTATACTAACTGCTAGCAGTAGCTTTCTACTTCCCTGGGAGAGACGTAGGTCTGGGGAGAATATACCGAATAACGCCCATTGTGGGCATAAACTCCAATAATTCACTAGGTTAGTCGTTAAGTAATTCCTTATCCAGAACTGTCTAATCAGAGGGCATGTCCACAAGCAGTAATAAAGGTCTGCTTGGGGAGAACCACACTTCCAACAAGCATGTGCGTCAGCTAGCCCTATGAGACATCGTCTATGAGGTGATAAATAAGTCCTGTGCAAAATATTGAGGGACATTTCTTTATACCTAGAAGAGGGAAACAGTTTACAAGCTTTTACATGGGCCGTAAGGTCAGTCGTCTCGATGCCCGGGAGACATTCCGCCCAGGACCGGATACCCCCCTGTCCCGTAGAGTAGTCTAGAACAATCCGAAAGTACCCATATGCCATTGATATTGCTTTCCTAACTCTAGGGGCTTGTTGCAGTAGTTTATCTATCGGATTATGCCAATCCATAGGAGATAAACAGCCAATAACAGTAGAAACATAATGTTGGGCTAGCAGAAAGGCCACAGGATAGGCCAGTATAACTGGATGTCTAGCAGTGGCCTCCTGGAACGTGAGCGGCCTCAAGCCCTGCGAATCCACCAAGTGAGCTACCTTGGAAACACCCCCCATCCGCCAGATGTTATATGGATAATGCGCCCTACCCTCCTGGAAGTCCGGATTCGCCATGAACGGAAGGTATAGTGATTTGTGAGGGTTCAGATCTAGTTTATTACACGTATCAGTCCATAGTTTTTTAATGGACCACAATAGTGGATTCCTCCTCCACTCCCCAGACACCTCTCGAGCATGTAAATGTAAGAATGCGACCAGGTCCCCCCCCTGTAAAAACTCTCTATCTAAGTCAGTGTTCGTGTAGTTGTTGTCATTGTGCACCCAGTCATGCAAATACAATAAGTTGAGCGGCATGGGAATACCAAAGAACATTAGGAAAATTAATTCCCCCATTCTCCGTGATTTGCTGTAATTTAATCAATGCTATACGTGGTTTTCTTCCCTGCCAAATAAAGCGTCTAAAAAGAAAATTGATGCGTTGAACATCTTTGGGTAGGAGGACATGTGGTATGGCCTGTATAAAGTACATCAGACGAGGGAATGATATCATCTTTATTAAATTCGCTCTTCCCATGTACGATAAAGGCAGAGATTTCCAGGAATCAAGTTCTGCCTCAATTTTTCTGATGGCCGAGGTAAAATTTAGGGTGTAAAGTCGCTCTGGTTGTCTCAAAATTTGAATCCCCAGATAGGTGAGTTGATCCGAGCTCCATGTCAGTGGTAAACCCCCCACCCCGTTTCTCAAAAACGCACCACTCCCCAATCGCAGTGCCACTGACTTCGACCAGTTTACATTGAAGCCAGAAATATGACCATATGCCTGCAGTAGATTGAATATATGGGTCAAGGAAGTTTCCGGATCCGAAACATACAGCAGTAGATCATCAGCGAATGCTGTAAGCTTTAGTTCCCTGCGACCTATCTGTATGCCATGAAACTGAGAGTCAGTTAATAGCAAACGATGGAGGGGATCAATGGCCAGATTGAACAATAAGGGTGACAAGGCACAGCCCTGTCGTGTGCCACGATGCATAACCACTGGATCACTGGTATAGCCGTTTATTAAGAGGGTAGTGGAAGGAGAGTCATATAAGTAGCGAATAATATTAACAAAGTCTTGGTGGAAGAGTCTACGTTCCAAAACCCTGAATAGATGGGGCCAAAGTACCGTATCGAAGGCCTTGGTAGTGTCCAGGCTGAGGAGTATATTCCTGGATTGGGGCGAATGAGCAGAGGCTATGACTGCAGCAACAGCAGCCCGAATTCCCTTTACCGAATGTGTATTACGAACAAAGCCTAGTTGATGAGTAGTTAGAGCATGGGGGAGAATCGTCTGCAGTCGATCTGCCAAAATCTTGGTGAATAATTTTATGTCGGTATTTAACAATGTAATGGGCCTGTATGAAGTCACCAATTGAGGGTCCTGAGCAGGCTTGGGGATCATAATGGTATGGGCTGTTGTGAAATGATGAAAAGGGGCACGGTGATGCAGCAGGCCGTTAAACAGTTCTAGCAGAGTCGGAGTTATATGAGGTTGAAGGATTTTAAAAAATTCATTGGAGAGGCCATCCGGGCTCTGGGATTTGTGCAGGTGGAGTTTTGACATAGCTGAGGCAAGCTCCTCCTCAGTAATCGCACTCACCAGAGAATCCGACTGCGCACTTGTTATAGGAGGCAAAGCTGATTCAGGTACAAGTGCGGTATGAGCACCTTCATTAAAAGGGAGATCCGAATATAAGTCGGCAAAATAAGATTCAAAATGCTTCACTACAGCAGGGGAAGAGGTAAGGAGCTGCCCCGTATCCCGATGTCTAACAGCAGTTATGAATTTTCCAGAAGTTTTCTTCCTAGCCATATTAGCCAAAAGTCTACCAGACTTGTTACCCCACTGGTAATACTTGTGAGAAGAATACACCACGTCCCGCTTTGCTTGCACCAGCAAGTGGTCATTCAATAGTTTTTTTGCCTGGAAATAGAGCCGCAAAGATTCCTCAGTTTGTAGGGCATGGTGATCCTGTAGCGCAGCATCTAACTCTGAATGTAGTGCAGTATAAATCGCCAGATTTTTCTTTTTCAATCTATGGACATACTCAATAATCTGGCCCCGAAGTACAGCCTTCGCTGCACCACAGAGGATATTCGGGCTATCCCAATGCTCAAGGTTATCGTCTAAGAAGTTGGCCCAATTAGTTATCAAGAACTTCCGAAAGTCATCGCAATTATAAAGGTAACTCGGAAACCTCCAGTGTCTGGAGCCCCCTGACTGAAGAGTTCTCTTTAGCATCAATGTCACCGGAGCATGATCCGAAATCAAAATGTTATGGATAACAGCACGCGTGACTCGCGTGACAAGAGAATCCGCAACTAAAATCGAGTCAATCCTGGACCAGGATCGATGAACCCCAGAGAAAAAAGTGAACGATTTGTCCGAGGGGTTTAAGAGACGCCAAACGCCAGTAAGCTGAAGGGAGACCATTAAAGTCTGAAGGTGTGACCAAAAAAAAGATTGAGAAGTGCGCAGGACAGGAGATTTATCAACAGTAGGATCATCTACAGTGTTCCAGTCACCCCCCAGGACAGGCTGAAAATTGTTGCGCTCAATTCCTGGAGGAAGGCAGCCGTGTCGACATTGGGTGCGTAGACATTCACTAATGTATATTTAGTGCCCCAAATTTCCACGTCCAAAATTAAATAGCGCCCCTGTGGGTCAATAATAGAGTCCAAAATAGTGTATTGTAACGTCTTACTAAATAGGATCGCAACCCCCCTGGTCTTCCGTGTATTATCAGCGGAAATACAGTCATCTAACCAAGGTGCCCGAAGAGCAGAGGAGGCGCCCGACATCCAGTGGGTCTCTTGGAGAAATATAATTTGTGGTTTAAACCGTTTTAAATGCGTAAGGACCCGTTTACGTTTAATCGGGGAGTTGAGGCCGCCCACGTTCCAGGACAGAATCTTAAAAAAATCATCTGAGGAGGAAGCTCTTGTATCTAAGGCAGTCATGAGTCTGTTAACCTACACCCACCCGAGGGTGGCAATCCCGAAGAAACACTACATCACACAGTTGCCCTCCCCCGTCCCAGCGAGCGGAGAGGGACAATCTGAACCACAGTGAACCATAGAGCTCATTAACGGATCTGGTGAGGGAGGCACAGCACGGGTAAAACAAAAAGAAAAACAAAAAACACACACATTGCTTCACACAACAATTTTCACATTTTCCAAACCAAACTAGTAACAGCGCAAGTGCTAAACCTTCCGGTAGCACTGGCGAGGAACACATCAGTAATAACTGTATTAATTGACGTAAAGTAAAATTACATTAAGCTGAGCAGCAAATAATGAGACCTAAGGCCTCATTCTTGTGTATATTAAACCAACTCAATATATAGGGCACGGAATACCAAAACAACTAGAATTCCACCGCGCAGTCGAGGACCACAACAATAATAGATACTGCATTGAAGGGCAAGCTGAATGGTGTGGTACGGGACTCACGGTCTACCGGCTGTCAAGGATAAGCCCACCCAAGGCAGTAAACATGCTGTGGAGTGGTAAATAATATTTATGTTACGGGTTCTCAGGATTTAACATATTTTTGACATGGGATTTGGCGGTAGCAGGATCAGCAAATAGTAGCGTGCGGCCATTGTCATGTATCCTCAACTTAGCTGGATACATCAACGCAAATTTAGTATTGCTCTCGTGAAGCATCCTGCAAACATCAGAAAACTCTCTCCTCTTTTGCGCCACAGAGGCAGAGAAGTCCTGAAAGAGTAAAATACGTTTACCATTCACTAGCAGTTTGCGGGATTTTCCGGTAAGAGCGCAAAACGTGTTCCTTCATGCGGAAATCTAGAAATCTTACAATGACAGGCCGTGGCCTCACCTCAACATCTGGGCGAATGGGATCAATTCTATGCACTCTTTCAATGTGCTTTAGAAATGGGGGGTCTGAGATATCTAGAGCTGAAAACATGTCATGCAGTATAAAATCAGCTAACTGCCCATCCCTGATTGATTCGGGGATGCCCACGAAGCTGTCAGGTCTCTGGGTTTGTCTGTCCCCGGCGGGGGCGCTAGTGGGTCAGTGTTGGTGCGATGTATAAAGCGGGGAGGCAATATGAAAGTCCGGCACATAAGCGCAGATGTTTATTACACAGGTATCACAGAGTAGATGGTATAGCAGTGAATGACAAACTGAAACCAGGCAATAAAGTAACAGTGATTGGTAATTGAATCCAAAACACCGGAAAAGTCTCTTGCAACAGAAATATATAGTGACTTGATGCTGAATGTGAATGAAATAAACAGAACTCCGGTAAGACTTGAAAAACACACAGTCTCTGTATAACAAAGTCCTTATGGCCTCACTAGGCCCAAGCAGGAGACAGTCTCTATGCAATGAGATGATATACTTGCAGAGAAACACAGATGGTATGCAATTAGCAGTGCACAGGTAGTAATGAATGAAACACTTGAGGAGAGTCTCTTACTGCTTGATGAGCTGGTAACTGGCTGTGGATGAAGTCTGAAGAAAACAGGAGAGCTGAAGTGAGATGAGACGACAGGAGGTAACCACGGGGAATCGCTGGGAACAGGAACGCAGGAGTCCGGAGAACAAGGCACACCGTATGTGACTCGTTGTCTGAGGCAATGTGAGTGAGCCACGGACTGGGAGTTATACCCATGGCTCTGCAGTGATTGGTCACTGAACTCTGGGTGGAGACACAGTGCTGGATTGCACACCTGGATCAGCTGAGTGCAGGAGTCATGGCAACAACCTCACAGGCAGGACGCCGGCACGCAGCAGAATGCACACAGGACCGGACTCAGGGGTACTCAGCAATGCGGAAGATGACGCTTGCGGTCCATACACACCTGCAGCCGTAACTGGGGCCATGACCTCCGGAGGCCTGCACACCAGCGCGCTGGTAGGTGAGACGTAGCAGAGCGCCGATTCCTGACAGTACCCCCTCCTTTATGGGTGGGCACCGAACACCCACGAGGCTTGGCAGGGAAGAGTCTGTGGAAGGCTTGAACCAACCGTGGAGCATGGACATCCGTGGCGTTTACCCAACTCCTCTCTTCAGGACCATATCCAGACCAGTCAATCAGGTATTGTAAATGACCATAACGATGTCGGGAGTCTAAGATCTTTTCCACCTCGTATTCCACGCCCCGATGAGTTTGTACCTTTGGAGCTGCTGGAAGCGTTCTCTGGAAACGATTGAGAATTAGTGGTCTGAGGAGAGAAATATGGAATGAGTTGGGAACTTTCAAAAAAGCAGGCAGTTTTAATTTATAAGCCACTGGATTAATAACACTTTCCACCGGGAATGGCCCAATAAACCGTGGAGCAAATTTCATTGATGGAACTCTGAGACGGAGATTTCGGGCAGATAACCAGACTTTGTCGCCCGGTTTTAAACTAGGAACTGCTCGTCTCTTTCTATCAGCAAACATTTTATACCGTTGAGAAACTTTTTTAAGAGATAAATGAATCTTCTTCCAAATTTGAGCGAACCGCTGAAGAGCAGAAGCAGCCGCAGGCACATCTACGACGGGTAACTCTTGGAAATCAGGTACTCTAGGATGCTGTCCATAAACTGCGAAAAAAGGAGTTGTATCTGTAGAAGTATGATAACGAAAATTATGAGCAAACTCTGCCCAGGGCAATAATTCTACCCAGTCATCCTGTGAAGAAGAGATATACAGTCTCAAATAGGTCTCAAGCTCTTGATTTACCCTCTCTGTCTGCCCATTTGTTTGAGGGTGATAGGCTGTAGAGAATTTCAGTTTTACTTGTAGCGCAGAACACAGAGCCCTCCAGAACTTGGCCACAAACTGTACACCTCGGTCAGATATAATTTCTGTTGGAAGTCCATGTAACCTAAATATTTCGTGACAAAACAACTGTGCCAATTTTGGAGCAGAGGGTAACCCCATGAGTGGAATGAAGTGCGCCATTTTTGAAAACCTATCGACTACTACCCAGATAGTGTCATACCCTTTGGATGGAGGGAGATCTGAAATAAAATCCATCGATAAGTGAGACCAAGGGCGCCTGGGTATGGAATTGGGTACCAATTGGCCTGCGGGAGCCTGACGAGAAACTTTATGCTGAGCACATTTGGGACATGAAGCTATAAATTCTTGAATATCTATTTTCATTCGTGGCCACCAATACCTTTGGGACAGGAACTTGAAAGTCTTGAGAACCCCAGGGTGATCATTAAATTTGGACGTATGAGCCCAGGACAGGAGATTTGAATGAAGCTCTGGAGAGACAAACATCTTGCCTGGAGGTGGAACTTGCGACACCCCTGTAGCTGCGAAAACCACAGGATTTAATACTGGTCGAGCAGCCTGTTCTGAAGATTCCTCATTTGAGTTCATAGAGCGAGACAAAGCATCTGCTTTAACGTTTTGTGAGCCAGGCCTAAACATTAACTTAAAGTCAAAACGGGAAAAGAATAGGGCCCACCTTGCTTGCCGAGGATTCAGGCACTGCACAGCTTTCAGGTAAAGAAGGTTCTTGTGATCCGTGTAGATGGTAATAGGGAATCTCGTACCCTCCAGCAGATACCTCCATTCTTCAAGGGCCAATTTGATTGCCAACAGCTCCTGGTCACCGATGGTATAGTTAATTTCAGCGGGTGAGAACCTACGGGAGAAAACCCCACAAGGGTGAGTCTTACCATCAACGCCCACCTGGGACAGGACTGCGCCCATGCCAACCGTTGAGGCATCTACTTCCAGGATGAAGGCCTTATTAACATCCGGCTGTTGTAACACAGGAGCTGAAATAAAAGCTTGTTTTATTTTATGAAAAGCAGACAGTGCAGCGTCAGACCATTGGGAAGGATTCCCCCCTTTCCGGGTAAGGCAGGTGATTGGAGCAATTAACGTAGAGAAGCCTTTAATAAACTTTCTGTAGTAATTAGCAAAGCCTATGAAACGTTGAACTGACTTGAGTGTTGTTGGAAGAGCCCAGCTCTCTATAGCTTCCAGTTTAGCTGGGTCCATTTGAAGATCTGTTCCGGAAATAATGTATCCCAAGAAAGATATTGAAGAAGCTTCAAATGTGCATTTGGACAGCTTGCCATACAGATGATTCTGTCGAAGACGTCGAAGAACCTCTTTTACTTGTTGGCGATGAGAGACCAAATCACGAGAGAATATCAAGATGTCATCGAGGTATACTACCACACATTTATACAGAAGATCTCTGAATACTTCGTTGACAAAGTTCTGAAACACGGCCGGGGCGTTACTCAAGCCGAAGGGCATCACTAGATATTCATAGTGGCCGTCACGAGTATTGAAGGCGGTTTTCCACTCATCACCACTTCGAATCCTGATAAGATTATAAGCCCCGCGAAGATCCAGTTTCGTGAAGATGGACGCACCTCTAACTCTGTCGAACAACTCTGTGATGAGAGGTAACGGGTAGCTATTTTTAATCGTGATGTCATTTAAACCCCGATAATCGATACAGGGACGAAGTCCTCCATCTTTCTTCTTGACGAAGAAGAATCCAGCACCAGCTGGAGAAGAGGATGGACGGATGAACCCTTTCTGTAAATTTTCTTTAATGTATACACTAATTGCTTGGGTCTCTGGAACTGAAAGAGGGTATGTACGCCCTCTAGGCGGCTTGCTTCCTGGAACCAAATCAATGGGACAATCCCACTCTCGATGGGGAGGCAAGACATCCGCTGCTTTCTCACTGAAGACGTCAGTGAATTCCTGATAGGCCTCCGGAAGGCCAGACTGAGACTTTACACTTGAAGACTTGATTGGAAGTACTTGAGCCAGACATGACTGATGACAAGAGGAACTCCATGCTGTTAACTGTAATGTAGACCAGTCAAATTGCGGATTGTGTAATTGAAGCCAAGGCATACCCAGTACAATCTCATAGCCAGCTTTAGGTATAACCAGGAACTCAATAAGCTCGGAATGCAGGAAGCCTACCCCCAGCACCACTGGCTTGGTTTGCTGAATGATGGAACCTTCAGGAATACGGCTTCCGTCCACGGCAGTGAGATATACTGGACGACACAGTTTAGACACTGGGAGATGAAGTCTATCCACTGCAGCTTGTGTGATAAAATTCCCAGCAGCACCACAATCCACTAAGGCGGACAGAGACTGGAGTCCATCTGGTATTTCCAAAGTGACAGGTAATGTAAGGTCTTGAAAAGAAGGAGCTTTATTCAAGGTCCCTAACTTGACTCCTCCACTACAAGTTAGGACCTGGCGTTTCCCGACCGAGCAGGACAGGAACCAATCAGATGACCAGCAGCAGCACAATAGAGACACAGTCTTTCCTTTAATCTTCTGGACCGCTCCTCAGGTGTTAAACGAAACTTGTTTACCTGCATGGGTTCATCAGCAATAATAGGTAGAGACTGTACAGGAGGCATAGCTCGGTGCTTGCGAAGATCACCTCGAGAGCGTTCACAGGCTCGCTCGCGTAAACGTAGATCCAACTTGACGCATAGGGAAATTAGAGCTTCCAGTTGCTCTGGTAAGTCTCGGGTAGTCAACTCATCCTTTATGCGGTCAAAGAGACCATGCCAGAACGCGGCAACCAATGCCTGGTTGTTCCACTTTACCTCTGATGCCAATGTCTGGAACTGGATAACGTACTGACCCACAGTACGTGTTCCCTGGCGGATCTGAAGGAGGTCTGAAGAGGCAGAGGTCGTACGCCCAGGTTCGTCAAAGATGCGTCGGAATGTGGCAACAAACTCTGTATAGTTGTTCAATAAAGCATCTGCTCGCTCCCACAGCAGAGAGACCCAGTTCAGGGCAGAGCCGGCTAAAAGAGAAACAATATAAGCAACCTTTGTTCTAGGTGTTGGAAAGTTCTGTGGTTGCAATTCAAAATGAACCTCGCATTGATTCAAAAATCCACGACACATCTTAGCATTACCATCAAATTTACTTGGAGTAGGTAGATGGATGCGAGACATTGGAACAGGAGCAACTGGAGAACTAGAAACTGTGGAACTAGGAACAGGAGCAGAAACTGATGAGGACACTGAAGAAACTGAAGTTGGAAATGTCTGTTGCAGAGTATCTAAACGAGAAGACATTTCTTGCAGAAATTGTATAATCTGCTGCTGCGCAGCCTCTTGACCATCTAGTCGTGACACTAAGCCTTGGAGTGTCCCTGACCCCACACTCTGACCACCGTCCGGGTCCATTGGCCTCAGACAAACTGTCAGGTCTCTGGGTTTGTCTGTCCCCGACGGGGGCGCTAGTGGGTCAGTGTTGGTGCGATGTATAAAGCGGGGAGGCAATATGAAAGTCCGGCGCATAAGCGCAGATGTTTATTACACAGGTATCACAGAGTAGATGGTATAGCAGTGAATGACAAACTGAAACCAGGCAATAAAGTAACAGTGATTGGTAATTGAATCCAAAACACCGGAAAAGTCTCTTGCAACAGAAATATATAGTGACTTGATGCTGAATGTGAATGAAATAAACAGAACTCCGGTAAGACTTGAAAAACACACAGTCTCTGTATAACAAAGTCCTTATGGCCTCACTAGGCCCAAGCAGGAGACAGTCTCTATGCAATGAGATGATATACTTGCAGAGAAACACAGATGGTATGCAATTAGCAGTGCACAGGTAGTAATGAATGAAACACCTGAGGAGAGTCTCTTACTGCTTGATGAGCTGGTAACTGGCTGTGGATGAAGTCTGAAGAAAACAGGAGAGCTGAAGTGAGATGAGACGACAGGAGGTAACCACGGGGAATCGCTGGGAACAGGAACGCAGGAGTCCGGAGAACAAGGCACACCGTATGTGACTCGTTGTCTGAGGCAATGTGAGTGAGCCACGGACTGGGAGTTATACCCATGGCTCTGCAGTGATTGGTCACTGAACTCTGGGTGGAGACACAGTGCTGGATTGCACACCTGGATCAGCTGAGTGCAGGAGTCATGGCAACAACCTCACAGGCAGGACGCCGGCACGCAGCAGAATGCACACAGGACCGGACTCAGGGGTACTCAGCAATGCGGAAGATGACGCTTGCGGTCCATACACACCTGCAGCCGTAACTGGGGCCATGACCTCCGGAGGCCTGCACACCAGCGCGCTGGTAGGTGAGACGTAGCAGAGCGCCGATTCCTGACAGAAGCGCAATTTCGATCTCCTATCTCTGTTCTCAAGATCATCTATTTTTGCCTGCAGAGCAGCAATAGATGAATCTTGGGTGGCAGTGGATCGTTGGAGTGTATGCATCTGATCCTCCCCGTCACTAACCCTTTGCTCTAAGGAGTTTATCAGTGAGGTGTTCTGATCAATCTTTGTAAGTGTGGAATCTAGTAGTGTCTGTATCTGCTCCAATCTTTTGTCAATTAACGGTATATTTTCAAGTTTCTTGTCAATTTGAGGCATGAGAAGTCGCGAGATCTCCTGTGCCATATGAAGTAGAGAGGGCTGGTCAGGCAGAGCCTCTGTTTCTTGAGGCCGTGCCTGGGGATTGCCCACACCCGGGGGAGAGGGGGGGTTAATTTTCCCTGTATTGTTTTTATTTTTACTCATTCTTGTATTCACTGAGGATTGCGAAGATCTAACCGCTGGAGTTTTATGGACAAATTTGTCCATCACCCGGTCGTCAGACCGTTAAACAGAAAGGTTATCAGGCCTTGGTGTGAACACACAACGGTATATGATAATAAAACACCTCACGTAAGAGCTCAAGTTGGAAGATATGTCAGAGCTACTCAGCGAAAAAAATAATAATAATTAACACATCAATTTACATACTAAACAAACTAAGGCACAGCAGAAGTCCACAATGTGCTAAAGTAGTAATGATTTTCAGGCCTCTGCGCTAAATCTTATGGTACAATTATTAGCGACAATGACTACGGTAGCAATAACAGAGGTTAATCAGGGTAAGGAGCTCTGCATCGTGTATTCTACAGCAGAGGGATTACACCAGTAGAGTTATACTGTACCACTGTGAGCAGGCATCAGGTGGCAGCAGAGGCCAAGATATATTCCTGTGAAAATAAACATCAATTGCACAATACAAACAATTGTATCAGTGCGAGAAGGAAAGTAACAGAATATTCCTGAGCGTTCTATTAGTAGATAATCCCTAAATGTTACTATATCCTAGCAGAGAATTGAACCTTGCTAAATCTCAATTTTCTACTGTAACACAGATCTGATCACTGTGAGGCAAGGTAAAATAATGGTGCCGGCTACAGCATCTCCGGTAGACAATCGGGAGAGGAAAGTCAGAGATAAGAGAAGGAGGGAGACAGGAGGAAAGAGAAATGTGTAGATAAGAAACAGGAGAGAAAAAAGCAGAGTCCAGGCTGGTTATAAGAAAAAGAGAGTCACAATGGTGTTACAGGAGTGGCGTAGTCCCAACCACAGGGCATAGTAGTCAGTGATCTGGTCTGCCTGATGTCCCCTGTAGTAGAGTGGGTAAAGGTGGTCTCTTTATCCGTGTTACGATTCCTGTACTCCAGACTGGAGAAGATCTTATGGCAGAGATCTGAGTACAGGAATGAAATACAGGTTGTGGGAGCTGGAGAGCCTAGTAACCCCTGGCGCCCTAACTCCGTTGTCTCGCCCGTGTTATCAGAAATCCCCTGCGAGACTATGGTTGCTTGAGCCCATGGCAGCCGCGTTCGAAGGGCGGATTATGTCTGCCCAACCCCGATGCCCCCGCAGGTCTTAATGGGAGACAAGGGGAAGTCCGAGACAGGGTGATAACAAGGGGCCCTCTGACTAAGCAACCAAGCCAGGGGTTACAAGCTAACTAAACTAAATCAAAAGGTATGTGCGGACTAGCCGCCAGGGAAAAGGACAACCAAAGATCCACGGATCCGACACTCCTATCCGGCACCGCTGGACACCAGAGTGGATCTTGTGGAAGCGGAATCCTCCGCAAAGCTCCAGAACTCAAAATAAACACAATAATAAATAGTAGCGGACAAGCCGCAACACACGGCTGCGCCGCGACTCACGAACGCCACCAGATGTTAAAGGTGCTCGATCAGACTCCAGGAACAGATGGTAACTTCCGAGTACAGGATCACTGAGAACAGGAACAAACGAACAGACCGGGACTGGGAACTCTCTCTGCAGCAGAATCAGGCAAACAGGAAGCTATCACCGGCGTCTGTGAGGAGTCCTGGGAGTGCTTTTAACAGAGAGTCTTCCAATCAGCTGTTTGGAGGCTGATTGGATTAAATGCCATGCAGCTGACAAGCTGCATGGCCAGGGAAACAGATGAGTGATAATTACAACATGCCGTGCAGCTGCATGCTACACAGCCAGGAAACCAGTGATGATATAAACTTAGACCCAGCAACGGGGAACACGATCCGACAGTGGCGTCCCCGTTGCTAGGCGCCGGCCGCACTGACGAGCGGACCCTCGGCGCCTAACAGTACCCCCCCCTTGAGGAGGGGTCAAGGAACCCCTAAATCCGGGTTTCTGAGGAAATTCTTGAAAAAATGCCCTTTTGAGCCTTGGGGCATGAAGGTCCTCATCTAGGACCCACGACCTTTCCTCAGGACCATAACCTCTCCAATGCACCAAAAAATAAAGCCGACCCCGGGACAACTTGGAATCGAGAACCTTCTCAACCACGAACTCCTGCTGACCCTGTACATTAACTGGTGATCTCCCCTGAGGTTTTTTACGAGGAAATCTGCTAGATGAAACATATGGTTTGAGCAAAGAGCAATGGAAGGTATTTCCGATCCGTAACGTTTTTGGTAGCTGTAACCGGAAAGCAACTGGATTGACTTTTTTGATAATGAGAAATGGTCCAATAAATCTAGGACCCAATCTGGCTGAGGTTTGTCGAAGTTTGATATTGCGAGTCGACAGCCACACCCTGTCTCCTACTCTAAAAGTGCACGGCCGCCGGAACCTGTCCGAAAAATCTTTTTCCCTGAAAGCTGCTTTTCTGAGAGCTATGTGCACTTTTTTCCAAATAAGTTTAAGATGAGAGGTCAGGGCCAGAGAGGAGACAGAGGAATGTTGGAAAAATGAATTAGCTCTGGGGTGGAAACCAAAAACTGCAAAAAATGGAGACACATTGGTGGAGGAATGACAGGCATTATTATAAGCAAACTCTGCCAATGGAAGAAACTCAGACCAGTCATTTTGGAGTTTGGCCGAGTACAAACGCAAATATTGTTTTAAGGATTGGTTCACTCGCTCAGTCTGTCCATTTGATTGTGGATGATAACCGGAGGTTAATGATAATTTCATTTTTAACGAAGCACAAAAAGACTTCCAAAACTGTGCAATGAATTGTGGACCCCTGTCAGAAACAATATCAGTGGGTAACCCATGGAGTCTGAAAACATGACGGAGGAACAAGACTGCCAATCCCTGGGCAGATGGCAATCGGGGAAGACCAATAAAATGAGCCATCTTACTAAAACGGTCCACTACCACCCATATGACTGTGCATCCAGCTGACAGAGGGAGATCCACCACAAAATCCATGGAGATATGCGACCATGGTCTAAGGGGAACATTCAATGGCATAAGTTGACCAATAGGCAAAGAACGGGGAACTTTATGCTGTGCACAGACCTGACACGAAACAACAAACTCTTTAATGTCTTTAGAAAGACCAGGCCACCACACTGAGCGGGATACCAATTCAAAAGTTTTAGCGACTCCCAGATGCCCTGCAACTTTGCTATCATGAAATTCCTCCAAAACAGTTGCTCTCAAAAACTCAGGAACAAAAAGACGGCCAGCAGGAGTATTTCCCGGAGCTTGATGTTGAAGCAGCTTCAATTGAGAAAAAACATCCTGTGTGAGACCTGCCTGAATGACTGAAGGCGGAAGTATGAGAGTAACCGGACTGTTGTCTTGAACGGGAAGAAAACTGCGTGAGAGGGCATCTGCCTTGGTATTCTTGGAACCAGGTCTGAAGGTGATAATGAATTTGAAACGAGTGAAAAATAAAGCCCAACGAGCCTGTCGGGCATTCAGTCGCTTAGCTGATTCAATGTATTGAAGATTTTTGTGATCCGTCAAAACAGAAATGGTATGGGTCGCTCCTTCAAGCCAATGTCTCCACTCCTCAAAAGCCCATTTAATAGCCAGCAACTCCCGATTACCAACATCGTAGTTGGATTCAGCAGATGAGAATTTCCTGGACATAAAGGCACAAGGATGTAACTCAAGGGAATCTGGATCCTTCTGAGAAAGGATAGCCCCTACACCAACCTCCGAGGCATCTACCTCAACGATGAAAGGCAATTCTGGGTTGGGATGTCTAAGGACAGGGGCTGAGACAAAGGCTTGTTTCAAGGCCTGAAAAGATACTTTAGCTTCACATGACCAATTGGTAGGATCTGCTCCCTTCTTAGTGAGTGCCACAATGGGAGCAACTATGTCAGAGAAAGAGTGAATAAACCTTCTATAGTAGTTTGCAAACCCTAAAAAGCGCTGAATTGCTTTTAAGTTGGTGGGTTGCGCCCAACTCAGGATGGCTTGGAGCTTCTTAGGTTCCATTCGGAATCCCCGAGGGGAAATAATGTACCCTAAAAAGGATACCTCCGTGACGTGAAATTCACACTTCTCCGGTTTGGCATACAAGTGATTTTCACGTAATTTCTTAAGTACCTGACGCACCTGGGTAACATGTTGTTCTATAGAGTCAGAATAAATCAAAATGTCGTCTAAATAGACCACAACGAATCTTCCCAGAAACTCACGGAGCACATCATTAATGAGATCCTGAAAGACTGCCGGAGCGTTAGATAGGCCGAATGGCATGACCAGATACTCATAGTGACCTGATTGAGTACTGAATGCCGTTTTCCACTCATCCCCTGATCTGATTCTAATGAGATTATATGCTCCTCTCAGGTCAATCTTAGAAAAAATAACAGCCGAACGTAGCTGATCAAAGAGGACAGAGATCAGAGGCAGAGGGTAAGTATTCTTTACTGAGATTTTATTCAGGGCTCGAAAGTCAATGCAGGGTCTGAGGGAACCATCCTTCTTCTCTACGAAGAAAAAACCTGCACTTAAAGGGGATTTAGATGGCCTGATCAACCCTTTCTCAAGACTTTCTTTCACATACTCATTCATGGCCACAGTTTCAGGACCAGACAAAGCATATAACCTTCCTTTAGGCAACGTGGCACCAGGAATTAACTCAATGGTACAATCATAAGGCCTATGGGGAGGCAAAATATCCGCATTGCCCTTGGAAAACACATCCAAAAAATCTTGGTATTCTCCAGGAATATGTGCGGACCTGGCAGCAGCTACTCGGATAGGAAGTGTAATACATTCTTTATCACAGATGGTACTCCATTGTAGGATCTCCCCAGACTGCCAATCTATGATGGGATTATGAAAGGCCAGCCAAGGGTGACCCAGAACCACAGGAACTGCTGGACAATGGGTAAGAAAAAACTCAATCTTTTCAGAATGTAGAGCTCCCACCGAGAGCAAAACAGGAGGTGTACATAGAGAAATAACCCCATTGGATAAGGGACTCCCATCTAAACCATGCATGGTGATACACCTACTTAAGGTTAACTGAGGAATACCTAAGGCCTTGGCCCATGTTAAGTCCATAAAGTTTCCTGCAGCTCCACTGTCCACAAAAGCAGAGACCGAGGAACAGAGGCTGTCATAAGAAACTTTAGCAGGAACCAATAGTGAATTATTTGAGGAGATGAGCTGTAGACCAAAGTGAACCCCCTCACTATTCACTTGGTCAGGAAGTTTCCCGACTTGTTTGGGCAACTACGGGCAAAATGTCCCTTACCTCCGCAGTACAAACATAGACCAGAATTTTGCCTCCTGGTTCTTTCTTCCGGAGACAATTTGGAGAGACCAATCTGCATAGGCTCCTCCATGTCTACCGGAACGGAAGAAACACAGGGAAAAGAAACTACAGATGCCCCTTTCTCAGTCCTCCGCTCTCTGAGCCTACGATCTATTTTAATAGAAAGCTCCATGAGTTTATCAAGGTTCTCAGGAGCGGGATACTGAAGGAGGCTGTCTTTTATAGATTCAGATAAGCCGAGGCGAAACTGACTGCGCAGGGCAGGATCATTCCAGCCACAGTCGTTCGACCAACGGCGAAACTCTGTACAATAATTCTCTGCAGGATTCCTACCCTGTCTTAGAGCACGCAACTGACTTTCTGCGGACGCCTCTCTATCAGGGTCGTCATACAATAGCCCTAAAGATTTCAAAAAGGCGTCTACAGACGATAAGGCCGGATCGTCTGTCTTTAAACCAAAAGCCCAGGTCTGAGGATCCCCCTGAAGCAGAGAAATTATAATTCCAACCCGCTGAGCCTCCGTACCTGAGGAAACTGGTCTTAAACGAAAATACAGTTTACAAGACTCTTTAAAATTAAAAAACTGTTTTCTATCCCCAGAAAAACGGTCAGGCAGATGCATTTTTGGTTCAGGGATGACCCTCGGGGAAGTCCGTAACAGATCTTCCTGTGAGCTTACCCGGAGGGACAGATCCTGAACCATCTGGGTAAGTTCCTGAATCTGACTAACCAAAAATTGGCCAGGATTTGGCCCAACACCGGTGGGATTCATGAGGCCGACAAAATTCTCCCAACTGGATAAGTGAAAAAATTAACTCCTGTTGAAAATTTTTTCTTTTGTCTGGCCGGTGATAATGTTACGATTCCTGTACTCCAGACTGGAGAAGATCTTATGGCAGAGATCTGAGTACAGGAATGAAATACAGGTTGTGGGAGCTGGAGAGCCTAGTAACCCCTGGCGCCCTAACTCCGTTGTCTCGCCCGTGTTATCAGAAATCCCCTGCGAGACTATGGTTGCTTGAGCCCATGGCAGCCGCGTTCGAAGGGCGGATTATGTCTGCCCAACCCCGATGCCCCCGCAGGTCTTAATGGGAGACAAGGGGAAGTCCGAGACAGGGTGATAACAAGGGGCCCTCTGACTAAGCAACCAAGCCAGGGGTTACAAGCTAACTAAACTAAATCAAAAGGTATGTGCGGACTAGCCGCCAGGGAAAAGGACAACCAAAGATCCACGGATCCGACACTCCTATCCGGCACCGCTGGACACCAGAGTGGATCTTGTGGAAGCGGAATCCTCCGCAAAGCTCCAGAACTCAAAATAAACACAATAATAAATAGTAGCGGACAAGCCGCAACACACGGCTGCGCCGCGACTCACGAACGCCACCAGATGTTAAAGGTGCTCGATCAGACTCCAGGAACAGATGGTAACTTCCGAGTACAGGATCACTGAGAACAGGAACAAACGAACAGACCGGGACTGGGAACTCTCTCTGCAGCAGAATCAGGCAAACAGGAAGCTATCACCGGCGTCTGTGAGGAGTCCTGGGAGTGCTTTTAACAGAGAGTCTTCCAATCAGCTGTTTGGAGGCTGATTGGATTAAATGCCATGCAGCTGACAAGCTGCATGGCCAGGGAAACAGATGAGTGATAATTACAACATGCCGTGCAGCTGCATGCTACACAGCCAGGAAACCAGTGATGATATAAACTTAGACCCAGCAACGGGGAACACGATCCGACAGTGGCGTCCCCGTTGCTAGGCGCCGGCCGCACTGACGAGCGGACCCTCGGCGCCTAACAATCCGGGTAGCAGCCCCTTCAGACACTGACCTCGCCACGCCACCTCAGGAATCCAGATTGGTGAGTCGCCCACTCCAGCCGCCACACAGAACTAGCAGAGAGATAGGCGCCACCGACAAACAGGTTTTCCACTTACTTCAGGGACTCTCAGCCCCCAGTCCCGAGTGCACTGGCGCACCTCTCACCCCACCGGAGGATCTAGCATAGCCTGACGGGTCCGGGCAGAAGGAGCCGGGCTACAAGTAGTGACCCCAGCGGCAGAGGTCATCTCTCCTCCAGCAGCAGCAGGCAGCACGCGCAGCCCGACGGTCACAGGGGAGCCGGAGCCGCAAGGGTGCACTGCCGCTCCACGTGTCAGGGGTACCCCGGCGTCACCCAGGGTCAGTTCATTCCACCACCTCGTCCACCCCGCCGGAGATCTCCACACCACCAGACGGAGAGAGGGAGCCGGGTCAGAAGAAGGGACCACCGCACCAGAGGCAACTTCTCTTCCCTCGCAGCCAGCAGTAGGAAGCACGATCCGTTTCCGCGGCTTTCAGCCGGATGGCCACAGGAAAGCCGGAGCCGCCGGGGGCTGTGTCACTCAACTCATCCGTCCAATGCAGGGAACAATGCCAAGGGGCAGCCAGGCAAGGGGGGCTCCCCACGATGGTAGGCCACGGTGAGACTGAAAGGGTAGGCTCGGGTTCAGGCAGCCCGTTTTTGCGCCGAATGCACGGCGGTCATAGATGCCGTCTCGTTGAGGGCAGGCTACCGGGGGCATACAATTCCGCTCTGGTACTTGCCGGGTATCCCCAAGTGCAGCAAGATGCGGGGAACAATCCTGAGTGCTTCCCGGGAAGAGGTAGTGGAGATAGCAGGAGGATGTCTGTAGATTATTTGCCTGCAAGACAGAGCTCATCTAAAAGCAGCCATGCTGGATGGCCCGCCCACCGGAAGTCCACTTAGACACTTTTTAACATCAAATGGAACACCGATCTCTCACGCAGAGAGAGTTAAGTACTTAATGGAAATGGTATTGCTACCAAAAGAGGTAGCAGTCATCAAATGTCAAGCTCACACAAGCCACTCAGACCCGGTGACAAAAGGAAATACCTATGCTGATGAAACAGCGAAAGCAGCAGCCTCAGTAGCAATAAACAATCATGGCTCCTTGCCAGAGATACGGAGTCTCATCTCATAACAAATATTTTCACCTGTAACACTGGAAAAAGTAATGCATTTGTACCAATCTTGTTTAAAGCAGGAAATATCCTCGTGTAAGCTCAAAGGGTGTAATCCAGATTCCTCTATTATCTGGAGGGACACGACAGGAAGACCGGTAGCACCAAAAGCCATTCTGCAAGCCTGGCTGAAGAAGCCCATGGGCTCACTCATCTGGGAAAGGGAGGTATGGTAAAGACCATCAGGGCCTACTGGTTTTTCCCTGGTTTCTCATCCTATGCAGGTAAGAAAGCTCAATCATGCCTTATCTGTCTAAGAAAGAACCCAGGTAAGACTGTCCCAGCACCAATTGCCCACATTCCGCATACCAGAGGACCTTTCCAGGCAATACAGATAGACTTCATCCAATTACCACCCTGTAGAAATTTTAAATATGTACTTGTTTGTGTTGACATCTTCAGTGGTTGGCCTGAGGCCTACACAGCGGTAGCCTGCACAGCACATTTCACAGCTAAGAAGCTAGTACAGGAGTTTGTATCTAGATATGGTATTCCAGAGATCATTGAGTCAGATCAAGGCACACACTTCACAAGTAAGGTTTTCAAAGAGATGTGTAGGATCATGAGTATAGAGTCCAAACTCCATTGTTTTTATGGACCCCAGGCAGCTGGACTCATGGAGAGAGCTAATTATACCATAAAGAATAAACTTTCCAAGGTCATAGAAGAGACAAGCCTAAACTGGGCAGAGGCACTGCCCATCGTACTACACAGTATTAGAGTGACTCCCAAACCTCCTCTCAGTCTGTCCCATTATGAGGTGTTATTTGGAAAACATCCCAACCTGATGATAGGCCCAGAAGAAAGCCACTCCACCCTACATGATCTAACCACAAAATATCTCCTAGACTTGCATGAACAATTCAAACAGATACACAAGGGACTAATTCTCTCTAAAGGTGCTAATCAAAGTGACTAGAAATGCCATGACGTGAAACCAGGAGAATTTGTGATGGTTAGAAATTTCTTACGCTCTGGTTCATTTGTAGACAGGTGGGAGGGACCCTACCAAGTACTGTTGACCATGCCCACGGCAGTAAAGGTTGCAGAGAAATCGACTTGGATACATGCATCGCATTGCAAGAAAGTGTCTGAGGATGGGAAGAGCAGAGTCCCAGAAAAACCCTCCAGAGGAAGAAGCTGCAGAAGCGTTGAACTTGCAGGCTCAGTTTGAGGAACCCCAGTAACCAGAGACTAAGAAATAATAAACATGGCCTGGTTTGGTAAGATGTATATTGAGAATGAAGTGGGACAGTCAGTGTTGCTAAACCCCAATCAGGTGAAGAAAAGATCCAGACGGGCCATCGAGATTGGAGTATCGGTTGTAAGCCTGGGAATAATTATATGGATGGGGGGATTATTGACTTACTACTTATTGACAAGGATGACTGAGGGCCCAGGGAAGGGTCAGTCTCTGATGACCTTTGAGGAGGTAATACATCCTTATCCTAGTTATGTAGCTCTCATCACACCCCTAGACACTAGAAATGAGAGGAAGAAAAGAGAGGCTAAAGAGGTATACCCAAATAGATGTCAGCAGCTACCCCCAATAGCCAGATGTATTTGTAAATATTGCAGACGGAACCCTGAGCAAAGATGTATAGATTGGTGCCACGATAACCCATTGCTCTTTGGAGGTGCACGCACAGTCAGAGCCCCCATAGAACAGACAGAATGCCACAAGATGGTAAATGTGTATAGATGTCTCTGTACCCACTGTGGAAGGATCCCATAGAATGATTGCATAGTATGATGTTATGAAGGTGAGGAGAGGAATCAGACACAACACTCAGACACACACCATGCACTCCATGATCAGGAATGGCTCCCCGTGGAAAGGGAAAATAAGAATAAAAACACAAAGATAAGTGACAACCCCTATGAGGGCCCAGTGAGAAAAGCTAGAGTATATGAGAGGAACACATTTGTAGAACTGGCCCCAGCTGCCGCCCATAGTAATGCTTTCTGTGTAGTACCACCCAAACGTGTGGGAGAAGCTTATAAGACCTGCTTTATATGTATTCCAATAACAATGGAAGAAATGCAGAAGATAGAATTGCTACCAGGGAAAAATATCACCTTTATAGACATAAACATGGAATCATTAGGGACCAACAACCCGGAAGATAAAATCGGGCGGTATCACACCACCAGGTATAAGCTGGAGATCCAGCCTAGTATATCTGAAAATAACTGTTGGGATATTGTTGGTAAGCCACAGTTTGAGTCTTTAGGGGTTACCCCAGAGTGTACTTCCTTGGTAACAATAAGTAGCCCTAGAATTGATATATACATGCCCAGGGGCTTATTATTAGTATGTGGGGATATTGCATATTCTTATTACCCAGCAGATCACATGGATATTTGTTATTTAGGCAGACTCACCTTTGTAGCAGCTCATGCAAACATAACTACTTTGGACTCTCACAGTAAAGAAAAAAGGTCTTTAGATCCTGATTGCCGATCAGACTTACCATTACTCAGCAAGGCACAATACTCAGCATTAGCCTTTTCACTCATAGGAGTCCCAGGACTTTGCCTGTATAACACAAGGGTGATAAATAGCATAGCTTGTGGATTGGCTAAAGCCATAAATGCCACCAGTACGGCTATTGCTCTTATAAATGAAGAACTCAGAGAAGTAAGAGATGGTATGATACAAATAGAGTAGCCATTGACTACCGGTTACTTAAAGCAGGAAGTGGTTGTGAACAATGTAAAGGAATGTGTTGTTTTATCATCTCAGATAATTATAATCCCATTGAAAAGGTTAAGTTGTTGCAGGATATACAAGAACATATGACCTAATCGGCTGATTGTGACCCATTCCGATGGATGGGAGCCGGAATTTAAAAATTAACTTTACCAAATATTACACTGTTATAATAATTCTTATAATCTTTATAATTTATGTAACAATGAAATGCAGGGCCGGCTCCAGGCCTACTAGCACCCTGAGCAAAAACATGTAAAAGCGCCCCCCCCCCCCCAATGTGCGCGCCGAAGGCGCGCTCGCTCCAGGAAAAGTGGGTGTGGCCTCTTGGAAAGTGGGCGTGGCCTCATAACTTCATATTATTAGACTATAAATAAATATATTTTCACACCCCCTCTACGCACACAATTAGCAGCCTCACACATAACAGCCACAGTAGTGTTCCTTACACACAATGTCTCCAGTATAGTGCCAGATACACACAATGTCTCCAGTATAGTGCCAGATACACACAATGTCTCCAGTATAGTGCCAGATACACACAATGTCTCCAGTATAGTGCCAGATACACACAATGTCTCCAGTATAGTGCCAGATACACACAATGTCTCCAGTATAGTGCCAGATACACACAATGTCTCCAGTATAGTGCCAGATACACACAATGTCTCCAGTATAGTGCCAGATACACACAATGTCTCCAGTATAGTGCCAGATACACACAATGTCTCCAGTATAGTGCCAGATACACACAATGTCTCCAGTATAGTGCCAGATACACACAATGTCTCCAGTATAGTGCCAGATACACACAATGTCTCCAGTATAGTGCCAGATACACACAATGTCTCCAGTATAGTGCCAGATACACACAATGTCTCCAGTATAGTGCCAGATACACACAATGTCTCCAGTATAGTGCCAGATACACACAATGTCTCCAGTATAGTGCCAGATACACACAATGTCTCCAGTATAGTGCCAGATACACACAATGTCTCCAGTATAGTGCCAGATACACATAATGTCTCCAGTATAGTGCCAGATACACATAATGTCTCCAGTATAGTGCCAGATACACACAATGTCTCCAGTATAGTGCCAGATACACACAATGTCTCCAGTATAGTGCCAGATACACACAATGTCTCCAGTATAGTGCCAGATACACACAATGTCTCCAGTATAGTGCCAGATACACACAATGTCTCCAGTATAGTGCCAGATACACATAATGTCTCCAGTATAGTGCCAGATAGACATGATATGCCCCCAGCAGTGGCAGCTACACACAATATGCCCCCCAGCAGTGGCAGCTACACACAATATGCCCCCCAGCAGTGGCAGCTACACACAATATGCCCCCCAGCAGTGGCAGCTACACACAATATGCCCCCCTAGCAGTGCCAGTTACACGATAGTGTTCACTTTTTAGGGCAGGGAGGGCACATTTTTAAGTTAGGAGGGCAAAATGATGTACGTACTGTAATGCTTGGTGCTCATCTACCTACATGGCAAAGCATGGACAGTGGGCGCCGAAGGCACGCTGCAAAAATTTAGGGGCGTTGCTTTGTGGGAAAGGTGCGTGGCCACATAATAGTGGCAATTCACATTACACCACTCAGTAGTGCAGCTAATACACACTGCACCATGTAGAACCTCCTAGACACTTTGCGCCAGGCAGAGCACGTTAGACACTTTGCGCCAGGCAGAGCACGTTAGACACTTTGCGCCAGGCAGAGCACGTTAGACACTTTGCGCCAGGCAGAGCACGTTAGACACTTTGCGCCAGGCAGAGCTCGTTAGACACTTTGCGCCAGCCAGAGCACGTTATACACTTTGCGCCAGTAGAGCATGCTAGACACTTTGCGCCAGGCAGAGCACGTTAGACACTTTGCGCTAGGCAGAGCACGTTAGACACTTTGCGCCAGGCAGAGCACGTTAGACACTTTGCGCTAGGCAGAGCACGTTAGACACTTTGCGCCAGCCAGAGCACGTTAGACACTTTGCACCAGGCAGAGCACGTTAGACACTTTGCGCCAGCCAGAGCACATTAGACACTTTGCGCCAGGCAGAGCACGTTAGACACATTGCCTAGCCACAGACGCCTAGCGGGAACACTATATGATATGCTCCCCAGCCGTGCCAGCTACACATGACATGCCCCCCAGCAATGCCAGATACATAAATGGCCACACAGTGCCAGATATGTAGATACAGAAAAGCCCCCACAGTGCTAGATAAATGCCCCCACAGTGCCAGATAAATGCCCCCACAGTGCCAGATAAATGCCCCCACAGTGCCAAATAAATACCCCCACAGTGCCAGATAAATGTCCCCACAGTGCCAGATAAATGCCCCCACAGTGCGCCCCACAGTGCCAGATAAATGTCCCCCCAGTGCCAGATAAATGTCCCCACAGTGCCAGACAAATGCCCCCAGTGCCAGATAAATGTCCCCACAGTGCCAGATAAATGCCCCCACAGTGCCAGATAAATGCCCCCAGTGCCAGATAAATGCCCCCACAGTGCCAGATAAATGCCCCCACAGTGCCAGATAAATGCCCCCACAGTGCCAGATAAATGCCCCCACAGTGCCAGATAAATGTCCCCACAGTGCCAGATAAATGTCCCCACAGTGCCAGACAAATGCCCCCAGTGCCAGATAAATGTCCCCACAGTGCCAGATAAATGCCCCCACAGTGCCAGATAAATGCCCCCAGTGCCAGATAAATGCCCCCACAGTGCCAGATAAATGTCCCCACAGTGCCAGATAAATGCCCCCACAGTGCCAGATAAATGCCCCCACAGTGCCAGATAAATGCCCCCACAGTGCCAGATAAATGTCCCCACAGTGCCAGATAAATGTCCCCACAGTGCCAGACAAATGCCCCCAGTGCCAGATAAATGTCCCCACAGTGCCAGATAAATGCCCCCACAGTGCCAGATAAATGCCCCCAGTGCCAGATAAATGCCCCCACAGTGCCAGATAAATGCCCCCACAGTGCCAGATAAATGTCCCCACAGTGCCAGATAAATGTCCCCACAGTGCCAGACAAATGCCCCCAGTGCCAGATAAATGTCCCCACAGTGCGCCCCACAGTGCCAGATAAATGTCCCCACAGTGCCAGACAAATGCCCCCAGTGCCAGATAAATGCCCCCACAGTGCCAGATAAATGTCCCCACAGTGCCAGACAAATGCCCCCAGTGCCAGATAAATGCCCCCACAGTGCCAGATAAATGTCCCCACAGTGCCAGACAAATGCCCCCAGTGCCAGATAAATGCCCCCACAGTGCCAGAAAAATGCCCCCACAGTGCCATCCACAAATGCCCCCACAGTGCCATCCATAAATGCCCCCACAAAGCCATCCTTAAATGATTCACCCCCCTCCCAAATACCTGCGGCGTTGGAGGGTGAGTACTGCTGTCCGGGTGCGGGTGGGCGGGTCCGGGTAGTAGTATTATCACACATAGTAATATAGTAGTATTATCACACATAGCAATATAGTAGTATTATCACACATAGTAATATAGTAGTATTATCACACACAGCAATATAGTAGTATTATCACACATAGCAATATAGTAGTATTATCACACATAGGTAATATAGTAGTATTATCACACATAGCAATACAGTAGTATTATCACACATAGCAATACAGTAGTATTATCACACATAGTAATATAGTAGTATTATCACACACAGCAATATAGTAGTATTATCACACATAGCAATATAGTAGTATTATCACACATAGGTAATATAGTAGTATTATCACACATAGCAATACAGTAGTATTATCACACATAGCAATACAGTAGTATTATCACACATAGTAATATAGTAGTATTATCACACATAGCAATATAGTAGTATAATCACACATAGCAATATAGTAGTATTATCACACATAGCAATATAGTAGTATTATCACACATAGCAATATAGTAGTATTATCACACATAGCAATATAGTAGTATTATCACACATAGGTAATATAGTAGTATTATCACACATAGTAATATAGTAGTATTATCACACATAGCAATATAGTAGTATAATCACACATAGCAATATAGTAGTATTATCACACATAGCAATATAGTAGTATTATCACACATAGCAATATAGTAGTATAATCACACATAGCAATATAGTAGTATTATCACACATAGGTAATACAGTAGTATTATCACACATAGCAATACAGTAGTATTATCACACATAGCAATATAGTAGTATTATCACACATAGCAATATAGTAGTATAATCACACATAGCAATATAGTAGTATTATCACACATAGTAATATAGTAGTATTATCACACATAGCAATATAGTAGTATTATCACACATAGCAATATAGTAGTATTATCACACATAGGTAATATAGTAGTATTATCACACATAGCAATATAGTAGTATAATCACACATAGCAATATAGTAGTATTATCACACATAGCAATATAGTAGTATTATCACACATAGCAATATAGTAGTATAATCACACATAGCAATATAGTAGTATTATCACACATAGGTAATATAGTAGTATTATCACACAGCAATACAGTAGTATTATCACACATAGCAATACAGTAGTATTATCACACATAGTAATATAGTAGTATTATCACACATAGCAATATAGTAGTATAATCACACATAGCAATATAGTAGTATTATCACACATAGCAATATAGTAGTATTATCACACATAGCAATATAGTAGCATTATCACACATAGGTAATATAGTAGTATTATCACACATAGTAATATAGTAGTATTATCACACATAGCAATATAGTAGTATAATCACACATAGCAATATAGTAGTATTATCACACATAGCAATATAGTAGTATTATCACACATAGCAATATAGTAGTATAATCACACATAGCAATATAGTAGTATTATCACACATAGGTAATATAGTAGTATTATCACACATAGCAATACAGTAGTATTATCACACATAGCAATATAGTAGTATTATCACACATAGCAATATAGTAGTATAATCACACATAGCAATATAGTAGTATTATCACACATAGGTAATATAGTAGTATTATCACACATAGGTAATACAGTAGTATTATCACACATAGCAATACAGTAGTATTATCACACATAGCAATATAGTAGTATTATCACACATAGCAATATAGTAGTATAATCACACATAGCAATATAGTAGTATTATCACACATAGTAATATAGTAGTATTATCACACATAGCAATATAGTAGTATTATCACACATAGCAATATAGTAGTATTATCACACATAGCAATATAGTAGTATTATCACACATAGCAATATAGTAGTATTATCACACATAGGTAATATAGTAGTATTATCACACATAGCAATATAGTAGTATTATCACACATAGCAATATAGTAGTATTATCACACATAGGTAATATAGTAGTATTATCACACGTAGTACTATAGTAGTATTATCACACATAGCAATATAGTAGTATTATCACACATAGCAATATAGTAGTATTATCACACATAGCAATATAGTAGTATTATCACACATAGGTAATATAGTAGTATTATCACACGTAGTACTATAGTAGTATTATCACACATAGCAATATAGTAGTATTATCACACATAGCAATATAGTAGTATTATCACACATAGCAATATAGTAGTATTATCACACATAGCAATATAGTAGTATTATCACACATAGTAATATAGTAATATTATCACACATAGCAATATAGTAGTATTATCACACATAGCAATATAGTAGTATTATCACTCATAGTAATATAGTAGTATTATCACACATAGCAATACAGTAGTATTATCACACATAGCAATATAGTAGTATTATCACACATAGCAATATAGTAGTATTATCACACATAGTAATATAGTAGTATTATCACACATAGTAATATAGTAGTATTATCACACATAGCAATATAGTAGTATTATCACATAGGTAAATTATCAGAAATATACTCTTAATAGGTGCTTACATGCTCATGCTCCAAATACACACACATAGGGGTAAATTTACTAAGGTGGGAGATTTTTAGAACTGGTGATGTTGCCCATGGCAACCAATCAGATTCTACTTACCATTTATCTAGCTGCTTCTAGCAGACAATAGATATAATCTGATTGGTTGCTATGGGCAACATCACCAGTTCTAAAAATGTCCCACCTTAGTAAATTTACCCTATAGTGAGAAGAAGGAACCACAACTTATAGCCAGGTTGAAGAAGAATAGAACACATTCTGTCACTACCTCTTTCATTTCCCTTATCTGTCCAAGGTTTCTGGAGAGTTGAGACTTTTCACATCGATACTCAATGGACTTGTGCCGGCGATTGCATCCAGAGAACGGGTTTTCCTTTTCCTATCTCATATCTCACACTACTACACTCATTTGGGGAAAATTAAGTTGAATACGATGAATATTTGATTAATTATATGTTGTGTTTAGAGATTAAACAAAAGGCAGGAATGATGAAGAAAAATCAAATATACATCTGTATTGCCTCAGAAATTGTGCTTTTATACATATAGCATTTTAGCATCGGAAATTAATATCAATTCTCATATAGAGGTAATTCTCCTGACAGTAATGTTTTCTTCTCGACCTTTGTGTTCTATCACCTGACAGAGAATTCGTATCTATCAATAGAGACCCTTGTATTTAGATAACCAGAACTTAATGACATTTTATGAGGGTTTTATGTCAGGAGAAAGAGGACATGATAATGAATATCTGATGGACCTTTGCTTTGGACAAACAACATGCCATGATGAACAAGAATGACCTTTATGCTAACAAGGCCTATTGAGAAGTCCAACTGATGTGAATGGGAGATCCAAGACTCATGGAGCCAGTCTGCCATCTTCAGGAGAAGATCGGCCAGTGCAATTAGCTCAACTAACCATCTTTGGTACTTCCGGTTATTCACCATCAGCCAATCCATGTTTAATCAGTTATGAATTATTGTATAATTTTGTGCTCTATATATATATATATATATGTACACCTGAATGTCCTGAAGACACAGGTATCATTGATGAAGTCTGTCTTGGGTCACGCTCCTCTGCAAAGAATAATGGGCGTGGCCTCTTAATTGATAATAAATTCTATATGCTGAATATCATTACAACGGAGACTCCCTAATTCTTTTATGATAAATAGACATTATCAGGAGCGATTGATTCCGGGGACAGCAGAAGCTGCTGCACTTCATCTTTCCTTCTGCTCTGGTGTTGGTGCTTTCCCTGCTCTCATTGTTCCCAGTCACTGCCCCACGGCACATGGGATAAAAGTAGAAGGGGGATTCAGCCTATATACACCAGAGCTTCTTTATATCTATCAGAGGAAGGATCTCTACCAGAAGAATGGTTATAGCACTGTTTATATAACAGCATATATTATCATTATTACAGGCTGCTACTCTCTCCCCAACCTCATTCATTCTTCAGATGTTATATTTCTGTAGCGGGTGCTGGAGATACAGAAAGGTGGTTCTCCTGATTTGTGGATTCATTGCATACAGACGTCATTACTAGTCACTGGTTACTACTCGTTATCTGACTGATTTATATTTATATCAGGCGTCACTCAGTGATTGGCAATAGTATTGTGTAGATACATGTTGGGACAACTTAGCAGGCCTTTGTAATGAAACAGGCAGAAAGCTGGATATTATCTATGCACTAACCTTGGGATAATATAATGTATACCTCGCTCTGTGACAGGGTTTCATAGTGTATACCTTGTTACAGGGAAGATCCCTTCTCAATAACAATATTGTCACAGAAGTGATACAAATGTGTAGAATTGTATATGCATGCCTTAGAGAACTGTGCTGTGTTACAGGGTTACACATGATATGCTCAGTCACAGGAGAACACCTTTTATTACCAACAATATTGTTTTATTCCATGTGCATATCTTTGTGATGTGGTCAGTTATCAATTTATATATGTACTGAATGGGTAACACATGTGATTGAGGATTCTGATCTGGTACAGGGTTTTACAATGATATACTTGTTATAGGAAAACATTTCCTCTCAATACCAACATTATTACATATGTGCTGAATTGTACATATATGTTTCTTTGTGCCTGTGAGAACGATCCCACTGTTATACATTATAGGTAGTAACACTGTCTTATCGTGTGATACGCTACGGGTAGTAACAAAGTGGTCATTGTAAGACATAGTGGTTACCAGAAAAGCCCACTTAGGTTGTATGCAGTAGTAACGCTCTGCAGGGAGCACTAAGGTTGTATGCAGTAGTAACGCTCTGCACGGAACACTTAGGTTGTATGCAGTAGTAACGCTCTGCACGGAACACTTAGGTTGTATGCAGTAACGCTCTGCAGGGAGCACTAAGGTTGTATGCAGTAGTAACGCTCTGCAGGTAGCACTTAGGTTGTATGCAGTAATAACGCTCTGCAGGGAGCACTTAGGTTGTATGCAGTAACGCTCTGCAGGGAGCACTAAGGTTGTATGCAGTAGTAACGCTCTGCAGGTAGCACTTAGGTTGTATGCAATAATAACGCTCTGCAGGGAGCACTTAGGTTGTATGCAGTAGTAACGCTCTGCAGGGAGCACTTAGGTTGTATGCAGTAGTAACGTTCTGCAGGGAGCACTAAGGTTGTATGTAGTAATAACGCTCTGCAGGGAGCATTTAGGTTGTATGCAGTAACGCTCTGCAGGGAGCACTTAGGTTGTATGCAATAATAACGCTCTGCAGGGAGCACTTACGTTGTATGCAGTAGTAACGCTCTGCAGGGAGCACTTAGGTTGTATGCAGTAGTAACGTTCTGCAGGGAGCACTAAGGTTGTATGTAGTAATAACGCTCTGCAGGGAGCATTTAGGTTGTATGCAGTAACGCTCTGCAGGGAGCACTAAGGTTGTATGCAGTAATAACGCTCTGCAGGGAGCACTAAGGTTGTATGCAGTAACGCTCTGCAGGGAGCACTAAGGTTGTATGCAGTAGTAACGCTCTGCAGGTAGCACTTAGGTTGTATGCAATAATAACGCTCTGCAGGGAGCACTTAGGGTGTATGCAGTAGTAACGCTCTGCAGGGAGCACTTTGTATGCAGTAGTAACGCTCTGCAGGGAGCACTTAGGTTGTATGCAGTAGTGACGCTCTGCAGGGAGCACTTAGGGTGTATGCAGTAGTAGCGCTCTGCAGGGAGCACTTAGTTTGTATGCAGTAGTAACGCTCTGCAGGGAGCACTTGGACTGTATGCAGTAGTAACGCTCTGCAGGGCGCAGCATTAAAACAGTTTTTTTTCTGAGATCAAAGTCCCGTTGTGAAAGGATCTCATAAATTTGATAAAAAAACCCTGTGTTTTTATATTTCACTTGCTTATATCAATTATTGCTCTACCCATATACCCATACATACATAGGTGTGCGCAGGGGGGGTGCCTGGTGCGCACAGGCACCCCATAATGTCTGGCTCCCCGATCTCACATGCCTGATGCAGCGATCGCCACACAGGCTGATTACTGTCCCCTCTGCACTGCACCCTGTCAGGACTACATTACTGACCGGACACCTGGTTTAATCAAGGGTGCCACTGCCACCGGCTTTCAAACTCCCGGCTCCACCTCCATGTACAAAAACAGCGTGATGTGATGTGATTAAGTCAGGCTGCTCACACGCCCACCCATCACACCCGCCACATACACACCTCTCTCCTATGCTATGCCAACGTCAGCCACTGATGAGGATCAGCATGCAGCCAGCGTTCCTCTTAGTAAGACAAATTCAATACGGCGGTCGGCAGCAGCAGCATGGACACGTCACTCGTTTTTCCAGCAGCAGCAGCAGCAGTACTAGTCTGCGATTGTCAGTGTCAGTGAGTGACTGACTTGTAAGTAAGCTGCTGCAGCTTGCAGGGGAAAGAGAGGGGGAGCCAGACCAGGCTGAGGAGGAGCAGTGTAATTGCAGTGAGTGGCATCAGGGGTGTTTGCTTGGTGCACACCATAACATCTGACAATGTATCTGCTTTATTAGGATTGGTACAAGGGTGGATATTTAATATTTTTATATTGCGTTGACCGTCAATAGATGGTGCTAGACACGCCCAAAAGGTGGTGCTAGACACATCCCCTCCGACGGTGCACCACCTAATAAAATGTGCTGCACACGCCTATGCATACATAGGTAGTGCTGGTACATAGGTACGCTCTCTTTGTACCCCATCTGTGTCACCCGTCTGTCTACCCCTCCCCTTTAGAATGTAAGCTCTCAGGAGCAGGGCCCTCTTCCCTCATGTGCTTATCCTTTTCTTACTTTAATAATCTTCAACTGCACCACATCCAGCAGTCTTCTGCCACCTGATACTTATTCCAGTGTCATCTGCTGATGTAACTATGTTTAATTACCCTGTACTTATCCTATACGGTCATCAACTGTAAGTTGCTGTTTTCCTGTGATTATTTATGTACTCTATAATTGGGCGCTGCGGAACCCTTGTGGCGCCATATAAATAAAGGATAATAATAATAATAATATAAACTATTTCATATCCTTCATTCATTTTTTTGTCTTTCCAGGCTGACAATCAAATACTCATAAGGGTCGTAGGTTTAGTACTTAGTTTGTTCTTCAATCTGACAAACGATACAATTTTATTTCACTAAGGTGCGAGCACATTACCATCACAAATAGGACTGAGCGCAGCACAACCTTCTGTATTTGACAGTCAATTGCCTTATGTCATGCCTATTGACAAATCTATCCTAAATAAAAATAATTAAAAAGTTATATTTTAATTTATTCATGAAACATAAAGAAAAAAAGAGTGTGCCACACATTATGGCTTCTTTATATATGCCCACTAGTGTTTTTTCTAAACCCCCTAACCAGTCATTGCAATTTGCTTAATGGCGCACCTCCAACCTGATTAGCTAATCTTTGGTATTAACACTTTCGGATTATTCCCTCTATCGGTTGGTTCATACATAGAAGGATCATAAAACAATTATCATTTGGGCCTGTGCATAGTCCCTCAGACTTAACGTCTTCCCTGGAAATACTTGTGGATGGAGCCCTTCATTCGCTTTGCCAGGATTCAAGGGTGGTCAATCTGTTGAAATCAGAGCACTACATTTTGGCCACCGTGCTCGATCCTAGGTGTAAAGCCTATGTTGTATCTCTCTTTCCGGACACAAGTCTGCAGAGGTGGAAAGACCTGCTGGTGAGAAAATTGTCAGCTCAAGCGGAACGTGACCCGTCACCAGCTCCTCCTTCATTTTCTCCAGCAACTGGGGCTGCGAGGAAAAGGATAACATTTCCGAGCCCACTCGCTGGACACAAAAGTAATAATACAAGTGACACATTAACAGGAAATTGTTTCTGTCACCATAGCGACAATAATCTGGAAATAAGATAATACACAGACACATAAAAAGACTCAACGGAAATCTTTTGTTTTAAACAACTTTATTTCATATCTTTAATACACAGATTTTTCTCTATATTTTAAACTTAAAAAATACTTTACTCTGCACAACGTGGATAAAATGTCCTTTAAAGCACAGAAGGGCCGGGACCATTTCCCGGGGGCTGTGATGTCACATCTGCGTTCATCTCTGATTAAGCTTCCAGAGTGCACCTCATATCTCATCTTTTCCAAGTTACTACAAATGATATGAGATCGGTAGCAGCACTACTTTCAGGATTATTATACAGAACACACATAAAGGCTGACACAGCAAATAACAGTAACACATACAAGGGATTCATTAGAAATAAGGAAGCATAATAATCATTAAGTCTAATTATCAACTGGTTCTGTGCGGGACCCATACACCTCTTTACTGCCTCCAGCAGCCCCTGGTACTGCACTGTGACCATCCGCCCTGTCTCCCCCCACTACTGCCACCGCTATGTGTCTCACCCCACTACTGCCACCCACCCTGTCTCCCTCCACTACTGCCTCCCGCCCTGCATCCCCCCACTACTGTCACCGCCCCGTCTCCCCCCACAACTGCCACCCGCCCCGTCTCCCCCCACTACTGCCACCCGCCCTGTATCCCCTTACTATTGTCACCACCCCTTCTCCCCCCACTACTGCCACTGCCCTGTCTCCCCTCTGACACCTTAGCGCTGCTTGGGGACAATATTACCCACAGACACTGCCTCTGGCAGCCCCCGCTACTGCACTAGTGCCACCACCCTGTCTCCCCCCTGACACCTCAGCACTGCTTGGGGACAATATTACCCACAGACACTGCCTCTGGCAGCCCCACTACAGCACCAGTGCCACCACCCTGTCTTCCTCCTGACCTCTCAGCACTGCTTGGGGATTCTTGGTACTGCTGGTAACAGTCCTTCATCTGCAGGTGGAAGTAAGAAAGCAGGACAGTAAGGAGGAAGATGCTGCTTCTGGTACCATGGACCCTGGTCATGTAGGGCTGAGTCAGTAAGATTATGTAATAGAGTCACCATCTTACAGGCAGCCGGTGAAGGGAGCAGAGAATGGGTGTTATGAGGCAGGAAGGGGCTGGTTAGGTAACAGCCTGGCTGCTGCATTCTGTACAAGCTACAAGCGGTGCAATTCTTTTGCTGGGAGACCCAGGTAGAGGACATTGCTGTAGTCTATGTGTGATGATACAAGTACATGTATGACTGTAGGTAGATCTTCTGAGGGAATAAAGTGCTGAAGTCTGGCTATGTTCCTCAGATGAGGATCTGATTGTGGCAGATACCGATATCTAAGTGTCACTCCACCATCTAGGACACCAAGATTCCGCACATGATCAGCATTTTGTAACTCTGAACCCCCAAGTGTAAGCCTGGTTGGTAGCAAAGCTGAACTGTAGCCCTGCCCTTTGGTGGTGAGCTTAAAGACCTGTTTCACCAGGACTGAATCACAGCCAACTGGCATCACCCACACCTGGAGCTCAGCTAGACAACCATTTAGGATTGGTACTGGGTTCTCAGTACCTAGAGCAAAGACAGGTCATCTGTATAGCAGTGGTAGATGAGGACATGACATCTGATTATTTCACCCAGTGGTAACATGTATATTGCAAAAAGCATAGGAGATAGGATGAGAACCTTGAAGAACAACGCATGGCATTGATGAGTATACTCCAGAAGATTAAAATGGTTCCTCACCTGAGTTATGTCTAATGTGTGCAACAAGAGATGATTTATTTCTCAGAGTATAGAAATGGTTTCTCACCTGTGTGACTTTGCTGATGTCTAAGAAGATTTGATTTTTGTGTAAAACATTTCCCGCACTCAGCGCAAGAAAATGGCTTCTCACCTGTGTGACTTCTGTTATGTCTAACAAGATATGATTTAAGTGCAAAACATTTCCCACACTCAGAACATGGAAATGGCTTCTCACCTGTGTGCCATCTCTGATGTCTAACAAGATCTGATTTACATGTAAAACATTTCCCACACTCAGAACATGGAAAAGGTTTCTCACCTGTGTGACTGCGCAGATGTCTAACAAGTTGTGATTTACTTACACAACATTTCCCACACTCAGAACATGGAAATGGCTTCTCACCTGTGTGACTTCTCTGATGTATAACAAGTTTGGATTTCCAGGTAAAACTTTTCCCGCACTCAGAGCAAGAAAATGGCTTCTCACCTGTGTGACTTCTATGATGTTTAACAAGATATGATTTAAGTGCAAAACATTTCCCACACTCAGAACATGGAAATGGCTTCTCACCTGCGTGACTTCTCTGATGTTTAACAAGATGTGATTTCTGTGTAAAACATTTCCCGCACTCAGAACATGAAAATGGCTTCTCACCTGCGTGACTTCTCTGATGTATAACAAGATGTGATTTGTGTGCAAAACATTTACTGCACTCAGAACATGGAAATGCCTTCTCACCTGTGTGACTTTGCTGATGGGTAGCAAGTTGTGATTTGTGTGCAAAACATTTCCCACACTCAGAGCAAGAAAATGGTTTCTCACCTGTGTGACTTCTGTTATGTATAACAAGATTTGATTTAGTTAAATAAGATTTCCCACACTCAGAGCAAGAAAATGGCCTCTCACCTGTGTGACTTCTCTGATGTGTAATAAGATGTGATTTGTATGTAAAACATTTCCCACACTCAGAACATATCAGTGGCCTTCCACCTGCCTTACCTGTGTGTGGGTTAATAAGCTTTGTGTTCTGTGTAAAACATTTGGCATCTATAGAACAGGGAAACACTGTATCTACTGTTAGAGCTGTAACAGATGCACCAATATCAGAGTGATCAGGAGAACATTTCCCAGGATCAGGGGGATCAGCTGATAGAGCTGGATGTATAATTGGGGTAATGGGATTAGCTCCTGTAGAATCCTGTCTACTGTCATTATCTTTTATGTCACAATCCGGGGATAACTTTAGATGTCCTTCTGAGATATTCCTGCTTGTGTGTCCATCTGCTGGAAATAAAATACATTATGGAAATGTGACATTTTCTGTAACAATATTAATCTTATAAACAATAGGAGAAGACGACTCTCTGGGACACTTAATTGTAAATGTGTGTGTATAATAAAACATAACTTTTACTGAAGGCTTTATAATATTGTGTCTCAGAGTATCATTGTGTCCACCCTCCTGAGAACACTCACAATAACAAATGTAATATTATATTAAGACTTAGATATATCTCTCTCTTGTACTGGTAACTAACCATGAAGTATAAATGGAGATATAGTCACTCGCCAAGTCCTATGTCAGCACCAATGTAAAACAATGGATGGGGAACATATCGTATGAATTGGAGATTCTAGATGAACAATAACATCAGTCATATGAGCTGATGGATCAGAGAAAAGTCTCCTAACGTTACTCCTGGAAGCATTGGTAATGTAGCATTCCTTTATGTGTGTGCTCATACGCTGGTAAGCCTGTACATGTGTTACTCACCCTTATATAAGGTATATTGCTACAGCAGAGTAGGTGTGGAACAAGGTACCTTACATGCAATACACCATATAATACCCTGTACTCATCATCATCATCTGCTAGGTTATAATCCACTTTCTCTTATGTCCTAGAGGACACTTGAGTCCATTTAGTACCATGGGGTATAGACGGGTCCTTTGGGAGCCACTGGCACTTTAAAAGTTTAATAGTGTGGGCTGACCCCTCGATCTATGCCCCTCCTACCAGACTCAGTTTAGAAAATGTGCCCGGAGGAGCCGGTCACAGCTAGGGGAGCTCCTAGGAGTTTTATTTTTATTTTCTAGAGATAGGTTACAGGAAGGCTGCTGGCAACAGCCTCCCTGCTTCGTGGGACTTAGGCGGGGGGGGTGGGGGGTAGAAACCAACTTCCTGAAGAGTAGTGATGTGTACCGGAATTTTTTCGAGTTTTGTGTTTTGGTTTCGGTTCCGCGGGCGTGTTTTGGATTCGGACGCGTTTTGGCAAAACCTCACCGAAAATTTTTTGTCGGATTCGGGTGTGTTTTTTCCAAAAAACTCTAAAAAACAGCTTAAATCATAGAATCTGGGGGTCATTTTGATCCCATAGTATTATTAACCTCAATAACCATAATTTCCACTCATTTCCAGTCTATTCTGAACACCTCACAATATTATTTTTAGTCCTAAAATTTGCACCAAGGTCACTGGATGACTAAGCTAAGCGACCCAAGTGGCCGACACAAACACCTGGCCCATCTAGGAGTGGCACTGCAGTGTCAGCCAGGATGGCCGATTTAAAAAATAGTCCCCAAACATCACATGGTGCAAAGAAAAAAAGAGGTGCACCAAGTTCGCTGGATGGCTAAGCTAAGCGACCCAAGTGGCCGACACAAACACCTGGCTTATCTAGGAGTGGCACTGCAGTGTCAGACAGGATGGCTGATTTAAAAAATAGTCCCCAAACAGCACATGATACAAAGAAAAAAAGAGGTGCACCAAGGTCGCTGGATGGCTAAGCTAAGCGACCCAAGTGGCCAACACAAACACCTGGCCCACCTAGGAGTGGCACTGCAGTTTTCTAGCGAGAGGATGAGTGCTTCCATCCTCATGTGAATCTGAACCACTAGCCATGAACATAGGCCAGGGCCTCAGCCGTTCCTTGCCACTCCGTGTCGTAAATGACATATTGGCAAGTTTACGCTTCTCATCAGATGCTTTTAATTTAGATTTTTAGGTCATTTTACTGAACTTTTGTAGTATGCTTGACAACACAGAGGTAGAGCAATGGACTACTGTACCATACTGCTATATATATATACTGGTGGTCACCAAAATTCTGCACTGTCCTCCTACTATATATACTGCGCACAACTAAAATGCACCACAGGTATGGATGGATAGTATACTTGACGACACAGAGGTAGGTAGAGCAGTGGACTACTGTACCGTACTGCTATATATTATATACTGGTGGTCAGCAAAATTCTGCATTGTCCTCCTACTATATATACTGCGCACAACTAAAATGCACCACAGGTATGGATGGATGGTATACTTGACGACACAGAGGTAGGTAGAGCAGTGGACTACTGTACCGTACTGCTATATATTATATACTGGTGGTCACCAAAATTCTGCACTGTCCTCCTACTATATATACTGCGCACAACTAAAATGCACCACAGGTATGGATGGATAGTATACTTGATGACACAGATGTAGGTAGAGCAGTGGCCTACTGTACCGTACTGCTATATATTATATACTGGTGGTCAGCAAAATTCTGCACTGTCCTCCTACTATATATACTGCGCACAACTAAAATGCACCACAGGTATGGATGGATAGTATACTTGACGACCCACAGGTAGGTAGAGCAGTGGCCTACTGTAATGTACTGCTATATATTATATACTGATGCTCAGCAAAATTCTGCACTGTCCTCCTACTATGTATACTGTGCACAACTAAATGCACCACAGGCATGGATGGATAGTATACTTGACGACACAGAGGTAGGTAGAGCAGTGGCCTACTGAACCGTACTGCTATGTAATACTGTTGGTCACTGGTCAGCAAAATTCTGCACTGTCCTCCTATACTACAATGCAGCACAGATATGGAGCGTTTTTCAGGCAGAGAACGTAGATATTTTCAGCACACTGAGCACGGATATTTGCAAGCACACTCAGCACAGATATTTGCAGCACACTGAGCACAGATATTTGCAGCACACTGAACACAGAAACTGAGAGAACGCTGCACTTCCTCTCCCTATCATCTCCAATGAACAAGTGAAAATGGCGGCGATGTGCGGCTCCTTATATAGAATACGAATCTCGCGAGAATCCGACAGCGGGATGATGACGTTCGGGCGCGCTCGGGTTAACCGAGCAAGGCGGGAGGATCAGAGTCTGCGTCGGAACCGTTTAAAAGGGGTGAAGTTCGGGGGGGTTTGGATTCCGAGAAACCGAACCTGCTCATCACTACTGAAGAGTTAATGGTTCTCTACTCTACTGACAGGACACTGAGCTCCTGAGGTTGCTGATCGCAAGTCCACGAGGCAACTGCTCTCTCCCGCAGCACGGCCGCCACTCCCTAACAAAGCCAGAAGAAAGTGGTGAGTACAGCGCCGGCGTCCCAGTTAGCAGGTTGCCGGCGCAAGGGTGGAAGCGCAGCTCTGACAGGCAGCACTCCAGGAAGGCTCAGCAACACACAGTGTAGGCGCTTTGAGGGGCGTCCTGAGCCCGCGCGGATAAACCCTACACTGGTCACGCAGATAACAGGGGCTAATATACCTGTTAGCGCTAAAATCCTCAGGCCAGTATAAACAATTAGTGCAGGAAGCCACACGCCATTACAAGGGGCGGGGCTTCCTCTCAGAGCGGATCCAGTACTAACCCGCGCCATTTTCTCCCTGCAGATCATAGGAACTAGGACACTGACAGGGAGCGCTGCCCTCCCTATTAAGGTTAGTCAGCGCCGGGCTTTTATCATAATAACTGCCTACAGGGGCGCGGTGTGGCTGGCTCCTTATACTCTGTGACTCTCTGAAGGTACTCTGGGGGGAACTGTGTCTGACATTTTCCTGTGTGTGTGTGTGTGTGTGTGTGTGTGTAAGTGTGTATATCCACATTACCATGTCTAAGGACTCTGTGTCCTATGCTGCAGAGTGTGTATCTTCTCCTGAGGAGTCTATTCCATGTACTCAGGACTGCAATCTGCTGTCTCAGCCTTCGGAATCCAAACCCCCATGGGTGGATTATTTAAGGGGAATGATATCCCAGATTTCAACAAGGATGTCACATACTGAGAAAGAGACGCAGTTTCTACACCTACATACCCCAAAAAACGTACACTTGCCCAGATAATGCAAGCTGACACTGATACCAACTCTGATACGGGGACGGTGATGGGGATATGCAGGGGGGTGGGGTGTATCCCTTGCTAAAGGGGTGCAGCTAATGATTGAAGCCATTAGGGATGTTTTGCATATTTCTGAGAAGGTTCCGGAACAAGTAGAGGAATATTATATTACTTGTTTGAAAAATTCTGGGAAAACCTAGAGAAAATTCCAGATCCCTAAAAGAATTCTCATTGCTTTCCCTTTCCCTGAAGAGGATAGGAAGAAGTGGGAAAACCCACCTATAGTAGACGCTTCTGTATCTAGGCTGTCTAAAAATGTGGTTTTACCTGTCCCTGCTTCAACCGCTTTAAAGGAGCCGGCTGACCGCAAGATTGAGACCACGCTCAAATCACTATACACAGCTACAGGCGTGGCTTTAGGGCCCACTATTGCTTGTGCATGGATTTCTGAAGCCATAGTAAAGTGGTCAGGCAACTTATTAGAGGACTTCGATACTATGAATAGGAGTGACATTGACTTATTTTTACGTCACAAACAGGATTCTGCAGGTTTTATGGTGGAGGCCATGAAGGACATTGGCCTGCTTAATGCAAGGGCTACTTCCATGGCTGTCTCGGCACGCCGAGGACTCTGGCTACGCCAATGGACTGCGGATGCAGAATCCAAGAAAAGTGTGGAGAACCTGCCATTCACAGGTCAGGCACTATTTGGGGACGCATTGGATGCGTGGATATCCACGGTGACTGCGGGTAAGCAGACATTTCTTCCCTCCACAGCAGCCCCGGTTAGGAAATCTTATCCTTCATCTACACTGCAGTCCTTTCGGAACACAAAATTTAAAAAATCCAAACTCCCTCCAACCTTCTTTAGAAGAGATCGGGAAAGATAAAAAAAAAACCTCACCAACAGGTTCCCAGGAACAGAAACCAGGTTTTGCTTCCTTCAAATCTTCAGCATGATGGTGGACCTCCCAGCGTGGAGATCAGGCAGGTGGGAGCAAGACTAAGAGATTTTAGACACGTCTGGGCATCATCATGCCTATACCCCTGGGTAAAAGATATTGTTGCCATGGGGTACAGACTGGAGTTTCAGGAACTCCCACCTCACAGATTCTTCAAATCAGGCTTACCAGCATCGTTGACAGAAAGTGCTATCCTACAGGAAGCCATTCAAAAATTGGTACGAACAAATGTCATTGTTCCAATTCCACCTCACCCAAAAACCAAGGGTTATTACTCAAACCGGTTTGTGGTACTGAAACCGGGCAGTTCGGTAAGGCCTATATTGAACCTGAAGTTGTTGTACCCCTACTTGAGGGTTTTCCAATTCAAGATGGAGTCTCTGAGAGCGGTGATCTCAGGTCTGGAGAATATCAAGGATGCGTACCTTCACATTCCGATCTGGCCACCTCACCAGGCCTATCTACGGTTTGCACTACAGGACTGTCACTATCAGTTCCAGACGTTGCCATCTGGCCTCTCCACAGCACCGAGGGGGTGTTCACCAAGGTCATGGCGGAGATGATGCTCCTCCTACGCAAACAGGGAGTGAACATAATTCCATATCTGGATGATCTGCTGATAGAGGCATCTTCCAAGGAGAAGCTGTTGCAGAGTATTGCACTCTCAACTCAACTACTCTGGGATCATGGGTGGATCCTGAACCTTCCAAAGTCACATTTGGAACCGACAAGGAGACTGCCCTTCCTGGGGATGATACTCGACACAGAAGTGCAGAGGGTGTTTTCTACCGGTGGGGAGAGCGTTGGTGATCCTATCAATTGTCAGGGATGTCTTAAAACCTCCCCGGGTATCGGTTCATCAGTGCATTCGCCTTTTGGGGAAGATGGTAGCCTCCTAAGAGGCTCTACAATATGGAAGATTCCATGCACGGTTCTTCCAGCTGGATCTCCTGGATAAGTGGTCGGGATCGCATCTTCACATGCACCAGCGGATACGCATGTCGCCGAAAGCCAGAATTTCACTCCTCTGGTGACTGCAAACTTCTCACATGCTCGAGGGCCGCAGGTTCAGGATTCAGAATTGGATTCTTCTAACCACGGATGCAAGCCTCAAAGGTTGGGGAGCAGTCACCCAGGGGGAAAACTTCCAAGGAAAGTGGTCAAGCCGGGAATCTGTCTTTCAAATAAACATTCTGGAACTAAGGGCCATATACAACGGCCTTCTACAGGCGGCACATCTTCTGCAAGATCGAGCCATTCAAGTTCAGTCGGACAACGTCACAGCGGTGTCCTACATCAACAGGAGGGGTCTTCCTCAGCAGACACGATCTCCATCCATGGTGGGTGGGGTTTTAGAGGGTGGGTGCTGTTGGCAATCAAGCCTGTATCAATGTGTGCATTTATATTTAATCAGTACATATTTGGCTGCAAAGCATCCTAGCTGCATAGTATGTTAGTGTTAAGTATGAATATATGACCTTTGGAGATACTCGGAGATAAACAGGAGAGGAACAGAAGGACAGCAGACTATCTTCCCCAACTGCAATCAACATCCTACAGAGTAACCTAATCCAGTACCACCAACACCTGCAGCCCGCACAGCCTGGACACTGACCTCCCTGTCTGATTACGTAACAGCCATACTGCTCTTACACATTGCTTTCTGCTCCTTATTTATAATCTCTACAACCACTGTGTAACAATCTCAGCCTTTCCGTTCCTTATATTATTTACCAAAAAAAGTTTTTCACTGTCTCTGCTTTTACTACATCCCCCTTCTCATTGTCCATTCTATATTACACCCACTTCATTCTATATTATTCCTCTGAACAACACTACTGTACTGGAATTATGGCTCCTCGATCCTGTCCCATACCAATCCTCACTGCTAGGTCACCCCACAATTTCCAAACCGTCCACACGCATTCAGAACCCACCCAACCTCATCCCCATCTCCCCTGTCCCCTCCCTTCCCTTCTCCTGTGCACTCTGTAATGCTAGATCAATCTGCAACAAGCTGCCAACTATCCACGACCTCTTCATCTCCCACTCTTTTTACCTTCTCGCCATCACTGAAACCTGGCTCTCCTCCTCGGACACCACCTCCCGTGCTGCCCTCTCCTACGGAGGCCTCTCCTTATCCCACATGGTCAGACCTGATGGCCGCCAGGGTGGAGGCGTGGGCATCCTTCTCTCCCCAAACTGCACCTTTTTGTGTCATCCCACCTGAGCCCTCCCTCACCTTCTCCACCTTTGAGGTCCACACTATCCGCCTCTTCTACCACATTCACCTCCATGTGGCAGTGATCTACTGCCCTCGGCTGCTGTTCACCTTTCCTTGACAACTTTGCTGCCTGGCTTCCCTACTTTCTCTCCTCCGACCTCCCCTCTATCATCCTTGGTGACTTTAACATCCCTATCGAGATCACTAATGCAGCTTCCACTAATATTCTTGCCCTTTCCACTGCCTTTGGACTTTCTCAATGGTACTACAACCCTACTCACAATCTCGGCCACTCCCTCGACCTCGTCTTCACCCACCGATGTGATCTCTCCGATTTTTCAAACTCTTCCTTCCCTCTCTCTGACCACCATCTACTTTCTTTCACCCTCTCATCTTCCCCTCTACTCTCCACGCCCAGACCCACCATCACCAGACACATTCTCGGGTATATCAACCCCGCTATCCTGTCCTCCCTTGAGACCTTCCTCTCTCCTCCTTCCACTATGACTTGTCCCAATCAGCCTCCTTCTCTAACTCTTCCCTAACTGCTGCTCTCGACTCTGTGGCCCCCCTCTCCTCTGTCCCCCTCCATCGCTCCAAAACCCAAATCCCTAGCACACCAAACTAACACGATTCCTACAAAAATATTCACGCTCCGCAGAACGCTCGTGGAGGAGATCTCACTCTCTGGCGGACTTCCTCCATTTCAAGTTTATTCTCTCCTCCTACAGCTCTGCCCTTTCTCTCGCCAAACAATACTTTTTCCAAACACTCATCTCTTCTCAGTCCTCCAGTCCATGCTGACTTTTTGAAACTTTCAACACTCTCCTTCGCCCCCCTCCTCCCTTACTGACTTTGCCTCCTTCTTCATCTCCAAAATTGTGGCTATCCAATATGACATGTCCTCCCGTTACCCCTCTGCTGCCCCATCATCCCTCCCCTCCATCTATCCCACCCTGTCCTGCTTCTGTCCCACCTTAGACAAGGAAGTCCACTCTCTCATCTTATCCCCCTTCAACCTGCCCCTTGGACCCACTCCCTTCCCATCATCTCTGCTCCTTCCCCCCCCCCCCCCCCCCACCGCCGGCTCCCACCTTGCTCACCTCTTTAACCTATCGCTCTCTACCGGCATCTTTCCCTCACCATTCAAACATGCTCTGGTGTCCCCTATTCTCAAAAAAACCAACCTTGACCCTTCATCACTCACTCGCTACCTCCCCATCTCTCTTCTCCCATTTACCTCCAAACTACTTGAATGACTGGTCTACAGCCATCTCACAAGCTACCTCTCTGACAACTAAATCCTTGATCCACTACAATCTGGATTTCGCCCACTCCACCGAGACTGTCCTAGTGAAAGTCACCAATTACCTGCTTTCGGCCAAATCCAGGGGCACTTCTCTCTGCTTATTCTTCTGGACCTATCTGCTGCCTTTGACACTGTGGATCACCCTCTCCTCCTCCGCACACTCCAAAACATTGGCCTCTTTAGCACCGTCCTTGACTGGTTTACCTCTTACCTCACTAACCGCTCCTTCTCTGTGACTGCCTCTGGAACAAACTCACACCCTTCCATCCTTCCTGTCGGTGTCCCTCAGGGTTCTGTCCTAGGCCCCCTTCTGTTCACCCTGTACACCTCTTCCCTGGGTGCGCTCATTAACTCATTTGGCCTTCAATACCACCTCTATGCTGATGACACACAACTCTACCTCTCATCTACTGATCTGTCCCACTCTGTCCTCTCTCAGGTCTCCAGCTGCCTCTCTGCCATCTCCTCCTGGATGTCTGAGCATTCTCTGAAGCTCAACATGGACAAAACTGAACGCATTATCTTTCCCCCAGCCAGAGCAACACCCCCTACCAATATCTCTATCACTGTTGACAACACAATCATCTCCCCCGTTCCCCAGCTCCGCTGCCTGGGTGTCACTCTTGACTCCTACCTCTCCTTTGCACCCCACATCCAAGCTCTGGCGCAATCCTGTGTTATGCACACCAGTGCCTGCAGGAAAGTACTGGTGTCAGAACTGTTATGCACTCCAGTGCCTGCAGGAATGTACTGGTGTTTGAACTGTTATGCAAAACAAATGGACTCACAGACACACTAAGGAACATGACATAACGTACACAGAAGGTGATAGGGTAACAAAATACACACAAAGTGAACAGAGAAGCCCAGAGGCTAAGGAACTGGGTATCTCCCTTGTATTAGAACTGCTCAGATGGGAAAAGCAAGATGTTGTGTTTTAATACGTAGAGAACCTGAAATGCTGTTGCTAAGGGCAACAGCAAAACCCTAAAGGGTTACCAACGGGTGTGGCAGTAAACTCCTTGGTCAGAGATGGAATGATAGACACAAGGAGAGTCTCCACAATCCTAATTCTCACTTGCAGTGCACAGGTTCAGCTTACTGCCACTAAACTGACCCCTGACACCTAGCACAGTGAGACAAGATTAGACAGGCAAGTCTTAGAATACAGCCGCAAACTTGCTAAGTTCACAGAGTAGAAACAGAACCCCAGCAAGCTAAACGACTGACTCCAGTCTTACTGTTAGGTCTGGATTGGCAGAGTGTAATACCAAATCCCCAGGCCTATTTGCAGTAAGCAACAAACAAATACAAAGCTACACAGTACTGGCTAACTTTCATGAACTGACTAACCAACAAAGATTCAGCAGCATCTGCTTACTCTGAGAAGAGGCCTTATAAAGCAGGTGCTGTCCACGCCCCACTCAGACCTCACAGACTGTGAGCACAAAAACCAGCACCGGATCCCCTGCCGTGCACAGAGCCTATAACCACTGCACAGCAAAAGACCCGAACCGGAGTATCAGCTGCGCTCAGGTTACTCCGCTAGCACTTGTCTCCCGGTTGCCATGACGACGTGGCAGCACAGGGCAGGAGACCCTAACAGTACCCCCCCTCTGATGAGGGGTCAAAGAACCCCTACCACCGGGTTTATCGGGGAACTGCGAGAAGAAAGAGCGTATCAGTCTGGGGGCATGAAGATCACAACTGCGCACCCACGACCGCTCCTCCGGACCATACCCCTTCCAGTGCACCAAAAATGACAGCCGACCCCGAACCACCTTGGAGTCAAGAATCCTTTCAACAACAAACTCCCTCTGGCCACGTATCAGAAGAGGGAAAGGTCTTCCACTGGAAGAAGGATTACTAATCGCCCGTTTTAAAAGGGAACAATGAAATGTTTTATTGATACCCAAAGAACGGGGCAGATCTAACTGAAATGCCACCGGATTGATAACCCTGGTGATCTTATAAGGGCCGATGAACCGGGGGCCTAACTTATGAGATGGCTGTCTCAACTTCAAATTCTTGGTAGACAACCAGACGAAGTCTCCTAATTTGAAGCTGCAGGGTCTTTTCCGCTTATCAAAAACCCTTTTGGTCACTAATGACACAGACACAAGGGCTTTCTTCACTTTCCGCCAAATACCTCTAAGGACCGAAACCACAGAGGAACCACCAGGCGTGGAGTCCAGGGGGTCAAAAGAATTGGCCTTAGGATGATGCCCATACACACAAAGGAAGGGAGAGATCCCTGTAGCAGAGTGAGCCGCGTTGTTATAGGCAAACTCCGCCATGGACAGATGAGCAACCCAGTCAGTCTGACACTTGGAGACATAACACCTGAGGAACTGCTCCAAGGACTGGTTCACCCTTTCAGTCTGCCCATTAGACTGCGGATGGTAGCCTGACGACAAGCTGACAGAAATCTGGAGATCGGAACAAAATGCCCTCCAGAATTTGGCCACAAACTGGGATCCGCGGTCAGAGACCACATCAAGTGGCAACCCGTGGAGACGCACAACATGCAGCATAAATAATTCAGACAGGCGTCTGGCCGATGGCAGCCCAACCAGTGGAACGAAGTGCGCCATCTTCGAAAACCTGTCAACGACAACCCAGATGGCTGTCATCCCCGAGGATTTGGGCAAGTCCACCACAAAATCCATTGAAATGTGGGTCCATGGCTTAGATGGGATAGAGAGTGGATGTAATGGGCCAACAGGAACCCCTCTAGGAGTCTTATTTCGGGCACAGATGTCACATGCCCGAACCCACTAATCCACATCCTTAGCCACCGAGGGCCACCACACCGCCCTAGATAGCAACTCCCGAGTTCTGGCAATACCCGGGTGACCTGCCGACTTCTTGGCATGGAATTCCAGGAACACTCGCTGTCTTAACCTAGGAGGCACAAACAAAAGACCTACCGGAAGGTCTGGAGGAGCCTGCTCCTGTGCTCTAAGGACTAATGATAAGAGGTCCTGGGTAATGCCCACTTTAATACATGATGGGGAAACAATGGGCAACGGCTCCTCGGTGGTCTCCTGGATTGGAGCAAAACTCAGCGAGAGCGCATCAGCCTTGATGTTTTTTGACCCAGGGCGATATGTTATCAAAAAATTAAAGCGAGCAAAAAACAAAGCCCATCGTGCCTGCCTGGCATTGAGACGCTTCGCTGACTCTAAATATGCCAGATTCTTATGGTCAGTGAGAATTGAGACCACAAACTTAGCCCCCTCAAGCCAGTGTCTCCACTCTTTGAGTGCATCCTTAATAGCCAACAATTCCCGGTTACCCACGTCATAATTCATCTCGGCAGGCGAAAATTTACGGGAAAAGTAAGCACAGGGATGAAGGCGATTATCAGACACTCCCATCTGAGAAAGCACTGCCCCAATACCCATCTCAGAGGCATCCACCTCCACCACAAAAGGACGCTCTGGATCTGGGTGTCGCAGCACCTTGGCCGAAACAAATGCCCTTTTGAGACGGGCAAAAGCCGCTTTAGCCTCACAAGACCAGTGAGCAACATCCGCCCCTTTCTTAGTGAGTGCCACCAAGGGCGCCACTATAGACGAAAATCCAGCGATAAATCGTTTATAAAAATTTGCAAAGCCCAGGAAACGCTGAAGCGCCTTCAAACTAGTGGGCTGCACCCAATCCAGGACTGCCTGTACCTTGGAACCCTCCATTTGGAAACCTTCTGGGGAGATAATATATCCTAGAAATGCGATTTGCTGAACTTCAAATTCGCACTTCTCCAGCTTCGCCCCAAGCCGGTGGTCTCTGAGTTTCTGGAGGACTAAGCGTACATGCTTCCGATGTTCCTCCAGGGAATGGGAGAAGATTAGGATGTCATCTAAGTATACAACTAAGAATCTATCCAAATATTCCCTGAGCACATCATTCATGAAATCCTGGAAGACTGCCGGGGCATTACAGAGCCCAAAAGGCATCACCAAATATTCATAATGCCCTGAGTGGGTATTAAAGGCAGTCTTCCATTCATCCCCCTCTTTTATTCGGATTAGATTGTACGCACCGCGTAGGTCAATCTTAGAAAAAATGGTGGCAGTACGAAGCTGGTCAAACAAGACTGAAATGAGAGGCAGTGGGTATGAGTTTTCAATCGTGATACGGTTCAATTCCCTGAAGTCGATGCAGGGTCGCAACGAACCGTCCTTTTTACTCACGAAGAAGAACCCCGACCCAACTGGAGACTGTGAAGGTCTGATAAATCCCTTAGCCAAGTTCTCCTGAATGTACTCTGCCATAGCCTGAGTCTCAGGACGTGACAGGGAGTACAACCTGCTCTTGGGAAGCTTAGCATTTGGCAACAAATCAATGGCACAGTCATAGGGGCGATGGGGAGGTAGTACCTCTGCAACTTTTTTGGAGAACACGTCCGCAAAATCTGCATAACACCCTGGCAATCCTGGCAAACTTAGCTGCGAGAGCCTGACTGGAAGGCTCAAGCAACTCCTGAAACAATCAGTACCCCAACTAAGAATCTCCCCAGAGACCCAGTCAAATTGAGGATTGTGGGCCCTTAACCAGGGTACCCCCAACACCAATGGGGCAAAAGTACAGACAGTCACATAAAAAGACAATTTTTCAGAGTGTGTGGCTCCAATAAACAAAGAAATCTGGCTAGTGCAAGAGGTAATTTTACCTTGGGATAATGGTTCCCCGTTTAACCCACAAATCTCAATTTCCGATGCCAAGGGTACTAAGGGAACAGAGTGTTTCAGGGCGAATTGGCGGTCCATAAAAACCCCGTCGGCCCCACTGTCCACAAAGGCCTCAGTCTTGACAGTTTGACCGAGGATCTTCAAGGTCACCGGAATGATAAAAGTCTTCTTGGGAAATTCTGACTTCTGGCCTGACAGGATATTTCCCATCACCCTCAGGCCCTGAAGTTTTCCGGCTTTTCTGGGCATGATACTACCACATGACCTTTATTCCCACAGTACAAACCCAACCCCTGCTGTCTCCTCCGCGTCTTCTCACGCGAGGAGAGGCGGGTAGCCCCAATCTGCATAGGCTCCTCAGAAAATTCCTCAGAGTCTGAGGTTCCCTTGGGAAGGAAGGAAATCTCAGTCTCCCTTTCAAGCCTACGCTCTCTCAGCCGTCTATCCACCCGGATGGATAACTGCATGAGCTGATCCAAGCTATCAGGCAAGGGATATTGTACCAGTTGGTCCTTTATCTGGTTAGAAAGACCTCTTCGGTACTGGTGTCTCAGGGCTGGGTCATTCCACTGGGTATCATGGGCCAACCTCCGAAACTCCGTACAGTAAACCTCAACTGGCCTTCGCCCTTGCTTAAGGATCGAAATCTGAGCCTCGGCTGAGGCCGTCTTGTCAGGGTCATCATACAACATGCCCAGTGCCGTAAAAAAAGCATCAACACTTTTAAGCGACGGACAGTCAGGCTGCAACCCATATGCCCAGACCTGTGGGTCTCCTTGTAGCAAGGAAATCACTATGCCCACCCGCTGAATCTCCGACCCAGAAGACTGAGGCCTAAGCCGGAAGTATAGCTTGCAGCTCTCCTTGAAACAAAAGAACTGCGAGCGATCTCCAGAAAAACGATCCGGGAGATTTACTTTCGGCTCCTTAACCCCTGCAGGTGCTGCTGCTGCGGGAGCTCCGCCAGCAGCCTGGGAGGTGTGCATTTTAATGGACAAATCATTAAATTGTCGAGTCAGGACCTGCACCTGATCGACCACCTGTTGCAACGTATTTTGAGGGGTATGCTCCATATTCCCACAAAATTTCAACAGGAGTATTAGGCTGCTGAATATGTTATGCACACCAGTGCCTGCAGGAAAGTACTGGTGTCAGAACTGTTATGCACTCCAGTGCCTGCAGGAATGTACTGGTGTTTGAACTGTTATGCAAAACAAATGGACTCACAGACACACTAAGGAATATGACATAACGTACACAGAAGGTGATAGGGTAACAAAATACACACAAAGTGAACAGAGAAGCCCAGAGGCTAAGGAACTGGGTATCTCCCTTGTATTAGAACTGCTCAGATGGGAAAAGCAAGATGTTGTGTTTTAATACGTAGAGAACCCGAAATGCTGTTGCTAAGGGCAACAGCAAAACCCTAAAGGGTTACCAACGGGTGTGGCAGTAAACTCCTTGGTCAGAGATGGAATGATAGACACAAGGAGAGTCTCCACAATCCTAATTCTCACTTGCAGTGCACAGGTTCAGCTTACTGCCACTAAACTGACCCCTGACACCTAGCACAGTGAGACAGGATTAGACAGGCAAGTCTTAGAATACAGCCGCAAACTTGCTAAGTTCACAGAGTAGAAACAGAACCCCAGCAAGCTAAACGACTGACTCCAGTCTTACTGCTAGGTCTGGATTGGCAGAGTGTAATACCAAATCCCCAGGCCTATTTGCAGTAAGCAACAAACAAATACAAAGCTACACAGTACTGGCTAACTTTCATGAACTGACTAACCAACAAAGATTCAGCAGCATCTGCTTACTCTGAGAAGAGGCCTTATAAAGCAGGTGCTGTCCACGCCCCACTCAGACCTCACAGACTGTGAGCACAAAAACCAGCACCGGATCCCCTGCCGTGCACAGAGCCTATAACCACTGCACAGCAAAAGACCCGAACCGGAGTATCAGCTGCGCTCAGGTTACTCCGCTAGCACTTGTCTCCCGGTTGCCATGACGACGTGGCAGCACAGGGCAGGAGACCCTAACATCCTGTCGGTTCCAGATACGCAACATTGCTTGCATCAGGCCATTTCTCTCCCAGAGTGCAACTGAACTTATCATCCACTCACTGGTCATCTCATGACTTGACTACTCCAATGTTCTCCTCACTGGCCTCGCTTGCTCCCATCTTGTTCCCCTCCAATCTGTCCTCAACTCCACAGCTAGGCTCATCTTCCTCTCCCTCTGCTTCACATCTGCCACTTCCCTTCGACAAAATCTACACTGGCTTCCATTCCCCTACAGAATCCTCTTCAAACTTCTCACCCTCACATACAAGGCCATCACTAATTCCACTGCTCCCTACATCTCCAACCTCCTCTCCCTTCATACTCCCTCCCGCCCACTACGGTCACCCAATGACCATCGCCTCTCCTCTGCCTTGGTCACTGCTTCCCATGCACGAGATCAGGATTTTGCCCGTGCTGCACCCCTTTAGTGGAACGCACTCCCCCGCTCCATTAGACTTTCCCCGACCTTGCAAAGCTTCAAACGGGCACTGAAAATCCACCTATTTATCAAAGCGTACCCCTCCAATGCATAACCTAGTCCTTAGGCTGCTCCTCCATCACCCTGCCCCATGACTTGAACATCTTTGCTTTGCTTGCATACTACCATCAGGCTTCCTCCCGCTTGCTTGCACCTCATGCCATCTGTCGGTCGCCCCTCCCCACTAGATTGTTAGCTCTTCAGAGCGGGGCTCTATTTCCTCTTGTTGTCTAAGCCCTCTTCTCGACATATTTCACTCAGTGACCATGCTTTTTCTCCAACTGGTAAAGGCTCCTCTCTATCTATGGCCGCCAGCCCCAAGTAGTACAATGATTACTCCCTCGCTACTTACATCTCAGCTGTATTATGTATGAGAATTGTGGTGCTCTTTGTTAACTGTCCTCTATTTCTGTTATGTATTTAGTGTAATGCTACGTTTTGTCTCCCTGTACTTTCCTTTGTACGGCGCTGCAAAACACTTGTGGCGCCTTATAAATAAATGTAATAATAATAATACTACTGTGCCTGTCTCCTTATCAGGGATATCAGGGATATTCAGGACATCTCAAATAGAGTAGATAAGAGCTTCCACTCCCTGAGACATTAGCGTCACCCATATTTACATTCACACCCCCCCTCTTCCAGATCTGGCATCTCCACATCACAGACAGAAAGACTGGAGAACCTGGGGTGATGTACCTTTTTGCGAAATAAGTATAGGGTGCTGAGAGGATGGTCTGCGGTCTGAATTTTTCATCATAAAATCAGCCATAGACTTCTTTTAATATCTGGCCTCTCCTGCCTGGCAGTATCCAGTACAGATGAGATGTCTGTAATCATTCCTTTTATTGAGTCCAGCCACGCTGGCTCCTGAGTGCTGCTTCCTTGTGAAGGAGGGCTGCACTGTGCACACAACAGAGATCCCCCGGGGGAAGGGGAAAACCTTGTGCTGCAGGACTGGCATATGACCTTCTTACCTGACATACTGTACAGCATAATACACACACAGGAACAGGTTACATAACACAGTAATCCAGAGACCCTGCTAGGAAGGAGAGAGAGGGAGAAACCAGCACACCTTGCCTCTACAGCCAAAGCAGTGCTTTGCCGGCCAGTAACTAGGAACCTTAGATAAAGGACCTAGATTATTATATACACATACAGTATATCGCTCCATCCTACCACAAACCCCCTTGTACCAAACAAGGTGCTTCTGAGGGTCTCTAGGAGGTAGGAAATGGTGCACTGAGCCGCTGGTCCCGCTCTCCAGGAAGCCCCGACCCCTTAATGGCGTGCAGTGTTCCCGGAATAGTTTATACTGGCAGGGTAATATTTGCAAAGAAAATGGGGTTAAAACCTCTTTTCAGCATCAGTGCCAGTGTGGGCTTGCATAGAGGAACAGCAGCAGCACTTAAGCTGTGTGCCCGCTGCCCTAACGCCGCCATCTGAACTGGGGACCCCGGTTTAGTACTCACCACTCAATTAGGGGTGGTGGCATGCTGTGGGGAAGAGCGCACACCACTGTGGGTGAGCGAAACAACCCCCTTCAGGAGCTATGTCCTGTCAGCGGGGATCTGGACCATTAACCCTTCAAGAGGTTGGTACCGGTCCCCCCTAAGTCTCACGACGCAGGCAGACTGGTGCCAACCCGTCCTGCCTGAAAACTACAAACTAAAATACATTCTGAAGAAAACTCTCTGGAGCACCCGGCACCTTGGGCACATTTTTCTAAATGGAGTATGGTAGGAGGGGCATAGAGGGGAGGAGCAAACACACTAATGATTTCTTAAAGTGCCAGGCTCCAATAGAACCGATCTATACCCCATAGTACTAAGACCATCCCAGTATCCCCTAGAATGTTAGAGAAAGTGGGACATTCCTGTTGACAATCCTTCATGACACTTTACCTAAACCAATCCCGGAGGAGTTGTCTTCCGTCTCGAAGTAATATGCTAAAGGAGTAAGACTGTTACAGACACTCAGAGTTTGTTTCCTACTGTAACATGTGCCAACTGGGACTAAGTTACTGGGCATGGATCTATTCTTGGGCCGGATTTATTTGCTCTTGTTATGGGTTTAAAGTGTATCTTTTTATCTTTATTTCCTGAGCTATGTATGAGATACACCAGAGAGTGTGGGGAGGAGACTGGTCAGATGTCTGGGCTGGTAACACACAGTGACATGATGTGAGGGGGAGAGCAGGAGTATAATAGGGGCTGATGGCTCCTGATGTATGAGATACACCAGAGAGTGTGAGGAGGAGACTGGTCAGATCTCTGGGCTGGTAACACACAGTGACATGATGTGAAGGGGAGAGCAGGAGTATAATAGGGGCTGATGTCTCCTGATTTATGAGATACACCAGAGAGTGTGGGGAGGAGACTGGTCAGATCTCTGGGCTGGTAACACACAGTGACATGATGTGAGGGGGAGAGCAGGAGTATAATAGGGGCTGATGGCTCCTGATGTATGAGATACACCAGAGAGTGTGGGAAGGAGACTGGTCAGATCTCTGGGCTGGTAAAACACAGTGACATGATGTGAGGGAAGAATAGGAGTATAATAGGGGCTGATGGCTCCTGATGTATGAGATACACCAGAGAGTGTGGGGAAGAGACTGGTCAGATCTCTGGGCTGGTAACACAGTGACATGATGTGAGGGGGAGAGCAGGAGTATAATAGGGGCTGATGGCTCCTGATGTATGAGATATACCAGAGAGTGTGGGGAGGAGACTGGTCAGATCTCTGGGCTGGTAACACACAGTGACATGATGTGAGGGTGAGAGCAGCAGTATAAATAAGATTTTACTCACCGGTAAATCTATTTCTCGTAGTCCGTAGTGGATGCTGGGAACTCTGAAAGGACCATGGGGAATAGCGGCTCCGCAGGAGACTGGGCACAACTAAAGAAAGCTTTAGGTCACCTGGTGTGCACTGGCTCCTCCCACTATGCCCCTCCTCCAAGCCTCAGTTAGGATACTGTGCCCGGAAGATATGACACAATAAGGAAGGATTTAGAATCCCGGGTAAGACTCATACCAGCCACACCAATCACACCGTACAACTCGTGATAAGAAACCCAGTTAACAGCATGATAACAATGGAGCCTCTGAACAGATGGCTCAACAATAACCCATTAGTTAACAATAACTATATACACGTATTGCAGACAATCTGCACTTGGGATGGGCGCTCAGCATCCACTACGGACTACGAGAAATAGATTTACCGGTGAGTAAAATCTTATTTTCTCTAACGTCCTAGTGGATGCTGGGAACTCCGAAAGGACCATGGGGATTATACCAAAGCTCCCAAACGGGCGGGAGAGTGCGGATGACTCTGCAGCACTGAATGAGAGAACTCCAGGTCCTCCTCAGCCAGGGTATCAAATTTGTAGAATTTTGCAAACGTGTTTGCCCCTGACCAAGTAGCAGCTCGGCAAAGTTGTAAAGCCGAGACCCCTCGGGCAGCCGCCCAAGATGAGCCCACCTTCCTTGTGGAATGGGCTTTTACTGATTTAGGATGCGGCAGTCCAGCCGCAGAATGCGCCAGCTGAATTGTGCTACAAATCCAGCGAGCAATAGTCTGCTTAGAAGCAGGAGCACCCATCTTGTTGGGTGCATACAGGATAAATAGCGAGTCAGTTTTCCTGACTCCAGCCGTCCTGGAAACATACATTTTCAAGGCCCTGACTACGTCCAGTAACTTGGAATCCTCCAAGTCCCTAGTAGCCGCAGGCACTACAATTGGTTGGTTCAGGTGAAAGGCTGATACCACCTTAGGGAGAAACTGGGGACGAGTCCTAAATTCTGCCCTATCCATATGGAAAATCAGATAAGGACTTTTACATGACAAAGCCACCAATTCTGATACACGCCTGGCCGAAGCCAAGGCCAATAACATGACCACTTTCCACGTGAGATATTTTAGCTCCACGGTTTTTAGTGGCTCAAACCAATGTGATTTTAGGAAACCCAACACCACGTTGAGATCCCAAGGTGCCACTGGAGGCACAAAAGGGGGCTGAATATGCAGCACTCCTTTTACAAATGTCTGAACTTCAGGTAGTGAAGCTAGTTCTTTCTGGAAGAAAATCAACAGAGCCGAGATCTGTACCTTAATGGAGCCTAATTTCAGGCCCATAGTCACCTTTCTGGCCTCACACCAAGCAACATATTTCCACCATATGCGGTGGTAATGCTTTGCAGTTACATCTTTCCTGGCTTTGATCAGCGTAGGAATGACTTCCTCCGGAATGCCCTTTTCCTTTAGGATCCGGCGTTCAACCGCCATGCCGTCAAACGCAGCCGCGGTAAGTCTTGAAACAGACAGGGCCTCTGCTGCAGCAGGTCCTGTCTGAGTGGCAGAGGCCATGGGTCCTCTGAGATCATCTCTTGGAAGTTCCGGGTACCACGCTCGTCATGGCCAATCCGGAACCACGAGTATTGTTCTTACTCCTCGTTTTCTTATTATTCTCAGTACCTTTGGTATGAGAGGCAGAGGAGGGAACACATAAACTGACTGGTACACCCACGGTGTCACTAGAGCGTCCACAGCTGTCGCCTGAGGGTCCCTTGACCTGGTGCAATATCTCTCTAGTTTTTTCTTTAGGCGGGACGCCATCATGTCCACCTGTGGCCGTTCCCAACGATTTACAATCAGTGTGAAGACTTCTGGATGAAGTCCCCACTCTCCCGGGTGGAGGTTGTGTCTGCTGAGAAAGTCTGCTTCCCAGCTGTCCACTCCCGGAATGAACACTGCTGACAGTGCTAGTACGTGATTTTCCGCCCATCTGAGAATCCTTGTGGCTTCTGCCATCGCCATCCTGCTTCTTGTGCCGCCCTGTCGGTTTACATGGGCGACTGCTGTGATGTTGTCTGACTGGATCAGTACCGGCTGGTGTAGAAGCAGGGGTTTTGCCTGACTTAGGGCATTTTAAATGGCCCTTAGTTCCAGAATATTTATGTGTAGGGAAGTCTCCTGACTCGACCATAGTCCTTGGAAATTTCTTCCCTGTGTGACTGCCCCCCAGCCTCGAAGGCTGGCATCCGTGGTCACCAGGACCCAGTCCTGTATGCCGAAACTGCGGCCCTCTAGAAGATGAGCACTCTGCAGCCACCACAGCAGAGACACCCTGGTTCTTGGAGACAGGGTTATTAGGCGATGCATCTGAAGATGCGATCCGGACCATTGGTCCAACAGGTCCCACTGAAAGATTCTGGCATGGACCCGGCCGAAAGGAATTGCTTCGTAAGAAGCCACCATCTTTCCCAGGACTCGCGTGCAGTGATGCACCGACACCTGTTTTGGTTTGAGGAGGTCTCTGACTAGAGATGACAGCTCCTTGGCTTTCTCCTCCGGGAGAAACACTTTTTTCTGGACTGTGTCCAGAATCATACCCAGGAACAGTAGACGTGTCGTCGGAACCAGCTGTGATTTTGGAATATTCAGAATCCAACCGTGCTGGTGTAGCACCTCCTGAGATAGTGCTACTCCCACCAACAACTGTCCTTGGACCGTGCCTTTATTAGGAGATCGTCCAAGTACGGGATAATTAAAACTCCCTTTTATCGAAGGAGCATCATCATTTCCGCCATTACCTTGGTAAACACCCTCGGTGCCGTGGACAGTCCAAACGGCAGCGTCTGGAATTGGTAATGGCAATCCTGTATTACAAATCTGAGGTACTCCTGGTGAGGATGGTAAATGGGGACATGCAGGTAAGCATCCTTGATGTCCAGGGATACCATATAATCCCCCTTGTCCAGGCTTGCAATAACCGCCCTGAGCAATTCCATCTTGAACTTGAATTTTTTTATGTATGTGTTCAAGGATTTCAAATTTAAAATGGGTCTCACCGAACCGTCCGGTTTCGGTACCACAAACAGTGTGGAATAGTAACCCCGTCCTTGTTGAAGTAGGGGCACCTTGATTATCACCTGCTGGGAATACAGCTTGTGAATTGCCGCTAGCACAGCCTCCCTGTCTGAGGGAGTAATCGGCAAGGCAGATTTTAGGAACCGGTGGGGTGGAGACGCCTCGAATTCCAGTTTGTACCCTTGAGATACTATTTGAAGGATCCAGGGATCCACCTGTGAGCGAGCCCACTGATCGCTGAAATTTTTGAGGCGGCCCCCCACCGTACCTGGCTCCGCCTGTGTAGCCCCACCGTCATGCGGCGGACTTGGAAGAAGCGGGGGGGGAACTTTTGCTCCTGGGAACCTGCTGTTTGTTGCAGCCTTTTTCCCCTACCTCTGGACAGAAAGGACCCGCCTTTTCCACGCCTGTTTTTCTGGGTCCGAAAGGACTGCACCTGATAAAACGGCACCTTCTTAGGCTGCGAGAGAACATGGGGTAAAAATGCTGACTTCCCAGCAGTTGCTGTGGAAACTAGGTCCGAGAGACCATCCCCAAATAACTCCTCACCTTTATACGGCAAAACTTCCATGTGCCTTTTAGAATCTGCATCCCCTGTCCACTGCCGAGATCCATAAGCCTCTCCTAGCAGAAATGGACAATACACTTACTTTAGATGCCAGCCGGCAGATCTCCCTCTGTGCATCTCTCATGTATAAGACTGAGTCTTTTATATGCTCTATGGTTAGCAGAATAGTGTCTCTGTCTAGGGTGTCAATATTTTCTGACAGTTTATCTGACCACGCAGCGGCAGCACTGCACATCCATGCTGACGCAATAGCTGGTCTAAGTATAATGCCTGAGTGTGTATACACAGACTTCAGGATCGCCTCCTGCTTTCTATCAGCAGGCTCCATCAGGGTGGCCGTATCCGGAGACGGTAGTGCCACCTTTTTAGATAAACGTGTGAGCGCTTTATCCACCCTAGGAGGTGTTTCCCAACGTGCCCTATCCTCTGGCGGGAAAGGGAACGCCATTAGTAACTTCTTAGAGATTACCAATCTTTTATCAGGGGAAGCCCACGCTTCTTCACACACTTCATTTAATTCTTCCGATGGGGGAAAAACTACGGGTAGTTTTTTCTCCCCAAACATAATACCCTTTTTAGTGGTACCTGGGTTTATATCAGAAATGTGTAACACCTCTTTCATTGCCTCAATCATGCAACGAATGGCCTTAGTGGACATTAGACTAGACTCATCGTTGTCGACACTGGTGTCAGTATCCGTGTCGACATCCGCATCTGCCATCTGAGGTAGCGGGTGTTTTAGAGCCCCTGATGGCCTTTGAGACGCCTGGGGAGGCACGAGCTGAGTAGCCGGCTGTCCCTCAATTGGCATGTCGTCAAATTTTTTGTGTAAGGAGTCGACACTTGCACGTAATTCCTTCCATAAGACAATCCACTCAGGTGTCTGCCCCGCAGGGGGTGACATCACTTCTATAGGCATCTGCTCCTCCTCCACATCATTTTCCTCATCAAACATGTCGACACAGCCGTACCGACACACCGCACACACACAGGGAATGCTCTAAGAGAGGACAGGACCCCACAAAAGCCCTTTGGGGGGACAGAGTGAGAGTATGCCAGCACACACCAGAGCGCTATATAATGCAGGGACTAACTGAATTATGTCCCCTATAGCTGCTGTTATATATACTGCGCCTAAATTTAGTGCCCCCCCCCCTCTCTTTTTTACCCTTTTCTGTAGTGCAGACAGCAGGGGAGAGCCAGGGAGCTTCCTTCCAGCGGAGCTGTGAGGGAGAAATGGCGCCAGTGTGCTGAGGGAGATAGCTCCGCCCCTTTTTCGCAGACTTTTCTCCCGCTTTTTTATGGATTCTGGCAGGGATAATTATCACATATATAGCCTCTGGGGCTATATATTGTGATATATTTGCCAGCCAAGGTGTTTTTATTGCTGCTCAGAGCGCCCCCCCCCCAGCGCCCTGCACTCTCAGTGACCAGAGTGTGAAGTGTGTATGAGGAGCAATGGCGCACAGCTGCAGTGCTGTGCGCTACCTTGGTGAAGACTGATGTCTTCTGCCGACGATTTTCCGGACCTCTTCTTGCTTCTGGCTCTGCAAGGAGGACGGCGGCGCGGCTCCGGGACCGGACGACCGAGGCTGGGCCTGTGTTCGATCCCTCTGGAGCTAATGGTGTCCAGTAGCCTAAGAAGCCCAAGCTAGCTGCAAGCAGGTAGGTTCGCTTCTTCTCCCCTTAGTCCCTCGATGCAGTGAGCCTGTTGCCAGCAGGTCTCACTGTAAAATAAAAAACCTAAAATGTACTTTCTTTCTAGAAGCTCAGGAGAGCCCCTAGTGTGCCTCCAGCTCGGCCGGGCACAAAAATCTAAATGAGGCTTGGAGGAGGGTCATAGGGGGAGGAGCCAGTGCACACCAGGTGACCTAAAGCTTTCTTTAGTTGTGCCCAGTCTCCTGCGGAGCCGCTATTCCCCATGGTCCTTTCGGAGTTCCCAGCATCCACTAGGACGTTAGAGAAATAGGGGCTGATGGCTCCTGATGTATGAGATACACCAGAGAGTGTGGGGAGGAGACTGGTCAGATCTCTGGGCTGGTAACACACAGTGACATGATGTGAGGGGGAGAGCAGGAGTATAATAGGGGCTGATGGGTCCTGAATCCACACTGGGCAAATACAGTTCCCTAATTTGTACTGACAGAGGAGGGTGTAGGATAAGAGATTGCTGTAGTGACTGAGAAAGGAGAATATGTGACTCTGTTCTGTAATAAGTGTTTATTACTCACCTGTGCTGATATCTGTAGGGAGTTCCTCCTCCTTACACTGCTGATCACCCCTCACATACGTTTCTTCTTCTCCCTCTATATCTTCTGCCTTTATATCAGTCACATACGTCTCTTCTTCTCCCTCTATATCTTCTGCCTTTATATCAGTCACATACGTCTCTTCTTCTTCCTCTATATCTTCTGCCTTTATATCAGTCACATACGTCTCTTCTTCTCCCTCTATATCTTCTGCCTTTATATCAGTCACATACGTCTCTTCTTCTCCCTCTATATCTTCTGCCTTTATATCAGTCACATACGTCTCTTCTTCTCCCTCTATATCTTCTGCATTTATATCAGTCACATACGTCTCTTCTTCTCCCTCTATATCTTCTACCTTCATATCAGTCACATACATCTCTTCTTCTCCTTCTATATCTTCTGCCTTTATATCAGTCACATACGTCTCTTTTTCTCCCTCTATATCTTCTGCCTTTATATCAGTCACATACGTCTCTTCTTCTCCCTCTATATCTTCTGCCTTTATATCAGTCACATACGTCTCTTCTTCTCCCTCTATATCTTCTGCCTTTATATCAGTCACATACGTCTCTTCTTCTCCCTCTATATCTTCTGCATTTATATCAGTCACATACGTCTCTTCTTCTCCCTCTGTATCTTTGACTTTAATATTATTTAATTGGGCTTCACCCTATGTAAACCATCAATAAAAGAAGATTGTATTATTGTTGATTTCAGTAATAGATTAAACAATACAAACATAATGACACACACAGCTCCTCTACACATCATATAGTGACAGTCACTTTGGTATATTGGGGAGACCCTAAATCCCACCTACCTGATCCTCCTGTGGGATCCTGTGATTCTCCTCTGTACAATCCTGAGAATACAGAGGACGGGGACATCTCTCTGGGGTATCTCTGTTACTGGGTCCTTCTATAGGAGACACACAGTGACTGAGTACAGTGTATATATGTGATTATCAGGTGATGTGTGTACATAGGGGGCCCCCATACCTGCTCTCCCCTGTACAATACATGACAGTCTCCTCTTACCCAGTGATGTGAGGGGCCGGCGATTCTCCATCATCACATCATTGTACAGACCCCTGTGTTCCTCTATATACTCCCCGTCCTGCATGGAGACATAGACAGTGACATCCTGACACCTTATAGGAACCTGACACAGACAGTGATACAGTCATCACCCAGATACATTCCCTTGTGTTAATGTATAATGACCCATTCCCAGCAGTCACCTCTCCAATCATCACCCAGACACATCCCCTGGTGTTACTGTATAATGTCCCATTCCCAGCAGTCACCTCTCCAGTCATCACCCAGACACATCCCCCGGTGTTACTGTATAATGTCCCATTCCCAGCAGTCACCTCTCCAGTCACCACCCAGACACATCCCCTGGTGTTACTGTATAATGTCCCATTCCCAGCAGTCACCACTCAAGTCATCACCCAGACACGTCCCCTGGTGTTAATATATATTGTCCCATTCCCAGCAGTCACCTCTCCAGTCATCACCCAGACACATCCCCTGGTGTTACTGTATAATGTCCCATTCCCAGCAGTCACCTTTCCAGTCATCACCCAGACACATCCCCTGGTGTTACTGTATAATGCCCCATTCCCAGCAGTCACCTCTCCAGTCATCACCCAGACACATCCCCCGGTGTTACTGTATAATGTCCCATTCCCAGCAGTCACCTCTCCAGTCATCACCAAGACACATCCCCTGGTGTTATTGTATAATGTCCCATTCCCAGCACACACCTCTCCAGTCACCACCCAGACACATCCCCTGGTGTTACTGTATAATGTCCCATTCCCAGCAGTCACCACTCAAGTCATCACCCAGACACGTCCCCTGGTGTTAATATATATTGTCCCATTCCCAGCAGTCACCTCTCCAGTCATCACCCAGACACATCCCCCGGTGTTACTGTATAATGTCCCATTCCCAGCAGTCACCTCTCCAGTCATTACCCAGACACATCCGTTGGTGTTACTGTATAATGTCCCCTTCCCAGCAGTCACCTCTCCAGTCATCACCAAGACACATCCCCTGGTGTTACTGTATAATGTCCCATTCCCAGCACACACCTCTCCAGTCACCACCCAGACACATCCCCTGGTGTTACTGTATAATGTCCCATTCCCAGCAGTCACCACTCAAGTCATCACCCAGACACGTCCCCTGGTGTTAATATATATTGTCCCATTCCCAGCAGTCACCTCTCCAGTCATCACCCAGACACATCCCCTGGTGTTACTGTATAATGTCCCATTCCCAGCAGTCACCTCTCCAGTCATCACCCAGACACATCCCCTGGTGTTACTGTATAATGCCCCATTCCCAGCAGTCACCTCTCCAGTCATCACCCAGACACGCCCCCTGGTGTTACTGTATAATGTCCCATTCCCAGCAGTCACCTCTCCAGTCATCACCCAGACACATCCCCTGGTGTTACTGTATAATGTCCCCTTCCCAGCAGTCACCTCTCCAGTCATCACCAAGACACATCCCCTGGTGTTACTGTATAATATCCCATTCCCAGCAGTCACCTCTCCAGTCACTACCCAGACACATCCCCTGGTGTTACTGTATAATGTCCCATTCCCAGCAGTCACCACTCAAGTCATCACCCAGACACGTCCCCTGGTGTTAATGTATAATGTCCCATTCCCAGCAGTCACCTCTCCAGTCATCACCCAGACACATCCCCTGGTGTAACTGTATAATGCCCCATTCCCAGCAGTCACCTCTCCAGTCATCACCCAGACACGTTACCTGGTGTTACTGTATAATGTCCCATTCCCAGCAGTCAGCTCTCCAGCCATCACCAAGACACATCCCCTGGTGTTACTGTATAATGTCCCATTCCCAGCAGTCACCTCTCCAGTCACCACCCAGACACATCCCCTGGTGTTACTGTATAATGTCCCATTCCCAGCAGTCACCACTCAAGTCATCACCCAGACACGTCCGATGGTGTTAATGTATAATGTCCCATTCCCAGCAGTCACCTCTCCAGTCATCACCCAGACACATCCCCTGGTGTTACTGTATAATGTCCCATTCCCAGCAGTCACCTCTCCAGTCACCACCCAGACACATCCCCTGGTGTTACTGTATAATGCCCCATTCCCAGCAGTCACTTCTCCAGTGATCACCCAGACACATCCCCTGGTATTACTGTATAATGTCCCATTCCCAGCAGTCACCTCTCCAGTCATCACCCAGACACATCCCCTGGTGTTACTGTATAATGTCCCATTCCCAGCAGTCACCTTTCCAGTCATCACCCAGACACATCCCCCGGTGTTACTGTATAATGTCCCATTCCCAGCAGTCACCTCTCCAGTCATCACCAAGACACATCCCCTGGTGTTACTGTATAATGTCCCATTCCCAGCACACACCTCTCCAGTCACCACCCAGACACATCCCCTGGTGTTACTGTATAATGTCCCATTCCCAGCAGTCACCACTCAAGTCATCACCCAGACACGTCCCCTGGTGTTAATATATATTGTCCCATTCCCAGCAGTCACCTCTCCAGTCATCACCCAGACACATCCCCCGGTGTTACTGTATAATGTCCCATTCCCAGCAGTCACCTCTCCAGTCATCACCCAGACACATCCCCTGGTGTTACTGTATAATGTCCCCTTCCCAGCAGTCACCTCTCCAGTCATCACCAAGACACATCCCCTGGTGTTACTGTATAATGTCCCATTCCCAGCACACACCTCTCCAGTCACCACCCAGACACATCCCCTGGTGTTACTGTATAATGTCCCATTCCCAGCAGTCACCACTCAAGTCATCACCCAGACACGTCCCCTGGTGTTAATATATATTGTCCCATTCCCAGCAGTCACCTCTCCAGTCATCACCCAGGCACATCCCCTGGTGTTAATGTATAATGTCCCATTCCCAGCAGTCACCTCTCCAGTCATCACCCAGACACATCCCCTGGTGTTACTGTATAATGCCCCATTCCCAGCAGTCACCTCTCCAGTCATCACCCAGACACATCCCCCGGTGTTACTGTATAATGTCCCATTCCCAGCAGTCACCTCTCCAGTCATCACCCAGACACATCCCCCGGTGTTACTGTATAATGTCCCCTTCCCAGCAGTCACCTCTCCAGTCATCACCAAGACACATCCCCTGGTGTTACTGTATAATGTCCCATTCCCAGCAGTCACCTCTCCAGTCACCACCCAGACACATCCCCTGGTGTTACTGTATAATGTCCCATTCCCAGCAGTCACCACTCAAGTCATCACCCAGACACGTCCCCTGGTGTTAATGTATAATGTCCCATTCCCAGCAGTCACCTCTCCAGTCATCACCCAGACACATCCCCTGGTGTAACTGTATAATGCCCCATTCCAAGCAGTCACCTCTCCAGTCATCACCCAGACACGTTACCTGGTGTTACTGTATAATGTCCCATTCCCAGCAGTCAGCTCTCCAGCCATCACCAATACACATCCCCTGGTGTTACTGTATAATGTCCCATTCCCAGCAGTCACCTCTCCAGTCACCACCCAGACACATCCCCTGGTGTTACTGTATAATGTCCCATTCCCAGCAGTCACCACTCCAGTCACCACCCAGACACGTCCGATGGTGTTAATGTATAATGTCCCATTCCCAGCAGTCACCTCTCCAGTCATCACCCAGACACATCCCCTGGTGTTACTGTATAATGTCCCATTCCCAGCAGTCACCTCTCCAGTTACCACCCAGACACATCCCCTGGTGTAACTGTATAATTCCTCATTCCCAGCAGTCACTTCTCCAGTGATCACCCAGACACATCCCCTGGTATTACTGTATAATGTCCCATTCCCAGCAGTCACCTCTCCAGTCATCACCCAGACACATCCCCTGGTGTTACTGTATAATGTCCCATTCCCAGCAGTCACCTCTCCAGTCATCACCCAGACACATCCCCCGGTGTTACTGTATAATGTCCCATTCCCAGCAGTCACCTCTCCAGTCATCACCAAGACACATCCCCTGGTGTTACTGTATAATGTCCCATTCCCAGCACACACCTCTCCAGTCACCACCCAGACACATCCCCTGGTGTTACTGTATAATGTCCCATTCCCAGCAGTCACCACTCAAGTCATCACCCAGACACGTCCCCTGGTGTTAATATATATTGTCCCATTCCCAGCAGTCACCTCTCCAGTCATCACCCAGACACATCCCCTGGTGTTACTGTATAATGTCCCATTCCCAGCAGTCACCTCTCCAGTCATCACCCAGACACATCCCCTGGTGTTACTGTATAATGCCCCATTCCCAGCAGTCACCTCTCCAGTCATCACCCAGACACATCCCCCGGTGTTACTGTATAATGTCCCATTCCCAGCAGTCACCTCTCCAGTCATCACCCAGACACATCCCCTGGTGTTACTGTATAATGTCCCCTTCCCAGCAGTCACCTCTCCAGTCATCACCAAGACACATCCCCTGGTGTTACTGTATAATGTCCCATTCCCAGCAGTCACCTCTCCAGTCACCACCCAGACACATCCCCTGGTGTTACTGTATAATGTCCCATTCCCAGCAGTCACCACTCAAGTCATCACCCAGACACGTCCCCTGGTGTTAATGTATAATGTCCCATTCCCAGCAGTCACCTCTCCAGTCATCACCCAGACACATCCCCTGGTGTAACTGTATAATGCCCCATTCCCAGCAGTCACCTCTCCAGTCATCACCCAGACACGTTACCTGGTGTTACTGTATAATGTCCCATTCCCAGCAGTCAGCTCTCCAGCCATCACCAAGACACATCCCCTGGTGTTACTGTATAATGTCCCATTCCCAGCAGTCACCTCTCCAGTCACCACCCAGACACATCCCCTGGTGTTACTGTATAATGTCCCATTCCCAGCAGTCACCACTCAAGTCATCACCCAGACTCGTCCCCTGTGTTAATGTATAATGTCCCATTCCCAGCAGTCACCTCTCCAGTCATCACCCAGACACATCCCCTGGTGTTACTGTATAATGTCCCATTCCCAGCAGTCACCTCTCCAGTCACCACCCAGACACATCCCCTGGTGTTACTGTATAATGCCCCATTCCCAGCAGTCACTTCTCCAGTGATCACCCAGACACATCCCCTGGTATTACTGTATAATGTCCCATTCCCAGCAGTCACCTCTCCAGTCATCACCCAGACACATCCCCTGGTGTTATTGTATAATGCCCCATTCCCAGCAGTCACCTCTCCAGTCATCACCCAGACACGTCCCCCGGTGTTACTGTATAATGTTCCATTCCCAGCAGTAACATCTCCAGTCATCACCCAGACACGTCCCCTAGTGTTACTGTATAATGCCCAGTTCCCAGCAGTCACTTCTCCAGTCATCACACAGACACGTCCCCTGGTGTTACTGTATAATGTCACATTCACAGCAGTCACCTCTCCAGTCATCACCCAGACACTCCCCTGGTGTTACTGTATAATGCCTCATTCCCAGCAGTTACCTCTCCAGTCATCACCCAGACACATTCCCTGGTGTTACTGTATAATGCCCAGTTCCCAGCAGTCACCTCTCCAGTCACCACGTGGACACATTCCCTTGTGTTACTGTATAATGCCCCATTCCCAGCAGTCACTTCTTCAGGCAACACCCAGACACGTCCCCTGGTGTTACTGTATAATGTCCCATTCCCAGCAGTCACCTCTCCAGTAATTACCCAGACACATCCCCTGGTGTTACTGTATAATGTCCCATTGCCAGCAGTCACCACTCCAGTCACCACCTGGACACGTGCCCCGGTGTTACTGTATATATCCCATAACCAGCAGTCACCTCTCCTGTCATCACCCAGACACGTGCCCAGGTGTTACTGTATAATGCCCCGTTCCCAGCAGTCACCTCTTCAGACAACACCCAGACACATCCCCCGGTGTTATAGTATAATGCCCCATTCCCAAGTGTCAACTCTCCAGTCATCACCCAGACACATCCCCTGGTGTTACTGTATAATGCCCCATTCCCAGCCGTCACCTCTCCAGTCAGCAACTGAATGATCTTGTTGGTGAGTTCCAGGATCTTCTGGTCATTGTGTCTCTCGTGTGTCAGTGAGTGAGGTGGAGGCACAGTGATTGGGCTCTGGGTTCTACTCAGTCCTCCTGATACACGGGGATGGCTGCTGGGTATCCCATACTCATTGGATGTCTTCTTCACTATTGTGTACTCCTGTGTAATGGTGGAGACATCATATATCAATATATACACTCCCAGATCCCCTCACCTCCCCAGTCATGTCCCTGTATTATTACTATAGAAATAAGTGACGTCACTGTGACGCTCCCAGATCCCCTCACCTGCCCAGTCATGTCCCTGTATTATTAGTATAGATATAAGTGACGTCACTGTGACACTTCCAGATTCCCTCACCTCCACAGTTATGTCCCTATATTATTACTATAGACATACGTGATGACACTGTGACATTCCCAGATCCTTTCACCTCCCTAATCAGGTCCCTGTATTATTACTATAGATATGTGACATCACTGTGTCACTCCCAGATCCCCTTACCTCCTCAGTCATGTCCCTGTATTATTACTATAGATAAAAGTGATTGTACTGTGACTCTGCCAGATCCCCCAAACTCCCGTCATGTCCATGTATTATTACTATAGATATAAGTGACATCACAGTGACGCTCCCAGATCTCCTCACATCCCCAGTCATGTCCCTGCATTATTACTATAGATATAAGTGACGTCACTGTGACTCTCCCAGACCCCTTTAATTCCGCAGTCACGTCCCTGTATTATTGATAGATATAAGTGACGTCACGGTGCCGCTTCCAGATTCCCTCACCTCCACAGTCATCTCCCTGTATTATTACTATAGATATTAGTAAGACCACTGTGACTCTCCCAGACCCCATCCCCTTTCAAGTCATGTTCCTGTATTATTACTACAGATATAAGTGATTTCCCTGTGACGCTCCCAGATCCCCTCACCTCCCCAGTTATGTACATGTATTATTACTATAGATATGAGTGACGTCACTGTGAAGCTCCAAGATCCCTTCACCTCCCCAGTCATGTCCCTGTATTATTACTATAGATATAAGTGACCTCACTATGACGCTCCGATTGCCTCATCTCCTCAGTAATGTCCCTGTATTATTACTATAGATAAAAGTGACGTCACTGTGACACTCCCAGATCCTACCCAGTCATGTCCTTGTATAATTACTTTAGATATAAGTGATGTCACTGTGACGCTCCCAGACCCCCTCACCTCCCCAGTCAGGTCCCTGTATTAGTACGATAAATATGTGATGTCACAGTGACACTCCCAGATCCCCTCACCTCTCCAGTCATGTCCCGGTATTATTACTATAGATATAAGTGATGTCACTGTGACGCTCCCAGATCCCTTCACCTCCCCAGTCATGTCTCTGTATTATTACTATAGATATGTGATGTCACTGCGCCACTCCCAGATCCCCTCACCTCCCCAGTCATGTCCCTGTATTATCACTACTGATATAAGTGATTTCACTGTGACGCTCCCAGATCCCCTCACCTCCGCAGTCAAGTCCCTGTATTATTACTATAGATATAAGTTACTTCTCAGTAATGCTTCAAAATCCCCTAACCTCCCCAGTCATGTCCCTGTATTATTACTATAGATATGTGACCTCACTGTGATGCTCCAATTCCCTCACCTCCCCAGTCATATCCCTGTATTATTACTATAGATAAAAGTAATTTCACTGTATAGCTCCAAGAGCCGCACACCACCCTAGTCATGCCCCTGTATTATTACTATAGATATAAGTGACATCACTGTGACACTCCCAGATCCGCCCCTACTCCCCAGTCATGTCCTTGTATTATTAATTTAGATATAAGTGATGCCACAGTGATGCTCCCAGATTCCATCACCTCCCCAGTCATATCCCTGTTTTATTACTATAGATATAAGTGATGTCACAGTGACACTCCCAGATCTTCTCACCTCCCCTGTCATGTCCCTGTATTACTATAGATATAAGGTCACTGTTACGCCCCCAGATCCACTCACCTCCCCAGTCATGTCCCTGTATTATTACTATAGATATAAGGTCACAGTGACGCTCCCAGATCCACTCACCTCCCCAGTCATGTCCCTGTAATATTACTAGAGATATAAGTTCACTGTGACGCCCCCAGATCCACTCACCTCCCCAGTCCTGTACCTGTATTATTACTATAGATATAAGGTCAATGTGATGCTCCCAGATCCACTCACCTCCCCAGTCAGCAGGTAGATGATCTCCACGGTGATATTTATTATCCTCTCAGTCCTGTGACTCCTGTCCTTGTCCATCCTCGGTGAATCAGAGAGAATACAGAACGTGTGATGAGTAATAAAGACTCCGTTCTCCACAGCTGGAGTTCCTTGGAATAAATATAATACATAAAACATATTGCACATGTAACATAGTAAATATGGAATAGAGTGGTCATTAAGTCTCCTATTCCCCCTCCCCACAGCTATAGAGTCCTGGTCAGTGTCTCCGAGGTTCCTGTGACCAAGCCCCATAAGGCTGTACTGCATAGTGGGCCTGATCTAGAGTGTAGCGCTATTGTGGGTGGAGTCACAATGAGCTGATCTTTGGTACACCGCTCATGTGCACGACCTGTACGGAGCATGTGCTCTATGTGTCCTGAGTTGTCAGACGAGTATGGCTGCAGCCATGAAGTGGTGTAAGGGTGAGAATTGGTTGTGAAGGGACAGGGTCTCCTGAGGGAAATTTCATGCCCTCATTCATGGAGCTGCGGCGTACAGTCTCCGTGACCTCAGGTTTCACACATCCAGCCGATGGTATAGCAAAGGTGGCAGGAGACAGGCAAGAGGGTGGCAGGAGGCAGGCAGTGGAAAGGCGGCAGGAGACAGGCAGGGAAAAGGCAGCAGGAGAAAGGCAGGGGAAAGGCTGCAGGAGAAAGGCAGGGGAAAGGTGGCAGGAGACAGGCAGGGGAAAGGCTGCAGGAGACAGGCAGGTGAAAGGCTGCAGGAGACAGGCAGGGGAAAGGTTGCAGGAGACAGGCAGGGGAAAGGTGGCAGGAGACAGGCAGGGGAAAGGTTGCAGGAGACAGGCAGGGGAAAGGCGGCAGGAGACAGGCAGGGGAAAGGCTGCAGGAGACAGGCAGGTGAAAGGCTGCAGGAGACAGGCAGGGGAAAGGTTGCAGGAGACAGGCAGGGGAAAGGTGGCAGGAGACAGGCAGGGGAAAGGTTGCAGGAGACAGGCAGGGGAAAGGCTGCAGGAGACAGGCAGGGGAAAGGCGGCAGAAGACAGGCAGGGGAAAGGCGGCAGGAGACAGGCAGGGGAAAGGCTGCAGGAGACAGGCAGGGAAAAGGCAGCAGGAGAAAGGCAGGGGAAAGGCTGCAGGAGAAAGGCAGGGGAAAGGCGGCAGGAGACAGGCAGGGGAAAGGCGGCAGGAGACAGGCAGGGCAAAAGCGGCAGGGGGCAGGCAGGGAAAGGCGGCAAGAGACATTAGTGTTCACGCTGTTTTAGCAGGGCGCCGCGCCCTGCCCGATTTTTAAATGGCAAAACCAGCCCTGCCCCTTTTGCGGCGCCCTTCTAGAACAGCCGTCCGCTTCTTGCCCTCCCAGCGTGTAAAGGTGCCGTGCGCATGCGCGCGGCATCCAGTCACGCATTGGGAGAGAGCTGGGGGAAGTTCAGCACCGACGGAGGTGCTGGGCACGCCCCCAACAGTGACGTTGACGGCCACAGACACCCTATATACTTACCGATAAATCCATTTCTCTGAATCCTCTAGGGGACACTGGATTTCCTTAGACATTAGGGGTGTGAAGCTTGCAAACCGGAGGTGTGGCACAATCTAAATCAGTATTGTCTGCACAGCCGGTTCCTCCCCCTTCACATCCCTCCTCCCTCAGTTTTGAAAATGTGACTGAGAGAATAGGACATGAGACTACCGCCCTGGCGAGGAACCGAACCATACAACATAACAAACAGCATCCAATAACTTCTTTAACCGAAACTAACACCGTCTGTACGAACTGTTTGAACAATAACACAAACACAGCAGGCTGACAGCACCGAGGTGGGCGTCCAGTGTCCTCTAGAGGATTGAGAGAAATGGATTTATCGGTAAGTACCAAAATCCCCTTTTCTCTTTCATCAACTAGGGGACACTGGAGTTCCTTAGATATTAGGGGACGTCCCAAAGTTATCCCCTAGGGAGGGAGTGCTGTCTGTTGCCTGGAAAACCAAACGTCCAAACTTAGAATCTTCGGACGCAAAGGTATCAAACTTGTAAAATTTAGCGAACGTGTGGGCTGAGGACCACGTCGCCGCTCAGCAAAGTTGAGTCGTGGAAGCACCTCTAGCAGCTGCCCGGGAGGCACCCACCGACCGGGTAGTATGAGCACCCGTCTGTACAGGAACCTGTTTACCACAGGAAACATAAGCTTGCCGAATGGCAAGTCTAAGCCATCTGGACAAAGATTGCTTAGAAGCCGGCTAACCCTCCTTTGGCCCATCATACAGGACAAATAAATAGTCAGACTTTCTAAAGGACGACGTAATGTGTACGTGTACCCGCAACGCTTGGACAACATCCAAGGATACATCCCCATCTGCCAGACACTGGAAAGATGGGACCACAATCGGCTGGTTTACATGAAACCCCGAAACAACTTTCGGAAGGAAATCCGTTTTGTACGGAGTTCCGCCTGGTCCTCATGAAAAATCAAAAAAGGACTCTTACACGATAAGGCTTCTAACTCAGAAACCCGCCTAGCCGAAGCCAAGGCTAGCAACAATGTTACCTTCCAAGAGATATGTTTCAGGTCTGTTCTCGGTAACGGTTCAAAGAGTGGTGATTTCAAAAAATCTAATACCAATTTGAGATCCCACGGTGCAGTGGGAGGACGAACCAGGGGCTGTATTCTCAGAACCCCCTGTAAAAAGGTCTGAATCTCTGGTAAGGCTGTCAACCGCTGTTGAAAAAGGATGGAAAGAGCAGACACTTGAACCTTCAGAGATCCCAGGCGCAGACCTAAGTCTAGTCCGGCTTGAAGGAAAAGTAAAAGTCTGGATAAGTGGAAGGTCGTCGAATTCCATCCACGTTCCTTACACCAGTCGATGTACTTCTTCCAAATTCTGTAGTAATGCCCGGCCGTGACCGGTTTTCGAGCTGCAATCATCGTAGGAATAGCCATTCTAGGTATCCCTCTGTTCCTTAAGATCTTGGTCTCAATAGCCACGCCGTTAAACGCAGCCTGTTCAGGTCCGGATGTAGAAACGGGCCTTGAGATAGCAGGTCCTCTCTCTGGGGTAACCGCCACGGTTTGTCCGCTAACAAGCCCTGTAGATCCGAGTACCAACTCCTGCGTAGCCAATCTGGTGCGATTAGAATCGCCCACACTCGCTCTCGTTTCAGCCTCTTCAGAACCCTGGGAATGAGTGGAAACGGTGGAAAGATGTAAACTTTTTTGTACCCCCAAGGAAGTGTCAATGCGTCTATTCCTTCTGCTGCCGGATCCCTTGTTCTGGACACATAACGGGGCAGCTGACGGTTCTGCCGAGACGTCATGATGTCCACTTGAGGAAGACCCCATCTCCTCACCACCATGTCGAAAATCCGTGGATGCAGGCACCACTCTCCCGGGTGCATGTCCAGTCGACTGAGATAATCTGCTTCCCAGTTCTCCACACCTGGAATGAACACCACCAAGAGTATGACATTTCGCCTTTCCGCCCATACCAATATCTTTGTAGCTTCTCTTAACGCCATTCTGCTCCTTGTTCCTCCCTGATGGTTTATGTAAGCCGTTGTTGTGACATTGTCCGACTGTACCCTCACGAAGAGATTCCTGACTAAGTCTTCGGTGAGGAGAAGTGCATTGTAAACTGCTCTTAGTTCGAGAATGTTGATGGGCAATCTGCTCTCCTGTAACGTCCATCGACCCTGAAACTGATGGTCCTCGAAGACGGCACCCCAACCCCTGAGCCTGGCGTCCGTTGTCAGGATTCTTCAATTTCATATCCCAAATCTCTTCCCTGCTGCGAGATTCTTGTGTAACGACCACCAAATCAAGGAGACTCGTACGTGTGGTTGAAGTCGGATCCGACGATGAAGAAGCAAGTGTGAACCGGCTCCCTGAGCAAGGAGGTTCATCTGGAACGGCCGTGAATGAAGCTTGCCGTACTGGAGAGCTTCGAACGACGCCATCATTTTTCCGAAAAGTTGTACACAGAGGCGCAGAGACACTGACGGTGTAATTAGTACTTGGTCTACTAACCTCTGTATATCCTTGATCTTGGATTCTGGCAGAAAAATCTTTAACTGTACCGTGTCCAAGATGAGACCAAGGAATTTAATTAGTTGAGTCGGAGTGAGGTTGGATTTCTGGAAGTTCACAATCCATCCGTGTTGAATGAGAAATAGGTGAGACGTCTAAACATCTTTGATCAGCTTCTCTTGAGAGGAGGCCTTGATCAGAAGATCGTCTAGATAGGGTATGATCGTGACTCCCACCATTCTCAACCCCGCAACCATGATTGCCATTTTCTTTGTGAAGATCCTCGGCGGTGATGATAGACCAAATGGCAGGGCTTTGAATTGGTAATGATCCTTCACCAGTGCAAACCTTAGGTAAGCTTGGTGGGGAGCCCAAATTGGAATATGCAGGTATGCATCCTTAATGTCCATGGACACCATGAATTCGCCCTGTTCCAGACCTGCAATGACCGACTGGATTGATTCCATCTTGAATCTGTATATCTTTAGAAACTGGTTTAAAACTTTTAAATTGAGTATCGGCCTGACCGTTCCGTCTGGCTATGGCACAACAAAAAGACTGGAATAAAAACCCGTTCCTCTCTGAGAGGCGGGAACTGTAGTAATGACCGCTGACCGTAATAATTTTTGAATGGCTGTCAGTAGTGCTTCTGCCTTCTGAGGGCATTGAGGCAGACCCGTTCCGTCTGGCTATGGCACAACAAAAAGACTGGAATAAAAACCCGTTCCTCTCTGAGAGGCGGGAACTGTAGTAATGACCGCTGACCGTAATAATTTTTGAATTGCTGTCAGTAGTGCTTCTGCTTTCTGAGGGCATTAAGGCAGACCTGTTCCGTCTGGCTATGGCACAACAAAAAGACTGGAATAAAAACCCATTCCTCTCTGAGAGGCGGGAACTGTAGTAATGACCGCTGACCGTAATAATTTTTGAATGGCTGTCAGTAGTGCTTCTGCCTTCTGAGGGCATTGAGGCAGACCCGTTGTAAAAAACTGACTGTGAGGTCTCTGTTGAAAATCCAGTCTGTACCCCTGGGAGATTATGTCGTTGATCCAAGGATCTGGAGAGGTCACTGTCCATATGTCCTGAAAACCTTCCAGACAGGCGCCCACCAAGGGGGATCCCAGGTGGGTCGGAAGACCGTCATGCCACGGTCTTGTCAACAGGTTTATCCTGTTGTCTGGCTGCTGCCTGTGCGCGACCTCTACCTCTGCCTCCACGGACTTGTGTACCAAAACCTTGTCCTCTGCCTCGAAAGGACCGCGATCAAAATGAATTAAACGCCGGTCCCAAATATCCTCTTCTAGCCTGTGGAACTGCTCTCGTATATGGAGTAGGCAGAAAGGTAGACTTTCCTGCTGTAGCCTGCGAAATCCACTTATCCAACTCAGCACCGAAAAGCATCTCTCCCCCAAAGGGGATGGTTTCCACCGCCTTCTTGGTATCAGAGTCGCCTTGCCATTCTCTGAGCCATAAAATCCGTCTAGCTGATATAGCCGAAGCGGAGATGCGCGAAGCTATTCTGCTAAGATCCTGTGAGGCTTGACACAAGTATGAAGCAGATTCTCGAATGTGCTCCGCCAGTTGGGTAATCTCTTCCAAGCTATTTTCCTCCTCAATAGCTTGTACAATACGCCCAGACCACGCGCCCATGGCCTTGTTGACCCAAGCCCATATGATCGCAGGTCTCTGTGCTGCACCTGCTGCCATGAATATTTACTTTAAAGTTGTGTCCACCTTCCGATCTGACGCATCCTTTAAAGTCGTCACATTAGGTATCGGCAATATTGTCTTCTTCAATAACCTTCCTAGGGAAGCATCCACTACAGGTGGAGTCTCCCACTTATCCATGACACCCTTGGGTAGGGGATAAGTTGCTTGAAACCTCTTTGGAAATTGAAAGCGTTTGTCCGGCTGTTTATAAGCCTCCTCCATCTGAGATTGGAGGGATTTAGGAATGGGAAACACCGCAGAATGCAGCTTTTGGGATTCGTCTAAATCGAATTCTTCTGGTTCCTTGACGTCTTCCGCCTTGAAGTCAAGGACCTCTTTTACCGCCTCAATCAAAGACTCAATAATTGCCGTGTCTACTTCTGTAAAATCGGCGTCCAGGGTACATTCCATTAACTCACCTTCCTCCGTATCAATGAGAGGATCTCCTTCCTCGTCTGGTTCCGTTATGATAGGAAGAGGTCTTTTAACATTCGTTTCTGCATGTGCTCGCGGCGTTAACTTGATGAGAAATTCCTCCATCGTCTTAGAGAATCCCGTAGCCCATTCAGATTGCTGTCTGCGGGATTGCGCCATCTCCTGTGAGATTCTATCTGCCAGGTTGTCTTCCCATGACCTAGACGGAGCACTGCTCCCAGGTGGAGCGTCCTTGTTCAAGCAGGAGTCGCACACCCCGGAGCTGCCAACCCTCATGCTCTTTTTGTTACACTTCGTACAAATATAGCAGGTCTTGGAAGTCTTGGTTGGTGCTTTAGACATGCTATTTAAACCCCCTACTAGGGTATTATGCAGAGCTTTCACCCTTTAAACTAGGAAGGGAAAGACTGAGGGATGACAGAAGCGAAGGTATTGGAACCGGCTGGCAAACTTATCCCTTCATAAAAAGGTAAAATGTCAAAAAGTTAAAATGAAAAAAAAAAAAACAGCCGGTTTGCAACCCTCACAGACCGAACTGTAAATCAGCTACGATAGTGAGGTTGACCACGTGCTTCTCAGTATTGTCTTCAGGATCTTTGCATAGAAATCCTTTGAAGATATAAATAGTAAGAAACACATTTTCAGGAAATCCTCATGTAAAATATATATATAAAAATCTCTACCAGTAGAGGGAGCTACTGCTACACTAAAATAGCCTGATGTGTCAATCCCAGGGTAAGAGTTTATCCCCTCCCATTAAAGTGAAGTTAGTGACTATGCAAGGGGGGGGGGGGGCTTATACCCTCTCCTTAGAATGGCGCCAATGCTTGCAGATTAAAATGGCTGACAGACAAAATTATTAGTCACCTCATCAATATATGCAGCATATGGGGAGGCGTTCGTTGTGTACCTGCTGATCGGTTCCCCCTCTCGGTACACTGTAGTCAGCGCCTCTCTACTCTCTCACGCCGCTCCGTTCTCTGCGCCCGCCAGTCTCCTAGAACCTCCAGCGCCTCTTTCACTTGCCACGCTCCGGGAGCGCCCGTCGCATCAGCCGAGCCCTTGCGACGTCTGACCTCCCCTGGCTGTACACGCTACGGGACGTTTCCTCTAAGTCCCGACGCGTGATAAGACACCAGAGAGCGCCCACAGCAGCACAGAAGTTCCCCCCAGCGCGCCTGCAGCCCCGCGTAACAGACATACTTGGGGAGATGCAGGGCTAAAACCTAACCATTACGCTATATCTAGCAGTTCTGATAGGGATGCAGAAGTAAGCTAATAGCTCTGGCTTTTAAGTTAAATAAACAGAGCAAAGAATTAAATAAGAACCTAATGGGGCCCTTTGTAAAAACCAGTAGTCACACTGTTTTAGATGAGGATTTTCCAGTGGAGAGATGCAGGTCCCTTCAAAAGGGATCTTTGCCTCCCAATATAAGTCAGCCTTGTCTCCCTTTTATTAGGTGGACGCAGCTCCAAAATACTGTTATTAGTCAGGAGCTCCAAGCTCCATGTGCTACCTCCTAGCACCATTTTCAAAACTGAGGGAGGAGGGATGTGAAGGGGGAGGAACCGGCTGTGCAGACAATACTGATTTAGATTGTGCCACACCTCCGGTTTGCAAGCTTCACACCCATAATGTCTAAGGAACTCCAGTGTCCCCTAGTGGATGAAAAATAAATCTGCACAGAATACAATTTGTTATAATGGTTATATAATGTTCGTTAGACCAACATTACGCTTACTACACACATTATATGAATTCAGCAATGGGTTGCTGGTGCTCCCATAAAATAGTTCTGTAAACTATAACAGGGGGTGTGGTCTTTTATAAGAGCAAAAAGTCAAAGGCAGCTATAAATCTTTTCCAGGGCACACTTATGAAAAAAACATTCATATATAGCTGCCTTTGTCTTTTTGTATTATAACTATAGATATAAGTGATGTCAAAGTGACACTCCCAGGTCCCCTCACCTCCCCAGTCATGTCCCTGTATTATTACTATAGATATAAGGTCACAGTGATGCTACCAGACCCCCTCACCTCCCCAATCATGTCCCTGTATCACTATAGATATAAGTCATGTCACTGTGACACTCCCAGATCCCCTCACATCCCCAGTCATGTCCCTGTATTATTACTATAGATATAAATGATGTCACAGTGACACTCCCAGATCCCCTCACCTCCCCAGTCATGTCCCTGTATTATTACTAAAGATATAAGTGATGTCACAGTGACACTCCCAGGAGTGTGATATACATTTGCTTTATACTGCTTCAATTATCATCTGTTACACATGCCAGAGATATTATGGTCTCTGCTTTAATATATCCTAGAATCTGAGCAATATTTTCAATCCCCACAATTACATATAATAAAATTAATAATAATAATAAATAATAACAATAATAATAACGACACTAAAGGCTGTACCCCAGTATAAAAATAATAAGATGTCTTTATTAACAGGACATCACAGGTTGCTCCTCCTGCATAATAAAAAAAAAGGACACCACAGGCTACTCCCCCTGTATAATAATAACAGGACACCACAGGTTGCTCCTCCAGTATTATAATAATAACAGGACACCACAGGCTGCTGCTCCCTCTGTATAATAATAATGACTGGATTCCACAGGTTGCTGCTCCTGTATTATAATAACAGGACACCAAAGGCTGCTCCCCCTGTATAATAATAATAATAATAATAAGAAGAATAATAACAGAACACCAGAGACTGCTCCCCTGTATAACAAGAACAACAACAAGACACTACAGGCTGCTCCCCCTGTATAATAATAACAGGACACCACAGGCTGCTGGCCCTGTATTATAATAATAATAATAATAATAATAAAAACAACAACAGGACACCACAGACTGCTCCCTCTGTATAACAATAACAACAAGACACCACAGGTTGCTCCCCCTGCATAATAAATAAGAATTTACTCACCGGTAATTCTATTTCTCGTAGTCCGTAGTGGATGCTGGGTACTCCGTAAGGACCATGGGGAATAGACGGGCTCCGCAGGAGACTGGGCACTCTTAAAAGAAAGATTAGGTACTATCTGGTGTGCACTGGCTCCTCCCTCTATGCCCCTCCTCCAGACCTCAGTTAGGGAAACTGTGCCCGGAAGAGCTGACATCACTAGGAAAGGATTTGGAATCCAGGGTAAGACTCATACCAGCCACACCAATAACACCGTACAACTTGTGATAACTATACCCAGTTAACAGTATGAAACAACAAATGAGCCTCATTAACAGATGGCTCATAACAATAACCCTTTAGTGACGCAATAACTATATACATGTATTGCAGAGAGTCCGCAGTTAGGATACTGTGCCCGGACGAGCGTACACAATAAGGAAGGATTTATGAATCCCGGGTAAGACTCAAACCAGCCACACCAATCACACCGTACAACTTGAACCCAGTTAACAGTATGATAACAGAGGAGCCTCTCAAAGGATGGCTCACTACAACAATAACCCGATTTAGTTAACAATAACTATGTACAAGTATTGCAGATAATCCGCACTTGGGATGGGCTCCCAGCATCCACTACGGACTACGAGAAATAGAATTACCGGTGAGTAAATTCTTATTTTCTCTGACGTCCTAGTGGATGCTGGGTACTCCGTAAGGACCATGGGGATTATACCAAAGCTCCCAAACGGGCGGGAGAGTGCAGATGACTCTGCAGCACCGAATGAGCAAACTCAAGGTCCTCCTCAGCCAGGGTATCAAACTTGTAGAATTTTGCAAAAGTGTTTGAACCCAACCAAGTAGCAGCTCGGCAAAGTTGTAAAGCCGAGACCCCTCGGGCAGCCGCCCAAGAAGAGCCCACCTTCCTCGTGGAATGGGCTTTTACAGATTTAGGATGCGGCAGTCCAGCCGCAGAATGTGCAAGCTGAATCGTGCTCCAGATCCAACGAGCAATAGTCTGCTTTGAAGCAGGAGCACCCAGCTTGTTGGGTGCATGCAGGATAAATAGCGAGTCAGTTTTTCTGACTCCAGCCATCCTGGAAACATAGATTTTCAGGGTCCGTACTACGTCCAGCAACTTGGAATCCTTCAAGTCCCGAGTAGCCGCAGGCACCACAATAGGTTGGTTCAAATGAAACGCTGATACCACCTTAGGAAGAAATTGGGAACGAGTCCTCAATTCTGCCCTGTCCATATGGAAAATCAGATATGGGCTTTTACATGACAAAGCCGGCAATTCTGACACCCGCCTGGCCGAAGCTAAGGCCAACAGCATGACCACCCTCCACGTGAGATATTTTAACTCCACGGTCTTAAGTGGCTCAAACCAATGTGATTTTAGGAAATCCAACACAACGTTGAGATCCCAAGGTGCCACTGGAGGCATAAAAGGGGACTGAATATGCAGCACTCCCTTAACAAACGTCTGAACTTCAGGAAGTGAAGCCAGTTCTTTTTGAAAGAAAATAGACAGGGCCGAAATCTGGACTTTTATGGATCCCAATTTTAGGCCCATAGTCACTCCTGACTGTAGGAAGTGCAGAAATCGACCCAGCTGAAATTCCTCTGTTGGGGCCTTCCTGGCCTCACACCAAGCAACATATTTTCGCCATATGCGGTGATAATGTTTTGCTGTCACATCCTTCCTAGCTTTTATCAGCGTAGGAATAACTTCATCCGGAATGCCCTTTTCCATTAGGATCCGGCGTTCAACCGCCATGCCGTCAAACGCAGCCGCATTAAGTCTTGGAACAGACAGGGCCCATGCTCTAGCAGGTCCTGTCGGAGCGGCAGAGGCTATGGGTCCTCTGAGATCATTTCTTGAAGTTCCGGGTACCAAGTTCTTCTTGGCCAGTCCGGAACGATGAGTATAGTCCTTACTCCTCTCTTTCTTATAATCCTCAATACCTTGGGTATGAGAGGAAGAGGAGGGAACACATAAACCGACTGGTACACCCACGGTGTCACTAGAGCGTACACAGCTATCGCCTGAGGGTCCCTCGACCTGGCGCAATATCTTTTTAGCTTTTTGTTGAGGCGGGACGCCATCATGTCCACCTGTGGCCATTCCCAATGGTTTACAATCAGCTTGAAGACTTCTGGATGAAGTCCCCACTCTCCCGGGTGGAGGTCGTGTCTGCTGAGGAAGTCTGCTTCCCAGTTGTCCACTCCCGGAATGAACACTGCTGACAGTGCTAGCACGTGATTCTCCACCCATCGAAGAATCCTTGTGGCTTCTGCCATTGCCATCCTGCTTCTTGTGCCGCCCTGTCGGTTTACATGGGCGACTGCCATGATGTTGTCTGACTGAATCAACACCGGTTAGTTTTGAAGCAGGGATTCTGCTTGACTCAGGGCATTGTAAATGGCCCTTAGTTCCAGAATATTTATGGGTAGGGAAGTTTCCTGACTCGACCATTGTCCTTGGAAGTTTCTTCCCCGAGTGACTGCCCCCCAACCTCGGAGGCTTGCATCCGTGGTCACCAGAACCCAGTCCTGTATGCCGAATCTGCGGCCTTCGAGAAGATGAGCACTCTGCAGCCACCACAGCAGAGACACCCTGGCCCTCGGGGACAGGGTGATCAACCGATGCATCTGAAGATGCGATCCGGACCACTTGTCTAATAGATCCCACTGGAAGATCCTTGCATGGAACCTGCCGAAGGGAATTGCTTCGTAAGAAGCCACCATCTTTCCCAGGATTCGCGTGCAGTGATGCACCGACACCTGTTTTGGTTTCAGGATGTCCCTGACCAGAGATGATAATTCCTGGGCCTTCTTCTCCGGGAGAAACACCTTCTTCTGATCTGTGTCCAGAATCATGCCCAAGAACAGCAGACGCGTCGCAGGAATCAGCTGTGACTTTGGGATATTCAGAATCCAGCCGTGCTGATGCAGCACTTCCTGAGATAGTGCTACGCCCACTAACAACTGCTCTTTGGACCTCACCTTTATAAGGAGATCGTCCAAGTACGGGATAATTATAACTCCCTTCTTTCGGAGGAGTATCATCATTTCGGCCATTACCTTGGTAAATACCCTCGGTTCCGTGGACAGACCAAACGGCAACATCTGGAATTGGTAATGACAGTCCTGTACCGCAAACCTGAGGTACTCCTGGTGAGGTGGGTAAATGGGGACATGCAGGTATGCATCCTTGATGTCCAGCGACACCATAAAATCCCCCTCTTCCAGGCTTGCAATAACCGCCCTGAGCGATTCCATCTCGAACTTGAACTTCCTTATATAAGTGTTCAAGGATTTTAAATTTAGGATGGGTCTCACCGAACCGTCTGGTTTCGGTACCACAAACATTGTGGAATAGTAACTCCGCCCCTGTTGAAGGGGGGGGTACCTTGATTATCACCTGCTGAAGGTACAGCTTGTGCATAGCCGCCAGGACTACCTCCCTTTCTTTGGGAGCAGCTGGCAAGGATGATTTGAGGTAACGGCGAGGGGGAGTGGCTTCGAACTCCAGCTTGTATCCCTGAGATACCACTTGCAGAACCCAGAGATCCACCTGTGAGCGAACCCACTGGTCGCTGAAGTTCCGGAGACGCGCCCGCACCGCACCTGGCTCTGCCCGTGGAGCCCCAGCGTCATGCGGTGGATTGAGAGGAAGCAGGGGAGGATTTTTGTTCCTGGGAACTGGCTGTCTGGTGCAGCTTTTTCCCTCTTCCCTTGCCTCTGGGCACGCCTCTGATCCGCTTGCCTTTCTGAGGCCGAAAGGACTGTACCTGATAACACGGTGCTTTCTTAGGCTGTGAGGAAACCTGAGATAAAATTGTCGACTTCCCAGCTGTTGCTGTGGATACGAGGTCCGAGAGACCATCCCCAAACAACTCCTCACCCTTATAAGGCAAAACCTCCATGTGCCTTTTAGAATCAGCATCACCTGTCCACTGCCGAGTCCATAATACTCTCCTAGCATTAATGGACATTGCATTAATTCTAGATGCCAGCCAGCAAATGACCCTCTGTGCATCTCTCATATATAAGAAGACGTCTTTAATATGCTCTATGGTTAGCAAAATAGTATCCCTGTCGAGGGTATCAATATTATCTGACAGGGTATCAGACCAAGCTGCTGCAGCACTACACATCCATGCTGAAGCAATTGCAGGTCTCAGTATAGTACCTGAGTGTGTATATACAGACTTCAGGATAGCCTCCTGCTTTCTATCAGCAGGCTCCTTTAAGGCGGCCGTATTCTGAGACGGCAGTGCCACCTTTTTTGATAAGCGTGTGAGCGCCTTGTCCACCCTAGGGGATGTCTCCCAACGTATCCTGTCCTCTGGCGGGAAAGGGTACGCCATCAGTAACCTCTTAGAAATCACTAGTTTCTTATCGGGGGAACCCCACGCTTCTTCACACACTTCATTCAACTCATCAGATGGGGGGAAAGTCACTGGCTGCTTTTTCTCCCCAAACAAAATACCCTTTTTAGTGGTAACCGGGTTAATGTCAGAAATGTGCAACACATTTTTCATTGCCGTAATCATGCAACGGATGGCCCTTGTGGATTGTACATTACTCTCATCCTCGTCGACACTGGAGTCAGACTCCGTGTCGACATCTGAGGTAGCGGGCGTTTTTGAGACCCTGGTGGCCTTTGAGACGCCTGGGCAGGCACGGGCTGAGATGCCGGCTGTCCCACATCTGTTACGTCATCTAACCTTTTATGTAAGGAGTTGACACTGTCGGTTAATACCTTCCACATATCCACCAACTCTGGTGTCGGCCCCGCAGGGGGTGACATCACACTTATCGGCACCTGCTCCGCCTCCACATAAGCTTCCTCATCAAACATGTCGACACAGCCGTACCGACACACCGCACACACACAGGGAATGCTCTGACTGAGGACAGGACCCCACTAAGTCCTTTGGGGAGACAGAGAGAGTATGCAGGCACACACCACAGCACTATATATTACAGGGATTAACACTGTACTGAGTGATTTTTCCCAATAGCTGCTATTATACACAATTTGCGCCTAAATTTATGTGCCCCCCCTCTCTTTTTTTACCCTTCTCGTAGTGTATACTGCAGGGGAGAGCCTGGGAAGCGTCCTTCCAGCGGAGCTGTGAAGAGAAAATGGCGCCGGTGTGCTGAGGAAGATAGCCCCGCCCCCTCCGCGGCGGGCTTCTTCCGCTTTTTTAATAATGTTAATGGCGGGGGATTAGGCACATATACAGTGTTATACACTGTATTATGTGCAATTTTGCCAAAGGTATAGATATTGCAGCCCAGGGCGCCCCCCCCACCCCCACCCCTCTGGAGCTAATGGTGTTCAGTAGCCTAAGAAGCCCAAGCTGGCTGCAAGCAGGTAGGTTCGCTTCTTCTCCCCTTAGTCCCTCGTCGCAGTGAGTCTGTTGCCAGCAGAGCTCACTGAAAATAAAAAACCTAACTATAACTTTCTTCCTAGGTAACTCAGTAGAGCCACCTAGCTGTGCATCCAGCTCGGCCGGGCACAGATTCTAACTGAGGTCTGGAGGAGGGGCATAGAGGGAGGAGCCAGTGCACACCAGATAGTACCTAATCTTTCTTTAGAGTGCCCAGTCTCCTGCGGAGCCCGTCTATTCCCCATGGTCCTTACGGAGTACCCAGCATCCACTAGGACGTCAGAGAAATAATAATAATAATAGAATACCACAGGCTGCTCCTCTTGTATAATAATAATATCAGGACACCACAGGCTGCTCTCCTGTATAATAATAATAAGATGACACCAAAGGCTGCTCCCCCTGTATAGTAAGACGCCATTACCTGATCTCCACGGACACTGGGAGGCTGCAGCAGTTGGTGAAAACTCACTTCCAACATGTGGAACGCACAGGCCGGAAGTAAGGTGGAACGCAGAAGCAGGAAGTACGGTATGATTGGCACAGGCTGCTTCCTGGTTACTGGCCCCTCCCCTCCTACACCCCGCCTACAGCACCGCCCTCTGTATTGCTTGTTACTATACATGTCCTCTGTGCAGGAGGTCGGCGGCCATTTTCTTGTAGACCAGTCCAGCAGTAGTAATAGGTTCCCTGGCCGTGTAGTGACGTCAGGAGCGGCGGCCATTTTCCCCTGGTCTGAGCTCCGCCTTCCTTCTATCATTCCCACAAGGCAGCAGGAGCAGAGAGCAGCCATTGCTGTGTCTGGCAGCAGGTAATGATATTATTATTATTATTCTATAGGCTGAGCAGCTCTGGTGTCAGGTTCTGTACTACAGGGGGAGCAGCCTCTGGTGCCTTGTTATAGTGCAGCTGGAGCAGCCTCTGGTGCTGCATTATCCCTGTACAGGTGGCTGACACTCTAGTGTCCTATTACTGTAATACAGGTGGCGCAGACCCCGCCGTTACCGTAATACAAGGTGGCGCAGACCCCGCCGTTACCGTAACACAGGTGGCGCAGACTCTGACGTTACCGTAATACAGGTGGCGCAGACCCCGCCGTTACCGTAATACAGGTGGTGCAGACCCCGCTGTTACCGTAATACAGGTGGCGCAGACCCCGCCGTTACCGTAATACAGGTAGCGCAGACCCCGCCGTTACCGTAATACAGTTGGTGCAGACCCCGCCGTTACCGTAGTACAGGTGGCGCAGACCCCGCCGTTACCGTAGTACAGGTGGCGCAGACTCCGCCGTTACCGTAATACAGGTGGCGCAGACTCCGCCGTTACCGTAATACAGGTGGCGCAGACTCCGCCATTACCGTAATACAGGTGGCGCAGACTCCGCCGTTACCGTAATACAGGTGGCGCAGTCCCTGCCGTTACCGTAATACAGGTGGCGCAGACCTGCCGTTATCGTAATACAGGTGGCGCAGTCCCTGCCGTTACCGTTATACAGGTGGCGCAAAACCCACCATTACCGTAATACAGGTGGCGCAGACCCCGCCGTTACCGTAATACAGTTGGCGCAGACCCCGCTGTTACCGTAATACAGGTAGCACAGACTCCGCCGTCACCGTAATACAGGTGGCGCAAAACCCACCATTACCGTAATACAGGTAGCACAGACTCTGCCGTCACCGTAATACAGGTGGCGCAGACCCCACCGTTACCGTAATACAGGTGGCGCAGACCCCGCTGTTACCGTAATACAGGTAGCACAGACTCCGCCGTCACCGTAATACAGGTGGCGCAAAACCCACCATTACCGTAATACAGGTAGCACAGACCCCGCCGTTACCGTAATACAGGTGTCGCAAACCCCGCCGTTACCGTAATACAGGTGGCGCAGACCCCGCCGTTACTGTAATACAGGTGGCGCAGACCCCGCTGTTACCGTAATACAAGTGGTGCAGACCCCGCCGTTACCGTAATACAGGTAGCGCAGACTCCGCTGTTACCGTAATACAGTTGGCGCAGACCCCGCCGTTACCGTGATACAGGTGGCGCAGACCCCGCCGTTACCGTAATACAGGTGGCGCAGACCCCGCCATTACCGTAATACAGATGGCGCAGACCCCGCCGTTACCGTAATACAGGTGGCGCAGACCCCGCCGTTACTGTAATACAGGAGGCGCACACCCCTCCGTCACCATAATACAGGTGGCGCACACCACGCCATTACCGTAATAAATGTGGCACAAAATCCGCCATTACAGTAATATAGCTGGAGCAGGGCCCGCCGTTACCGTAATGCAGGGGGCGCACACCCCGCCGTTACCGTAATACAGGCGCAGACCCCGCCGTTACCGTAATACAGGCGCAGACCCCGCCGTTACTGTGATACAGGTGGCGCAGACCCCGCCGTTACTGTAATTCTAAAAATGGGACATTACAGGTGTTGTGTCCTGTGGCATTGTACTATACAGGTGGAGCGGCATATGTTGTATCAATATTCAGGGGAGCTGTATTAAAATACAGGGGAGCAGCATGTGTTGTCCTACTGTACAGGGGGAGCGACCTGGGGCATCCTCCTATACAGGGGTAGTGGATTATGACATCCTACTACACAGGGGAGCAGCCTGTGTTGCCCTTTTGTACAGGGGAAGTGGTCTGTGGTGTCTTGTTACTATTATATAGGGTGAGCGACATGTATTGTCTTTCTATACAGGAGGAGTGGCCTGTGTTGTCATATTACAGGGGTAGCATCCTGTACTGTCATATTATACAGGGGTAGTGGCCTGTGTTGTCATAATATACAGGGGTAGCATCCTATGTTGTCAGAATATACAGGGGTAGCATCCTGTACTGTCATAGTATACAGGGGGAGCAGCCTGTGTTGTCATAATATACGAGCGGAGGGGCCTGTGGTGTCTTGTTACTATTATTATATAGGGTGAACGGAATGTATTTTCTTTCTATACAGAAGGAGTGGCCTGTGTTGTCATAATATACAGGGGGAGCGTCCTGTGCTGTCATAATATACAGGGGGAGCGGCGTGTGTTGTCATAGTATACAGGGGGAGCAGCCTGTGTTGTCATAATATCATAATATACAGGGGGAGCGTCCTGTGCTGTCATAGTATACAGGGGGAACGGCCTGTGTTGTCATAATATACAGGGGTAGCATCCTGTGCTGTCATAGTATACAAGGGGAGCGACCTGTACTGTCATAGTATACAGGGGGAGCGGCCTGTGTTGTCATAATATACAGGGGTAGCATCCTGTGCTGTCATAGTATACAGGGTCAGCGGCCTGTGCTGTCATAGTATACAGGGGGAGCGGCCTGTGTTGTATTTATTATTTTCTCTGACGTCCTAGTGGATGCTGGGGACTCCGTAAGGACCATGGGGAATAGCGGCTCCGCAGGAGACTGGGCACATCTAAGAAAGCTTTAGGACTACCTGGTGTGCACTGGCTCCGTCCCCTATGACCCTCCTCCAGACCTCAGTTAGAATCCTGTGCCCGGCTCCAGCTGGATGCACACTAGGGGCTCTCCTGAGCTCCTAGAAAAGAAAGTATATTTTAGGTTTTTTATTTTACAGTGAGACCTGCTGGCAACAGGCTCACTGCACCGAGGGACTAAGGGGAGAAGAAGCGAACCTACCTGTTTGCAGCTAGCTTGGGCTTCTTAGGCTACTGGACACCATTAGCTCCAGAGGGATCGACCGCATGGAACCGTCCATTGATGTTCGTCCCGGAGCCGCGCCGCCGGCCCCCTTACAGAGCCAGAAGCAAGAAGAGTCCGGAAAATCGGTGGCAGAAGACATCAGTCTTCACCAAGGTAGCGCACAGCACTGCAGCTGTGCGCCATTGCTACTCATTACACACTTCACACTCCGGTCACTGAGGGTGCAGGGCGCTAGGGGGGGGGGGGGGGGGCGCGCCCTGAGCAGCAATAAATACACCTTGGCTGGCAAAAATATCACAATATATAGCCCCAGAGGCTATATATGTGATAATTACCCCTGCCAGAATACACAAAATAGCGGGAGAAAAGTCAGCCGAAAAGGGGGCGGAGCTATCTCCTTCAGCACACTGGCGCCATATTTCCCTCACAGCTCCGCTGGAAGGAAGCTCCCTGGCTCTCCCCTGCAGACTACACTACAGAAAGGGTAAAAAAGAGAGGGGGGGGCACAAATTTAGGCGCAATATAAGTGTATAGCAGCTATAAGGGGAAATAATTTAGTTAATCCCTGTATTATATAGCGCTCTGGTGTGTGCTGGCATACTCTCCCTCTGTCTTCCCAAAGGGCTTCGTGGGGTCCTGTCTTTTATCAGAGCATTCCCTGTGTGTGTACAGTGTGTCGGTACGGCTGTGTCGACATGTTTGATGAGGAGGCTGATGTGGAGGAGGAGCAGGTGCCTATAAATGTGATGTCACCCCCTGCGGGGCAGACACCTGAGTGGATGGACTTGTGGAAGGAATTACGCGAAAGAGTCGACTCCTTACATAAGAAATTTGACGACATGCCAAATGTGGGACAGACGGCTTCTCAGCTCGTGCCTGTCCAGGCGTCTCAAGGGCCATCAGGGGCTTTAAAGCGCCCGTTCCCTCAGATGGCAGACACAGATGTCGACACGGATACTGATACCAGTGTCGACGACGATGACGCAAACGTAATGTCCACTAGGGCCACTCGTTATATGATTGAGGCTATGAAAAATGTTTTACACATTTCTGATGTAACCCCTGGTACCACAAAAAAGGGTATTATGTTTGGGGAGAAAAAACTACCAGTAGTTTTTCCCCCTTCTGAAGAATTAAATGATGTGTGTGAGGTAGCATGGGCTTCCCCCGATAGAAAATTGGTGATTCCAAAAAGATTACTAATGGCGTACCCTTTACCGCCAGAGGATAGGTCACGTTGGGAAACACCACCTAGGGTGGATAAAGCGCTCACACGTTTGTCAAAAAAGGTGGCACTACCGTCTCCGGATACGGCTGCCCTAAAGGAGCCTGCTGATAGAAAGCAGGAGGCTCTCCTGAAGGCTATATATACACACACTGGTGTTATACTGAGACCGGCTATTGCTTCAGCCTGGATGTGCAGTGCTGCAGCGGCGTGGTTGGAATCCCTGTCAGAAAACATTGACACCCTAGACACGGACACTATATTGCTTAACATAGAGCATATTAAAGACGCGGTCTTTTACATAAGAGATGCACAGAGGGATATTTGCCGGCTGGCATCTCAAATCAGTGCGCTGTCCATTTCTGCCAGAAGAGGGTTATGGACCCGGCAGTGGACAGGAGATGCAGATTCTAAAAGGCACATGGAAGTTTTGCCTTATAAGGGTGAGGAGTTGTTTGGGGATGGTCTTTCGGACCTAGTGTCCACAGCAACGGCTGGGAATACAGCTTTCTTACCACATGTCCCCTCACAACCAAAGAAAGCACCGTATTATCAGGTGCAGTCCTTTCGTCCCCAAAAGAACAGACGAGGTAGAGGCGCGTCCTTTCTGCCCAGAGGCAGAGGTAGGGGGAAAAAGCTGCAGCATTCAGCCAGTTCCCAGGAACACAAGTCCTCCCCCGCTTCATCAGCTAAGTCCACCGCATGATGCTGGGGCTCAACAGGCGGTGCCAGGTATGGTGGGGGCCCGTCTCAAACATTTCAGCAATCAGTGGGATCGCTCACAAGTGGACCCCTGGATCCTTCAAGTGGTATCTCAGGGGTACAAGCTGGAATTCGAGACATTACCCCCCCCCGCCGTTTCCTCAAATCTGCCTTACCAACGACTCCCTCAGACAGGGAGGCTGTATTAGAGGCAATTCACAAGCTGTATTCCCAGCAGGTGATAGTAAAAGTGCCCCTACTTCAACAAGGACGGGGTTACTACTCCACAATGTTTGTGGTACCGAAACCGAATGGTTCGGTGAGACCCATTTAAATTTAAAATCCTTGAACACATATCTAAAAAAATTCAGGTTCAAGATGGAATTGCTCAGGGCGGTTATTGCAAGCCTGGAAGAGGGGGATTACATGGTATCTTTGGACATCAAGGATGCTTACCTACATGTCCCCATTTACAATCTTCACCAGGAGTACCTCAGATTTGTGGTACAGGATTGCCATTACCAATTCCAGACATTGCCGTTCGGCCTGTCCACGGCACCGAGGGTGTTTACCAAGGTAATGGCCGAAATGATGATACTCCTTCGAAAAAAGGGAGTTTCAATTACCCCATACTTGGACGATCTCCTGATAAAAGCGAGATCCAGAGAGCAGTTGTTAGTAGGCGTAGCACTATCTCAGGAGGTGCTACGCCAGCATGGTTGGATTCTGAATATTCCAAAGTCACAACTGGTTCCTGCGACACGCCTACTGTTCCTTGGACTGATTCTGGACACAGTCCAGAAAAAAGGGTTTCTCCCAGAAGAAAAAGCCAAGGAGCTGTCATCTCTGGTCAGAGGCCTCCTAAAACCAAAACAGGTGTCGGTAGATCACTGCACCCGAGTCCTGGGAAAGATGGTAGCTTCCTACGAAGCGATCCCATTCGGCAGGTTCCATGCCAGAATATTTCAGTGGGACCTCTTGGACCAATGGTCCGGATCGCATCTTCAAATGCATCGGCTGATAACCCTGTCTCCAAGGACCAGGGTGTCTCTCTTGTGGTGGCTGCAGAGTGCTCATCTCGTGGAGGGCCGCAGATTCGGCATACAGGACTGGGTCCTAGTGACCACGGATGCCAGCCTTCGAGGCTGGGGGCTGTCACATTGGGAAGAAACTTCCAAGGACTTTGGACAAGTCACGAGACTTCCCTACACATAAATGTTCTGGAATTGAGGGCCATTTACAATGCCCTGTATCAGGCAAAGGCCCTGCTTCAAAACCAACCGGTTCTGATCCAGTCAGACAACATCACGGCGGTCGCCCATGTAAACCGACAGGGCGGCACAAGAAGCAGGGCGGCGATGGCAGAAGCCACAAGGATTCTCCGATGGGCGGAAAATCACGTGTTAGCACTGACAGCAGTGTTCATTCCGGGAGTGGACAACTGGGAAGCAGACTTCCTCAGCAGGGACGACCTCCACCCGGGAGAGTGGGGACTTCATCCAGAAGTCTTCCAAATGCTGGTAAACCGTTGGGAAAGACCACAGGTGGACATGATGGCGTTCCGCCTCAACAAAAAACTAGAAAAATATTGCGCCAGGTCAAGGGACCCTCAGGCGATAGCGGTGGACGCTCTAGTGACACCGTGGGTGTACCGGTCAGTTTATGTGTTCCCTCCTCTTCCTCTCATACCCAAGGTGCTGAGGATAATAAGGAAAAGAGGAGTAAGAACGATACTCGTTGTTCCAGATTGGCCAAGAAGGTCTTGGTACCCGGAACTTCAAGAGTTAATCTCAGAGGATCCATGGCCTCTGCAGCTCAGACAGGACCTGCTGCAGCAGGGGCCCTGTCTGTTCCAAGACTTACAGCGGCTGCATTTGACGGCATGGCGGTTGAACGCCGGATCCTAAAGGAAAAGGGCATTCCGGAAGAAGTCATCCCTACGCTGATTAAAGCCAGGAAAGATGTAACTGTTAAACATTATCACCGCATATGGCGAAAATATGTGGCTTGGTGTGAGGCCAGTAAGGCCCCAACAGAGGAATTTCAACTGGGTCGATTTCTACACTTCCTACAGGCAGGAGTGACTATGGGCCTAAAATTAGGCTCCATTAAGGTACAGATCTCGGCTCTGTCGATTTTCTTCCAGAAGGAACTAGCTTCACTACCTGAAGTTCAGACATTTGTAAAAGGAGTGCTGCATATTCAGCCCCCCTTTGTGCCTCCAGTGGCACCCTGGGATCTCAACGTGGTGTTGAGTTTCCTAAAATCACATTGGTTTGAACCACTGAAAACCGTGGATCTAAAATATCTCACGTGGAAAGTGGTCATGTTATTGGCCTTGGCTTCGGCCAGGCGTGTATCAGAGTTGGCGGCTTTGTCATGTAAAAGCCCTTATTTGATTTTCCATATGGATAGGGCAGAATTGAGGACCCGTCCTCAGTTTCTCCCTAAGGTGGTGTCAGCTTTTCACTTGAACCAACCTATTGTAGTGCCTGCGGCTACTAGGGACTTGGAGGATTCCAAGTTACTGGACGTAGTCAGGGCCCTGAAAATTTATGTTTCCAGGACAGCTGGAGTCAGGAAAACTGACTCGCTATTTATCCTGTATGCACCCAACAAGTTGGGTGCTCCTGTTTCAAAGCAGACTATTGCTCGCTGGATTTGTAGCACAATTCAGCTGGCGCATTCTGCGGTGGGATTACCGCAGCCTAAATCTGTATAAAGCCCATTCCACAAGGAAGGTGGGCTCATCTTGGGCGGCTGCCCGAGGGGTCTCGGCTTTACAACTTTGCCGAGCTGCTACTTGGTCAGGGGCAAACACGTTTGCTAAATTCTACAAATTTGATACCCTGGCTGAGGAGGACCTTGAGTTCTCTCATTCGGTGCTGCAGAGTCATCCGCACTCTCCCGCCCGTTTGGGAGCTTTGGTATAATCCCCATGGTCCTTTCGGAGTTCCCAGCATCCACTAGGATGTCAGAGAAAATAAGATTTTACTCACCGGTAAATCTATTTCTCGTAGTCCGTAGTGGATGCTGGGCGCCCGTCCCAAGTGCGGACTGTCTGCATTACTTGTATATAGTTATTGTTAACTAAAAGGGTTATTGTTGAGCCATCCGTTGAGAGGCTCTGTTATGTTCATACGGTTAACTGGGTATAATATCACGAGTTATACGGTGTGATTGGTGTGGCTGGTATGAGTCTTACCCGGGATTCAAAATCCTTCCCTATTGCGTCAGCTCTTCCGGGCACAGTATCCTAACTGAGGTCTGGAGGAGGGTCATAGAGGGAGGAGCCAGTGCACACCAGGTAGTCCTAAAGCTTTCTTAGATGTGCCCAGTCTCCTGCGGAGCCACTATTCCCCATGGTCCTTACGGAGTCCCCAGCATCCACTACGGACTACGAGAAATAGATTTACTGGTGAGTAAAATCTTATTTATTAGCAGTTTCTTATATGGCGCAGCATATTCCGTTGCGCTTTACAATTAGAACAACAGTAATAGAACAAAACTGGGTAAAAACAGACAGACATAGAGGTAGGAGGGCCCTGCTCGCAAGCTTACAATCTATGGGGAAATAGGCATTGATACTACCTGTTCATAATGGTCCACCAGATTGCTAGGTTCTTAATATATCTGAAAGTGGGTTTAACAATACAAATTATGCACTACAATACAACAGAGTAAATGGCTACAGTCAATGTACATACGTGAGAATATTCGCATGCGCTTCCCAATCCGGTCCTCCGCTATCAGGTTGAAAGCGTTGAGAGTTTTGTGTCTGGCCAGGCTGAAGCAGGCTTTATTTACACAAGTCTTCCAAAAGCAATACAATGGATACTGTAATCCCTTTGTCCATTGGACACAGGAATGCATTTTTACAGTACAGGAGAGGTCATAGGTTGATTTGAAAAGATGGGCGATGTCTTTCTTAACTGCTCTTGTAGGTGGTCTCCTCTGGATTCCCCCTGCATACATAATATACAGAAAATACAGTTTATATCTATATTCTGCTTCTGCACATAACTATCCTCAGGAACATGCGATCTTCCGCAGCCCAACACCGGAATGTTTCCCTTAAAATACCCTACAGCTGGATACCAAATACCACCTTATAACCTTAGTCTGTCCCCTCTTATCCTGCAAAGGTGAATCCCTTTGTTCTGCAACCATTTACACTGCTATAACTTTCTGATGTGGTGCAGGCAGACTATGTGTACAATGTGCACTATTTGGATTAAATATGTAATGTGTTTTGATAGCTCTCCATGCGTTCACAAACTCCGCCGTAAATACCCATACCACGCGCAGGACCGCGGGAGCGACCATACGCAAATTGCGGATATGTGCACTCACAGCGGAACAAGTGCACGCGCAGCGGGCATGTGTGTGTGGTTTGTACGTGATCTGTGTACTGCAATATTTTTCTACTTTGACAGAGGGTAAATAAGTGATTTAATTGTATTAAAAAGTCGCTTGAGGTTGCTGGCATGAGAAGAGAGGAGAGATTGGAAATATGTTTCTTTGGCAGTGTCCAGAGCCTGATGATAGGAGTGCTAGGTGGTCTTATATGTGAGGAAGTCACTTGGATTCTGAGATTTACGTCACTGACGTTCTACTTTACGTGACAGTTTTTGTAGGTGTCTTGTTGATTTAGAGTTCCATGGTTGGCATCTAAGCCTATGTAGAGTGTGATGGGTAGCTGGAGCCACTTCATTAAGGGCACTCTCTAGGGTCTTGTGCAGGTGGGATACAGCAGTGTCAGGTGTGGTAAATGTAGAGATTGGTGAGAGCAGTTGTTGCAGAGAAGTGGAAAGTTGGTGAAAATGTATATTGTTAGTATTTCTGCTGGTTAGAGGAGGCTTGCTAGGTTTTAGAGTCATAGAATTTAGAGTAATAGAAGAGATTGTGAAGGTGACCAGGTTGTGATCAGAGAGAGGGAAAGGAATGTTAATGAATTCAGAAACTGAGCAGAGCCTGGTGAACACAAGATCAGAGGTGTCAGACCATTGGGCGAGGCCAAGAGAGGAGGTTAGAGAGAGGAGTTTGGAGGCATGAACAGATTGTGGACTGTTAAGAGCTATATTGCTATCGACCCATAATGATGGTGGAGATGTCAGAGGATAAGATGTGTGGGATCCAGGCAGAAAAATCTTCTAGAAATTGTTGTTTGGGTTGCCCAGGAGGGTGATAGATAGCTGCAACACGCAGAGAGATGGGGGTGAAAATCCTGATAGAGTGAACTTCAAATGATGTGAATGCGAGTGATGGAACCTGAGGTAGAACAGTGTATGTGAAAAATTGGGACAGTAAGATTTCAACCCCACCACCTTTACTATTACCACGCCTGGGGGTGTGTGTGTGTGAAGTGGAAACCACCGTGTGACAGTGCTGCAGGGGAGGCCGTGTCTGATTGTGTGAGCCAGGTTTCTGTTATAGTCCGCAGATTAAAGTTGTGAGAGATAAAGAGGTCATGGATGGATGGTAATTTGTTACAAACAGAGCGTGCATTCCAAAAGCCACATTTTAGTGACTTGGAGGGGGACGTGATATTTATAAGGTTAGATGGCGTTCTATGTTGTTTTGAGATAGCTGAGTGTGAGAGGGACAGGTGGTTGGGGCCTGGATTTGGTGATATGGCACCAGCTAATAAAAGCAGAAGAGTGAGATAAATATTGGTGGATGTTTGCGAGTGTTTATTCTGGTGGCCAATTGTGGTTGTCAAAGTACTTGCAGAGAAGTAAGTATAAAGCTCATGAGTGGTTAGAAGAGGGGGGTGGAGAATAGAAGCTGTAATGTGCACAGAGGGGTGATTTTTAGGGTGAGTGTAGAATGTTTTACATTTGGTGAGAATTCCATGAATTGAAATAAGAAACAGTAGTTTGAGGAACATGCTGTGGTCGTTTGTGAGATCATTTTGGGTTAAGTGGTGTAGGAATAAGTTGTTTAAGTAAGTTACCTTTCCTTGATGGTGCTCAATGTTTGATCAGCTGTTTTTTTAATTGTTCGGATAACACACTTCTTACTTCCACGCTTATTAAATTCCACGCAAGCTACCCCCAGCAAGCTGACCCCTTGACATTATACAGTAACACGAGGGGATGTGTCTGGGTGGTGATTGCTGGGAATTGGACATTATACAGGAACACCGGGGGATTTGTCTGGGTGATGACTGGAGAGGTGACTGGTGGGAATGAAGCATTATACAGTAACACCAGGGGACGTGTCTAGGTGATGACAGGAGAGGTGACTGTTGGGAATGGGGCTTTATACAGTAACACCGGGGGATGTGTCTGGGTGATGACTGGAGAGGTGACTGCTGGGAAATGGGACATTATACAGTAACACCAGGGGCCGTGTCTGGGGGATGACTGGTCAGGTGACTGCTGGGAATGGGACATTATACAGTAACACCAGGGGATGTGTCTGGGTGATGACTGGAGAGAATACTGCTGGGAATGGGACATTATACAGTAACACCGGGGGCCGTGTCTGGGGGATGACTGGACAGGTGACTGCTGGGAATGGGACATTATACAGTAACACCAGGGAACGTGTCTGGGTGATGACTGGAGAGGTGACTGCTGGGAATGGGACATTATACAGTAACACCAGGGGATGTGTCTGGATGATGACTGGAGAGGTGACTGCCGGGAACGGGACATTATACAGTAACACCGGGGGACATGTCTGGGTGATGACTGGAGAGGTGACTGCTGGGAATGGGATATTATACAGTAACACCAGGGGACGTGTCTGGGTGATGACTGGTGAGGTGACTGCTGGGAATGGGACATTATACAGTAACACCAGGGGACGTGTCTGGGTGATGACTGGAGAGGTGACTGCTGGGAATGGGGCATTATACAGTACACCAGGGGACGTGTCTGGATGATGACTGGAGAGGTGACTGCTGGGAATGGGGCATTTTACAGTAACACCAGGGGACGTGTCTGGGTGATGACTGGAGAGGTGACTGCTGGGAATGGGGCATTATACAGGAACACCATGGGACATGTCTGGTGATGACTGCTGGGAATGGGACACTATACAGTAACACCAAGGGACGTGTCTGGGTGATGACTGGAGAGGTGACTGCTGGGAATAGGGCATTATACAGTAACACCAGGGGACGTGTCTGGATGATGACTGGAGAGGTGACTGCTGGGAATGGGGCATTATACAGTAACACCAGGGGACGTGTCTGGGTGATGACTGGAGAGGTGACTGCTGGGAATGGGGCATTATACAGTAACACCAGTGGATGTGTCTGGGTGATGACTGGAGAGGTGACTGCTGGGAATGGGACATTGTACAGTAACACCAGGGGATGTGTCTGGGTGATGACTGGAGAGGTGACTGCTGGGAATGGGATATTATACAGTAACACCAGAGGAAGTGTCTGGGTGATGACTGGAGAGGTGACTGTTGGGAACGGGACATTATACAGTAACACCAGGGGACGTGTCTGGGTGATGAATGGAGAGGTGTCTGCTGGGTATGCGGCATTATACAGTAACACCAGGGGATGTGTCTGGGTGATGACTGGAGAGGTGACTGCTGGGAATTGGGCATTATACAGTAACACTGGGGGATGTGTCTGGGTGATGACTGGAGAGGCGACTGCTGGGAATGGGGCATTATACAGTAACACCGGGAGATGTGTCTGGGTGATGACTGGAGAGGTAACTGCTGGGATTGGGACATTATACAGTAACACTAGGGGACGTGTCTGGTGATGACTGGAGAGGTGACTGCTGGGAATGGGGCATTATACAGTAACACCGTGGGATGTGTCTGGATGATGACTGGAGAGGTGACTGCTGGGAATGGGATATTATACAGTAACACCAGAGGAAGTGTCTGGGTGATGACTGGAGAGGTGACTGCTGGGAATGGGACATTATACAGTAACACCAGGGGACGTGTCTGGGTGATGACTGGAGAGGTGACTGCTGGGAATGGGACATTATACAGTAACACCAGGGGACGTGTCTGAGTGATGATGTATCACTGTGTGTGTCAGGTGTCTATAAGGTGTCAGGATGTCACTGTCTATGTCTCCATACAGGAGGTGGAGTATATAGAAGAACACAGGGGTCTGTACAAGGACGTGATGATGGAGAATCACCGGCCCCTCACATCACTGGGTAAGAGGAGACTGTCATGTATTGTACAGGGGAGAGCAGGTATGGGGGCCCCTATATACACACATCACCTGATAATCACATATATACACTGTACTCAGTCACTGTGTGTCTCCTACAGATGGGCCCAGTAACAGAGATACCCCAGAGAGATGTCTCCGTCCTCTGTATTCCCAGGATTGTACAGAGGAGAATCACAGGATCCCACAGGAGGATCAGGTAGGTGGGATTTAGGGTCTCATCAATTTCTCATACGTCCTAGAGGATGCTGGGGTCACCATTAGAACCATAGGGTATAGACGGGATCCGCGGGAGACATGGGCACTTTAAGACTTTGAAAGGGTGTGAACTGGCTCCTCCCTCTATGCCCCTCCTCCAGTTTTAGTTTTAGAATTGTGCCCAGGCAGACTGGATGCGCTCTGAGGAGCTCTACTGAGTTTCTCTGAAAAGACTTTATGCTAGTTTTTGTATTTTCAGGGGGGCTGCTGGCAACAGGCTCCCTGCATCGTGGGACTGAGGGGAGAGAAGTCAGACCTACTTCTGTGAGTTTGAAGGCTCTGCTTCTTTGGCTACAGGACACCATTAGCTCCTGAGGGTCTGATCGCTAGGTACGCCTAGATGCTCGTACCCAGAGCCCGCCGTCACCCCCCTTGCAGAGCCAGAAGTCAGAAGACAGGTGAGTAGAAGATGATCAGAAGACTTCAGTGACGATTTTGAGGTACCGCACAGCGCGCCATGCTCCCACACTGTGTCGGCATGTCTGAGGCGGAGTGCTCTTCACAGGAGGAGACTATGTTAGGGACACAAACGGCTGTGGGAGTGACCCTATCGGCACCGCCGACACCTGATGGAGTGAATGTTTTGAGTGCTTTGACTGCAAATGTGGCTCTGATAAATAAGAGATTGGATAAATCTGAGTCTCAGAACCAGGCTTGGAAGAAATCCGTAGAGGATGTGTTGTTTCAAGTCCAGACCTCCTCGGGGTCACAAAAATTTTCATTTGCCCAGCTGGCAGACACGGATACCGACACGGACACTGACTCAAGTGTCGACTATAGTGATGCCAGATTAGATCCAAAACTGGCAAGGAGCATTCAGTGCATGATTGTGGCTATAAAAGATGTATTACATATCACGGAGGACCCTACTGTTCCTGATACTAGGGTCTGTATGTATAAAGGAAAGAAACCTGAGGTAACGTTTCCTCCCTCTCATGAACTGAACACACTTTGTGAAAAGGTTTGGGAAAGTCCTGACAAAAAGTTTCAGATTCCCAAAAGGATTGTAGTGGCGTATCCGTTCCCCTCTGGGGATAGGGAAAAATGGGAGTCACCACCCATTGTGGACAAAGCTCTGTCAAGAGCATTGTGGATTCATCAATGGAATGCTGATGCTGACTCTAAGAAAGCTATGGAGTCTCTACCGTATAAAGGTGGTGTATTGTTTGGTGACGGCCTCGCTGAGTTGGTATCTACGGCTACCGCGGGTAAATCATAATTTTTACCTTATGTGCCTGCACCACAAAAGAAAGCACACCACTATCAGATGCAGTCCTTTCAGCCCAATAAATACAGAAAGGGCCTAGGGCCTTCCTTCCTTGCTACTAGAGGAAAGGGAAAAAGTAAACGATCACCGTCCGTGACCGGTTCCGAGGAGCAGAAGTCCTCCCCGGCTTTTGCCAAGTCCCCGCAAGACGCTGGGGCTCCTCTGCAGGAGTCCGCACCGGTGGGGACACGTCTCAGGCTCTTCAGTCAGTTCTGGGCTCGTTCAGCCCTGGCCCATGGGTTTTAAAAATAGTGTCCCAAGGGTACAAACTGGAGTTTGCAGACGTCCCCCCTCACTGATTTTTCAAATCAGCCTTACCAGCTTCTGTTCCAGACAGGGAGGTGGTATGCGCCGCAATACAAAAATTGTGTCACACTCAAGTCATTGTCAGGGTTCCCCCGTCACAACAGGGAGAAGGCTTTTATTCGAGCCTGTTCATTGTCCCGAAGCCAGACGGCTCAGTCATACCAATCCTGAACTCGGTTGCTGGGAAAGATGGTGGGAAAGATGGTGGCGGCCTACGAGGCCATTCATTTTGGCAGATTCCATGCCAGAGTGTTTCAGTGGGACCTGTTGGACAAGTGGTCCGGGTCCCATCTGCACATGCACTGAAGGATAACCCTGTCTTCCAAGACCAGAATCTCACTCCTGTGGTGGCTGCACAGCTCTCACCTCCTAGAGGTACGCAGGTTTGGGATCCAGGACTGGATCTTAGTGACCACGGATGCGAGTCTTTGAGGCTGGGGAGCAGTCACGCAGGGGAAAAGCTTCCAGGGAAGATGGTCAAGCCAGGAAATGTGTCTACACATAAACGTTCTGGAGTTAAGGGCCATTCACAGCGGCCTTCTGCAAGCGGAACATTTTGCAATCGGCCCGTCTTGATTCAGTCGGACAACATAACAGCAGTAGCGTACATAAACCGCCAGGACGGAACAAAGTGCAGAGCGGCAATAGCAGAGGCCACAAAGGTGCTCCGTTGGGCGGAAAGGCATACAAGCGCTCTGTCAGCGATCTTCATTCCAGGAGTGGACAACTGGGAAGCAGACTTCCTCAGCAGACACAATCTCCATCCAGGAGAGTGGGGTATTCATCAAGAGGTCTTTGCAGAAGTGACAAGTCTTTAAGGGAATTCCTCAAATAGACATGATGGCGTCTCGCCTCAACAAGAAACTTCAGAGATATTGTTCCAGGTCAAGAGACCCTCAAGCAATAGCAGTGGATGCCCTAGTGACACCGTGGGTGTCTCAGTTGGTGTACGTGTTTCTTCCGCTTCCACTCATTCCAAAAGTGATAAAGAGCATAAGAAGAACAAAGGTTCGAGCGATCCTCATTGTTCCAGACTGGCCTAGAAGGGTTTGGTATCCGGATCTTCTGGAATTACTCGTAGGAGATCCCTGGCCTCTTCCTCTGGGGGAGGATCAGTTACAGCAGGTGCGTGTTCCAAGACTTACCGCGACTTCGTTTGACGGCTTGGAGGTTGAACGCCGGATCCTAGCCCGGAAGGGTATTCTCGAGGAACTTATCCCCACTCTTATTCAGGCCAGGAAGGGAGTAACGTCTAAACATTACCACCGTATTTGGAGAAAATACGTGTCTTGGTGTGAATCCAGGAAGGTTCCTACGGAAGACTTTGAGCTAGTACGTTTTCTCCATTTTCTACAAGTCGGTATGGATGCGGGCCTTAAGTGGGCTCAATTAAAGTTCAAATTTCAGCCTTATCGGTTTTCTTCCAAAAACAATTGGCCTCTCTTCCAGAAGTTCAGACCTTCGTGAAAGGAGTGTTGCACATCCAACCTCCCTTTGTGCCCCCTGTGGCACCGTGGGATCTTAACGTGGTGTTGCAATTCCTGCAATCTCATTGGTTTGAACCTTTGCAGAAGGTAGAGTTAAAATTTCTTACTTGGAAACTGGTCATGCTGTTGGCCTTGGCATCCGCAAGGTGGGTGTCTGAATTGGCGGCCTTGTCTCACAAGACCCCTTATTTGATCTTTCATGAAGATAGAGCAGAATTGAGGACTCGTCAGCAGTTTCTGCCGAAAGTGGTTTCGACGTTACACTTGAACCAACCTATTTTGGTGCCAGTGGCTACTGACGCCTTGCTGGAATCAAAGTTTCTCGATGTAGTAAGAGCCAGAATGGCTCAGTTTAGGAAAACGGAGGCTCTGTTTGTCCTGTATGCTCACAATAAAATTGGGGCTCTTGCTTCCAAGAAGACTATTGCGCGCTGGATCTGTCCTACGATATCAGCAGGCTCATTCTATGGCTGGATTGCCGTTACCGAAATCGGTAAAGGCCCATTCTACCAGAAAGGTGGGCTCGTCCTGGGCGGCTGCCCGGGGGGTCTCGGCATTGCAACTTTGCTGAGCAGCTACTTGGTCGGGTTCAAACACCTTTGCGAAGTTCTACAAGTTTGATACCCTGGCTAATGAGGACCTCATGTTTGGTCATTCGGTGCTGCAGAGTCATCCGCACTCTCGCGTTCGTTCTAGTGCTTTGGTATAACCTCATGGTTCTTGATGTGACCCCAGCATCCTCTAGGACGTATGAGAAAATAGGATTTTAATACCTACCGGTAAATCCTTTTCTCTTAGTCCGTAGAGGATGCTGGGCGCCCGTCCCAGTGCGTACTGTATCTGCAGTTTTTAGTTGTGGTTACACACATGTTGTGTTACGTTTATAGTCGGTCTGTTTCTGATGATGTTCATGCCGTTGACTTGCGTTGTGTTAAATGCCATGTTGCACGGCGTGCTTGAGGTGTGAGCTGGTATGTATCTCACCTTAGTTTAACAATAAATCCTTTTCCTTGAAATGTCCGTCTCTCTGGGCACAGTTCCTATAACTGGAGTCTGGAGGAGGGGCATAGAGAGAGGAGTCCGTTCACACCCCTTTGAAAGTCTTAAAGTGCCCATGTCTCCTGTGGATCCCATCTATACCCCATGGTTCTTGATGTGACCCCAGCATCCTCTACGGACTAAGAGAAAAGGATTTACCGGTAGGTATTAAAATCCTATTTTTTTGGTAATTTAGGAAGAATGTCTGTCTGATATAAAGGCAGAAGATATAGAGGGAGAAGAAGAGACGTATGTGACTGATATAAAGGCAGAAGATACAGAGGAAGAAGAAGAGACGTATGTGACTGATATAAAGACAGAAGATATAGAGGGAGAAGAAGAGACGTATGTGACTGATATAAAGGCAGAAGATACAGAGGGAGAAGAAGAGACTTATGTGACTGATATAAAGACAGAAGATATAGAGGGAGAAGAAGAGACGTATGTGACTGATATGAAGGCAGAAGATACAGAGGGAGAAGAAGAGACGTATGTGACTGATATAAAGGCAGAAGATACAGAGGGAGAAGAAGAGACGTATGTGACTGATATAAAGACAGAAGATATAGAGGGAGAAGAAGAGACCTATGTGACTGATATAAAGGCAGAAGATACAGAGGGAGAAGAAGAGATGTATGTGACTGATATGAAGGCAGAAGATATAGCGGGAGAAGAAGAGACGTATGTGAGGGTTGATCAGCAGTGTAAGGAGGAGGAGATCCCTACAGATATCAGCACAGGTGAGTAATAAACACTTATTACAGAAGTCACATATTCTCATTGCTCAGTCACTACAGCAATCTCTTATCCTACACCCTCCTCCGCCATCAGCCCTGTTCTCAGTTGGGTGTTTCTAACACAAGGCTGTCCATGACAAATATCACATGTAGAGAGTTATTACACACAACACTATAATGTTATGAAAAGTAACAAGCAGAAGTTTATTATTAGTGATTATATATAAATGTGTATATATGTATGTATGTATATAATATAATTAGTATTGTTTTTTGTGGAGTGCCTAATTTATGTGCATTTTGTTAGATGATGCAGGTATGAAACATTTCCTGCTATACTGTAGACCTGAGCTCACCAAATACAATTCGTATAAGATTCAGAAATAAAATGAAATTTGAATCTAGAACTTCAAGTAAAACAGATTAAAAGCTTATCACAAGTACATATCTGTATAATCATAAGACAAGCATTTTGCACATGTTGTCACCCTTGCATGGGCGGGCTTGTTCTTATCCACTCCAATTCACTCTAAATCACCCAACGCGTTTCTTCAATAGTGACTTCTTCAGGGGTGTTTTCTGTTAAAGGCTTTATCCTCAAATATCAGTGTAGACCTGAAATAATTGTGTAACCTTCAGACAGTAATTGTGGACTTGTTCATGATTCACACATTCCTAATTACTTGTGAATAATAGTTCCTACTCTGTGCAGTTCTGAGGTTATGACTTTAGGGAATGTAATGGCCAGATCCAATATTGCTCAATCTAAGGTCTCCCAGTAGCCTTACTACATACATAAATGTGAGTAATGGGTTGGGGTTTTGGAATCCGCACTGGTTCAGATTGTAATTAAGTGAAAGCAGTTAGTAAACAAATTTTTATCTGCCGTAGGGGGCAGAAATCATACTGATAACCAACATAAAACTACCAGTTCGCCTGACCGGCTTTTGTGGGTAGTATAGGGTTGGCGGTGCTCCCGGACATAAGTTCAGAACAAACTTTGTAGGGGTTTTTTTGCAGAGAAGCAAAAAGAGACTGTTTAGATGTCTTTCTGGGGCACACTTTAAATAATTCAATTAGTAATGAAGATGAAGTGGTGTGAGATATAATTATAAAGATAAAACATAACTTTTATTACAAATCAGACGATAAAAGAGGGGGGAGAGACAAACAAAATAGATAAATGATGCTGTATATATCAGCAAGGTGAATAAAAAAAGTATTAAATCACAATGTGACGATATGTGACTCTCTTAATGTAAAGTAGGTGGCAGAGGGTTTATCCGCACACCCACTGGGAATAAGCGAGTATTGATGTTTGAATTGAATCAGAGCGAAAATTTGTTGGTAAATCCTGTATTCTCTATGGATTTATGAATTTTTATACTTAAGTATATTCATATGAGAGAAACAGGAAGAACTGGCTTTAACGACTCTGGACTCCTTATTAGGTAACACAAATATTAATGCTGCAAAGACCAATAGCAATAAGGATATTGGTAAATTAAAGATATATACACGGAAGGTGTATTCCTTGATACTACAGTACCTGGTATTCCCAGAGGGTCACCCTTTCTGGTACTGACCAGGCCCAATGCTGCTTAGCTTCCAAGATCAGACGAGATCGGGCATATCCAGCATGGTATGACTGTAGATAGTCAGGTATATACCTATCTGCGTATGGAAAGGCCAATTGCTTAATAGGTTTGGGCTGGTCTAAGAAGGTATCAGGAAATGGTATAAAGAAAATGAAACCCAGTTACTGAAAAGTATCTAGGCACTGTATCCCAATAATTTGGGTGAAAAAGAGATATAACTGGGTGCAAGGGGAATATTCACATATGTGTAGTATCAAAATGAAGCATAGGGCAGCCGGTATCCTGAAGTTGACACTGGTGCCGAGTATATGAATGTTGTCAAATTAATTGCCCACAATGTAGCATTCAAAATATAGCCGTAGTGGGAATTTATAAGAAACCATGAAAAGAGACACGTATATGAAGCAAAAAGTCCTCGGAGAGGGCAAAACAAATTTTGCATGCACATCCAATTATATCAGTCTAGAGATGACAAGGTAGATATAAATATATGCTTAATCCAAATAGAAATGCTCGGTTGAGGGTTCTTCTAGTAATTGAAAAGGTCTGTCAGTCTGGATTTGGACAGATTCAAAATAAATAAATTGCTGAATGCTTTGCAAAAATATTATATGTTACCACATGAAAAGCATAATGATACCCATAAAATCCAGCACACAAGCACAAAACCACAGTATAATCAATGATCAATTTACATGGAAAAAATTATTTTACACACATAAGTCCATATTTGTCATAATTTGTACAGTGCATCATTTATCTATTTTGTTTGTCTCTCCCCCCTCTTTTATCGTCTGATATGAAATAAAAGTTATGTTTTATCTTTATAATTATATCTCACACCACTTCATCTTCATTACTAATTGAATTATTTAAAGTGTGCCCCAGAAAGACATCTAAACAGTCTCTTTTTGCTTCTCTGCAAAAAAAACCCTACATACATAAATGTGTCTTGCACTCACTATATTAACTAACAATAATAAACAGTGGCGTTTTAGTTCATGTATTGCTCAATGCATTTAAGCCTGCAGCCCCCGACAAGGGACCCCACTATACTGCAGGTCCTACTCTATTGCCCAAAATAATTATCATAAAAACAGCTATAGCATTAGTGTTAACCTTTAGGTATGCGCTCAGCGGTGGAACAGTGACCGAAGGCTTGGATTGGTTTTAAGAGCACCAGTCTGACGTGCCACCACATCTCACGTGGCCCTCCAATTCACCAGATCTGGGACTGTGGGACTGTTTGGCTGGGTCCGGCATTGTACTGTTGGTGCAGTTCCTGGTGCGTTTGGAACGATTGGTGGTTGCTAGACGCCCTAAATGCCTGTGGTCCCGATTTGTCATGATCTACTTTCGCCCACTGTTCCGCCGCTGAGATTCTTGGTGTCCATGCTTCTTCCACTGTAGATGGATACTACTCACTGTCTACAAGGGATCACCAACAAACAAATGCCGGTCTCGGCCAAAACCAATGGCTCCCTTTTGCCAATCGCATCACGTGCAAGACCCATGGTTCCATCTGAAAAAGAAACAATATCTCAACAAATTTGCATTGTATCAATGCCTCAGACATTCACAATGATCATCCAGTAACTTTAGTGTCACCATCTACACGCATGTGCACGTCCTGTGTCATTGTACTTATATATATATATATATATATATGTGTGTGTGTGTGTATATATATATATATATATACATATACATACATATATATATTTTGGTAAAGCGGCACTCCTCAAGAAGACCTGAAGTTGATATTAAAAAATCAATAGCCGGTGCCCTCCAAACCAGGCTGCATCAGTTGGTGTAACGTAATGTAGAATCCATACAAGGCGGCACTCAGAATAAATAGACCAGGCAGGTTTAGTGTACCAACGTTTCAATGCTCTATTCGCGGCATTTTCATCAGGGTGCAGAACAAAAGAGACATACAACCACTCTCCTAATACACCCGGTGGAACCGTCCATGTCGCCATCCGTCGCACTCCAGCGCATCAAAGTGACTTCATCTGACAAATGCTACGTCCGGAGACACGGAGAGAACCTCGTCCACGTGACCTATAGTAACCAATGAGGACAAAAGTATCAAGTAACCTGCCAACAAAACAGTGTAACACCGATCAAATTCTATCCTCTTAGATATATATCTATTTCTCTGACAGGGTCTACAGGTTATCCACAAGATAACATTGGGATATGACGAAGTGACAGCGGATTTGCAACAAATGGTCAAAGCTTTCGGCCTCCCAGCATGCAACGGGCCTGTCCATATATCCCTGCCTCCTGGCTCAGGCAAATCAGTTTTTTGTTTGGTGCGGCAGGAGCCGCCGCCTACTGGGAGTAAATCTTAGCATAGTAAAATTGCGAACGAAAGATTTGCAGAATTGCGAATAGAAACTTCTTAGCAGTTTCTGAGTAGCTCGAGACTTACTCTGCCACTGCGATCAGTTCAGTCAGTTTCGTTCCTGGTTTGACGTCACAAACACACCCAGCGTTCACCAAGACACTCCCGCGTTTTTCCCAGAAACGGCAGCGTTTTTTCGCACACACCCATAAAACGGCCAGTTTCCGCCCAGAAACACCCACTTCCTGTCAATCACACTACTATCACCAGAACGAAGAAAAAAACCTTGTAATGCCGTGATTAAAATACTTAACTGCATAGCAAATTTACTTGGCGCAGTCGCACTGCAGACATTGCGCATGCGCATTAGCGACTAATCGCTCCGTTGCGGGGAAAAAAATAACGAGCGAACAACTCGGAATGACCACCCATGGTCAGAGGGCTGCTGTTTTTTTGCAGCCATCAGTTTTCTTATTTTATTTTTGTAGTATTACTATTTTTTTTGAGTGATTTTTCTAAAAAGCATCTTATACGCACCTTAGAGTCGCTCCAACATCTCCCCGCCGGGTCACGACAACGCTTACCCACGTGTACAGTGAGGCAGGCACAGGTTCTGGTGAACCTTCATGGGCTACTTTGTACAGACATTATCCAATGTAGCTGAGCAGTTTATTCCAGCTCCTATACCAGTGACAGGTTTCCCTATTAACCCTTACATGCAACATTCATTCTGAGGTTTATACACCTAGGGAATTGTCAGCCTCTCAAAAAAGCAGAAAAGGATTTTTTGGGAAATTCGTTGACGCTCCTGTTCAAATCTCTGCTGCCTCCCGCTTTTAACTTGGATCTATCCCAGAAGATCCAGAGAAAATACAGGAAAGTGATAAAAAGTGGAACGAGAGGGTTGGCGCTGAGGGTGAAATAAAAGATTGATACTTATCTAAATAACGGGGTGTGTTGACTTTATGGCGTCTCTTCTTTCCCCTTTATATTCTTAATGGTATTCCTCCAAAGAATTTCGGACAGTGCATGTAAAATAAGGATTGCAATGATTGTAGATTATATGTTGAACCCAATTACGGATGAATTATTCCTGTTTGGTTATTCTTATATGTAATTTATAGTAGGATGCCGTTTGGAGGACTGTGAAGAGAATGTATAGTGATGTCATCTGCTCCAATTTCCGGATTTTTAATATAAATACATTCTCTTCACAGTCCTCCATCAGCCTTGATAAAGAGTAGTAAACTCGAAACGCGTTGGATGAGGACCATTGCCTGCTGGACAATACACCGCTCGTTTTTGGGAGAAAGGTACGGCCATTGTTTTTACTATATTTAGCCTATAGATGCCGGTTCTTGTAGACTGAATATTGGTCCTCCCAATCCCCAACACGGGCGGTGCTTTCCGGCATTCGATGCTTTACTTATTCTCTGTAATTCTTTTATAAGATTTTTTTATTAAAATTTGTTATACTTTTTAAATGAGCCTCCATCTTCTTGAAAAGAAGACAAAGATACCTTGATGTGACTGCAATATATAAGAACACCTATGAGTACTGGTACGCCCTTTTGTACTTGAAAGATACCTTTATATGAGGATATTACACCTAACCAGTGTAAGTTAGGTACACACTGTAGGAACCCATTGTGTGCACTGTTTTGTTGTACTTTATTGGAGCGTGGTCTTGTCTTAAAGATACGTTGATAAGTCTGCTATCAATTTTCATTGTGTAAGTTGAGGTACGCGTCCACCTCATGAGATTACCCTATTGAAATATGTGCGGTTCCTAAATCTTCTGAAAAGAAACTGCTATGGGTTTCATTATACCATTTATTGTGTAAGCTTGGTACATCTATTAAGATAAATTACATATAAGAATAACCAGACAGGAATAATTCATCCGTAATTGGGTTCAACATATAATCTACAATCATTGCAATCCTTATTTTACATGCACTGTCCGAAATTCTTTGGAGGAATAACATTAAGAATATAAAGGGGAAAGCAGAGACGCTATAAAGTCAACACACCCCGTTATTTAGATAAGTATCAATCTTTTATTTCACCCTCAGCGCCAAGCCTCTCTTTCCACTTTTTATCACTCTCAAAAAAGCAGGCTGAAAGGCTGGTGGTAAGTAAATCACATAGACATGATACAAAATCTTCACAGTCTACACATGATTTAGATGAGGATTCGTTGGAGGATGAGGACTCATTGCACTGCGGATGGTCTCAGCTCAGTGGACATACCTGAGCTAATTAGTGCTATGTAAGCCATTCTATCCTTAGAAGAGGCAGCAGAGCCTGTGTTAAAGACTAAGGCAACTGTGTTTAAACATCCCAAAACAGCTGATGGAAATTTTGGGTTACGCTCAGTAGGAAGTTAGTATTCCAAGAAATGGAATTCCAATTATCCTCGTCCAGCTGGGGACTGTTTAAGAAAAAAAAAAGGCAGGTGGCTCCCAAAGTAGATTCGCAAGTCTTATATTGGTGCGAAAATCTGCATTACTTTTGTTTTCAACATCAATAAATGATGTCATGGATAGAAGAGTTGATGGTTTTCTAAAGACCATTTTTTCTTTTGTCTTGTACAATCGTTAGACCAGCCATGGCTTGGGCTGATGCATCGAAGGAGGATATTTTAGTGGCATCTAGAGTAAAGATCCCATATTGCACACATCAAACAGGCAGCGATAAGTGGACCTGGATATGGGTACAATGGCCTCCCAGACAGCAGCGGGTTGGCTATGTACATGGGTGACAACGCTTATACGAGTATTTTTTCCCGTCAAAATTGTTTTACTGTGGCTATGTACATGGTAAGCTGACTCAGAATCCAGGAAGGTTCTGGGGTCTTATCTTTGCTTACTGGAGATATTTTTTTTGTAAGGCATTAACAGTATATTGGAGTCAGAATCAGACTCTAAGAAAGTGAAGTTTCCTTTCACAAAATTTCAAACCTAGTTTCCAGCTTTCCGGTCCTTTCCAAATCAAGGAAAAGGAAAGGGTAAAGGCAAACAGTCCCAATCCAACAGGTCTGGAAAAACTAAAAGGTATTGGGCTACCAGACCGGTTTTCAAATCTGAAGATAAGCCATCAGCCTGATGGTGCAGGCCTCCTCCTGGGGGGACCCGGGGTGGGAGGCTGACTTCTTCAGTTTGCACAGATCTGGCAGCAGTCTACTACAATCAAGAGGTCATCAGTATAAATCAGGTAGTGTGCCACTTCAGACCTAAGACCATTTTGGTAAAAAAAAAGCCAATTCTGTAGATGCCATGAAAGTATTGGCATATGCTGGGGCCACTTAGGACCCCATGGCACAGCCTGGCACTTGTAAATAGTACCCATTATCATAGAAAAGATAATTTCGGGTCTGAAGTGTCACTTTATTTGAGATTTATTGATGACCTCTCGATTGTTTGGACAGCAGAAGAGTTAATGTGGATACTAGACACACACAATGAATGAGGGAGTGTAGTGCAAGTAACGTATGTGCTGCAAAGTAATGGACAGAGATGTTGTCCTACCGCTTATGTGCTGCGCCTGCTGCGAATCAAGTGCTGCTTCCTCAGCTGGGTCGGCTTCTACTAGGCGCCCACTGCATAATCCAGGAAAGGCATATACCGACTCACCAGCGCCGCACATCACACGCAAGAGCCACACATCGTCATGCGCCATCTTTGATTACTTTTGCACATGCGCACTATGGGGGGGTCACTTTTAAGTTTGTTTTTTCATATTTTTGATTTGCCGGCCAGCGTGTTACAAATTTAATTTGTCTAGTGATATTGTTGCTTGAGGCCCCTTGGCACTTTGATGCCCAGTACAGGGGTCCCCTTTGTACCCTCGCCAGGCATGCATATGGATATTGGGAATGGTTTCCGCAACCTTGGAGACAGCAGTGTTTTCCCTCTTCATCCTCCATGTCAGCCATTGCAATGAGAATTTACAAAGGGAACTCTCTTCATGCTCCTTACATCCCTGCCGCTCTAGTCCATATACTGATGGTTCCATCATCCATCAGAAGCAGGAGACATATGGTAATAATATAACCCTCCAAGCACTGGAACTAATGCAGAGAACTCAGTCCTTTTACTATAAATCACTTTTCTAAGGAGCGTAATCTGCATCAGCAGGCCCGTATCCAGGAACCTGGCAGTGGTAGGCAACGGTTGAGGACCTCAGTCTGCAGTTACCAACAGCACAGAAGTTGTCTGCAGGGGGTATCTGCAGATCTTCTTATGCTATCCCCTCAACAGCCCCTACCCCATCCTTTGGGCCTTACATCACTGTTGCCCCCTCAGTGGATTATTGCTGGATGTCACCTGGAGGATCCACCATCTTCCCCAGATCGCTCACCTCCCCCATCCTGACCGGCTGAGGGCCTGGCTGAATGCTATTCTTAGTCTTGCTGGCATCTCCTTCATGACCCCAGGTGCATTATCCCTTTCTCTCCTCTGTGCTATGCTGGCTAGACTTGAGTCTTCTACATCACAGAGAAGACTGGGTTGCAAGTGTCTCCTAACATCCAATGTATCAGCATTTGCTTGGATGTCTCCTAGTGCTGACAGTTACAGTCCACAAAACTTTTATGGGGCTTACAGTAGCGCAACATATCCCCATCTAGTTCCTGCTCTGATCTTGGGTTATCAGCCTCTGATACACGTGTCCTTTCTAAACCACAAGGTACAGACCAGCACTCAGATTTCAGCTCCTCACTCTCTTAATTGCTAAGTGGGAACAATAATTCATAATTGTCTTGTCAGCTGAATATGCTGGTCAGCCAGGGGCATGATGCCACCCTCGACTGGTGGTCAGGAAGTAGGACAATAATACCCCATCCATGGTTATCTCCTCTTGGACACAGTCCTCATAGATCCCCTGCCAGCTGGTTAATAGGTGACCATCTTCCATATCAGCAAATGGGAAGGTGTAGTTGTGCAATCCCCACTGCTTGCCACCAAATGTGAAGGTCCTAGGTCTATGTATGTGCCAAACTGACACCTTGCTTCCTTCTCCAAGTCCTACAGATTGCACAGGACACACAATAGCAAAGATACAAATGATACCTCTATTTTACACACACTGGATATACATGTAACATCAGTAAATACAATCTATATACACTACATACGGATTGGCCAGCAGTATTAACCACACTCTGAGAACCTTATCATGTCCAAGCCACTTTGGCCTGAGGAGTCCCCTGGACAGGAACCAAGACTCCACATTTCCAGTATCTCAGGTTTCAGGAAGTGATCTGAGCTAACATATAAAGTCCTCGGTTTGCCATTATAAAACCTCTGCTTTTACCTGATGGGGTGACACCCTTGAGGCCTAGCTGTGGGTGATGTGAATGAAGGGAATGGCTACAGAACAGCCTGTTTTTCTCTTACGTCCTAGAAGATGCTGGGGACTCCGTAAGGACCATGGGGTATAGACGGGCTCCGCAGGAGACATGGGCACTATAAAGAACTTTAGAATGGGTGTGCACTGGCTCCTCCCTCTATGCCCCTCCTCCAGACCTCAGTTAGATCCTGTGCCCAGAGGAGACTGGGTGCATTACAGGGGAGCTCTCCTGAGTTTCTCTGAAAAAAGAATTTTGTTAGGTTTTTTATTTTCAGGGAGCCCTGCTGGCAACAGACTCCCTGCATCGTGGGACTGAGGGGAGAGAAGCAGACCTACTTAAGTGATAGGCTCTGCTTCTTAGGCTACTGGACACCATTGTCTCCAGAGGGTCGGAACGCAGGTCTCATGCTCGCCGTTCGGCCCGGAGCCCGGCCGCCGTCCTCCTCGCAGAGCCGGAAGATAGTGGCCGGGTGAGTATAAGAAGAAAGAAGACTTCAAAGGCGGCAGAATACTTCTGATCTTCACTGAGGTAACGCTGCGCGCCATTGCTCCCACACACAACACACACTGCAGGCACGGATGGGTGCAGGGCGCAGGGGGGGCGCCCTGGGCAGCAATAAAAACCTCTAGGCTGGCATTATAGTATATATAGGCTGCGAAGGCAGTATATATATATATATATATATATATACAAATCCCCCGCCAGTATTGTATTTTTGAGCGGGACCAAAGCCTGCCGCAGAGGGGGCGGAGCTTGATCCCACAGCACTAACCAGCGCCAATTTCTCCACAGCACGCTGTGTGGGGGTGTCGGTACGTGTGTGTCGGCATGTCTGAAGCGGAAGGCTCTTCTAGGGAGGAGGTGGAGCAAATGAGTGTGGTGTCTCCGTCGGCAACGCTGACACCTTATTGGTTGGAGATGTGGAATGTTTTAAATGCAAATGTGAATTTATTACACAAAAGGTTGGACAAAGCGGAGTCCAGGGAAAATGCAGGGAGTCAATCAATGGCTTTCACTGTGTCACAGGGCCCTTCTGGGTCTCAGAAGCGCCCACTATCCCAAGTAGCAGGCACTGATACCGACACGGATTCTGACTCCAGTGTCGACTACGATGATGCGAGATTGCAGCCAAAGTTGGCAAAAAGTATTCATTATATGATTATTGCAATAAAAGAAGTATTGCATATCACAGATGACCCCTCTGTCCCTGACACAAGGGTCCACATGTTTAAAGAAAAGAAACCTGAGGTTACTTTCCCCCCTTTTCATGAACTAAATGAGTTGTTTGAAAGGGCTTGGGATACTCCAGACAAGAAACTGCAGATTCCCAAGAGAATTCTTATGGCGTATCCTTTCCCGGCTAAGGACATGATACGGTGGGAATCCTCTTCCAGGGTGGACAAGGCGTTAACGCGCTTATCCAAAAAGGTGGCGCTACCATCTCAAAATACCGCAGCCATCAAGGATCCTGCTGATCGCAGGCAGGAGACTACCTTGAAGTCGATTTATACACATACAGGTACCTTACTCAGACCACCAATAGCGTCGGCTTGGGTTTGTAGCACTGTAGCAGCTTGGACAGATACCTTGTCAGCTGAAATTGAAACCCTGGATAAGGATACCATTTTATTGACCTTGGGTCATATTAAAGAGGCAGTCCTATATATGAGAGATGTTCAGAGGGATGTTGGCCTACTGGGTTCAAGAGCCAACGCCATGGCTATTTCTGCTAGGCGAGCCTGTGGACCCGACAATGGACGGGTGATGCCAACTCAAAGAGGCATATGGAGGTTTTGCCTTACAAGGGTGATGACTTATTTGAGGAAGTTCTCACGGACCTGGTTTCCATAGCTACTGCAGGTAAATCTACTTTTTTACCTTATGTTTCCTCACAGCCAAAGAAAACGCCACATTATCAGATGCAGTCCTTTCGGTCGCATAAATCCAAAAGAGGTCGGGGATCTTCCTTTCTCGCCAGAGGTAAGGGCAGAGGAAAAAAACTGCCAGCTACAGCTAGTTCCCAGGAGCAGAAGTCCTCCCCGGCTTCTACTAAATCCACTGCATGACGCTGGGGCTCCGCTGAGGGAGTCCGCCCCAGTGGGGGCACGTCTTCGACTTTTCAGCCACATCTGGGTTCAATCAGAGGTGGATCCCTGGGCAATAGAAATTGTATCCTAGGGTTACAAGCTGGAATTCGAAGATGTGCGTCCTCGCCGCTTTTTCAAATCGGCCCTACCAGCTTCTTCCCCAGAAAGGGAGGTAGTTTTAGATGCAATTCGAAAACTGTGTCTTCAACAAGTGGTGATCAAAGTTCCCCTGCTTCAACAGGGGATGGGGTACTACTCAACCCTGTTTGTGGTCCCGAAACCGGATGGTTCGGTCAGACCCATTCTGAATTTAAAATCCCTAAACATATACTTGAAAAGGTTCAAATTCAAGATGGAATCGCTCAGAGCGGTTATCGCCAGCCTGGAGGGGGGGGGGGTTTATGGTGTCACTGGACATAAAGGATGCATACCTTCATGTCCCCATATATCCTCCTCATCAGGCGTTCCTGAGATTTGCTGTACAGGATTGTCATTACCAATATCAGATGCTGCCATTTGGACTTTCCACGGCCCCGAGGATTTTCACCAAGGTAATGGCCGAAATGATGGTGCTCCTGCGCAAGCAGGGAGTCACGATTATCCCGTACTTGGACGATCTCCTGATAAAAGCGAGATCGAGAGAACAGTTGCTGAAAAGCGTATCACTCTCCCTGAGAGTGTTGCAGCAGCACGGCTGGGTTCTCAATCTGCCAAAGTCACAGTTGGTCCCAACGACCCGATTGACTTTCTCAGGCCTGATTCTGGATACGGAACAAAAGAGGGTTTTTCTCCCGATGGAAAAAGCCCTGGAACTCCAGAACTTGGTCAGGGACCTGTTGAAACCGAAAAGGGTGTCGGTCCATCAATGCACTCGAGTTCTGGGAAAGATGGAGGCGTCTTACGAGGCCATTCCCTTCGGCAGGTTCCATGCGAGGACTTTTCAGTGGGACCTTCTGGAGAAGTGGTCCGGGTCCCATCTACATATTCATCAGAAGATCAGCCTGTTTTTTTTTTCAGTCGGTCTATGTGTACCTCTCATCTCAAAAATATTGAGAATCATAAGACGAAAAGGAGTACAGACAATTCTCATTGTTCCAGATTGGCCTCGAAGGGCCTGGTATCCGGATCTGCAGGAAATGCTCACAGAAGATCCATGGCCTCTTCCTCTCAGAGAGGACCTGTTGCAACAGGGGCCCTGTCTGTTCCAAGACTTACTGCGGCTGCGTTTGACGTCATGGTGGTTGAACGTCGGATCCTAGCTGGGAAGGGCATTCCGGACGAAGTCATCCCTACTCTGATAAAGGTTAGAAAGGAGGTGACAGCGAAACATTATCACCGTATCTGGAGGAAGTATGTCTCTTGGTGTGAAACCAAGAATGCTCCTCAGGAAGGTTTCCATCTGGGCCGTTTTCTCCACTTCCTGCAGACTGGAGTAAATATGGGCCTAAAATTAGGCTCCATTAAGGTTCAGATTTCGGCCCTATCCATTTTCTTTCAGAAGGAATTGGCTTCTCTCCCAGAAGTCCAGACTTTCGTGAAGGGAGTGCCTCATATCCAGCCTCCTTTTGTGCCTCCAGTGGCACCATGGGACCTTAAAGTGGTGTTACAGTTCCTTAAGTCTCACTGGTTTGAACCTCTTCAAACGGTGGAATTAAAGTATCTCACTTGGAAGGTGGTCATATTGTTGGCCTTGGCATCTGCAAGGCGAGTGTCTGAGTTGGCAGCTTTGTCTCACAAAAGCCCCTATATGATTTTCCATGTGGATAGAGCTGAGTTGCGGACTCGTCCTCAATTTTTGCCTAAGGTGGTTTCCTCTTTTCATATGAACCAACCTGTTGTGGTGCCTGTGGCTACGCGGGACTTGGAGGATTCCGAGTCCCTTGATGTGGTCAGGGCATTGAAAATTTATGTAGCCAGAATGGCTAGGGTTAGGAAAACAGAGGCACTGTTTGTCCTGTATGTAGCCAACAAGGTTGGCGCCCCTGCTTCTAGGCAGACTATTGCTTGCTGGATCTGTAACACGATTCAGCAGGCTCATTCTACGGCTGGATTGCCGTTACCTAATTCGGTAAAGGCCCATTCCACTAGGAAGGTGGGCTCTTCTTGGGCGGCTGCCCGAGGCGTCACGGCATTACAGCTTTACCGAGCGGCGACTTGGTCGGGTTCAAACACTTTTGCAAAATTCTACAAGTTTGATACCCTGGCTGATGAGGACCTCATGTTTGCTCAATCAGTGCTGCAGAGTCATCTGAACTCTCCCGCCCATTTTGGAGCTTTGGTATAATCCCCATGGTCCTTACGGAGTCCCCAGCATCCTCTAGGATGTAAGAGAAAATAAGATTTTAAACCTACTGGTAAATCTTTTTCTCGTAGTCCGTAGAGGATGCTGTTTTGTTCATACTGTTGACTGGTTCGTATATTCCAGGTTATACAGTGTGGATGGTATGGGCTGGTATGAATCTTGCCCTTGGATTAACAAAATCCTTTCCTCGTACTGTCCATCTCCTCTGGGCACAGTTTCTCTAACTGAGGTCTGGAGGAGGGGCATAGAGGGAGGAGCCAGTGCACACCCCTTCTAAAGTTCTTTATAGTGCCCATGTCTCCTGCGGAGCCCGTCTATACCCCATGGTCCTTACGGAGTCCCCAGCATCCTCTACGGACTAGGAGAAAAAGATTTACCGGTAGGTTTAAAATCTTATTTTCCCCCACTTACCCCTGCGGATTTTTGTGCCTGGCTGTCTGACAAAGACAAGGTTAGAATAAAGCCCACTCCATCACATTGACAGGGGGATTTGCATCTCGGGGCAATAAAACTGGTCGCTATTAACCCCTTGTAGTCATTTGTGATGTCAGAGCCCCTTCAGCTGATCATACCCTCCAGTGAGAGAGGGGGCAGTGTGGGGTGTCAGCCTTGGGTCTTCCTGTAGGTCACACAGCAACACTGCCAAAGAGATGCAGGATAGCTTACCTGGCTGGGCAGTCACCATGGTGACCAGGACATTACACCCTATAATACAGTAATCAATATCTTCATGTATAAACAGGTCATACACATTCTGTAAGGAACAAATCCGCCTTAGAGTCCTCATTCCCTGATAGGCACACCCATATAACAAGAGGGACGATTTCCCACACTGAATACCTATAGGTAATGACAGGCCTGGATGTCGCCAACTGTGTTCTGCCCATGCGTGTGCAATGCATCATGGGAGGTAGCTAGATTCAGGGGACCATGCCGTAGATAGGACCCAAGACGGCTGCGTAGTTCCCAGTTTCTAAAACAGTAATGGGAACTGTGTGTGACATCTGGATACCTTTAAGGTTGTATCTGTTTAAAGGTGAAGAAATACAAAATTGTTCCCTAAGGTAGCTACTGGCGTTGCGTAGAGACCTCATAGATATACTTATATTAGATATACCTCATAGAGTTGCTTTGTAAATCATGAGGAGATTGATTATGGGGATTCTGTATGGATGTTCTGGAGAAGGTATCCAGACTCCCTCTTTACAGAGTAGGGATCATTTTTGGAGGGATAGAATTCCTGTAAGCGGCTTCTTTGGACACCTTGTAATCTCGGAAAGGTCTACGCCATCAGCTGGAGAGGCTAGAGGAATAGTCCGGTCACACCCCCTGAGCAGAGGATCAATCTGGTTATTACACTGAGCAGAAGTCAGGTTAGGTCCCTGGGCCAGAGGAACGGTCTGGTTAGGCCCCTGGTCTAGGGGGAATGGTCTGGAAACGCCACTGGGCAGAGAAACATATAGTCTGGTTAGAACACTGGGCCAGGGGATCAGTCTTTTTAGGCCCCTGGGCCAGGGTAAAGGGTCCAGTTAGGACCCTGGGTCAGGGGAAGGGTCTGGTTAGGCCCCTGGGCCAAGGGAAGGGTCTGGTTAGGCCCCTGGGCCAGGGGAAGGGTCTGGTTCAGTCCCTGGGCCAGGGGAAGGGTCTGGTTCGGTCCCTGGGCCAGGGGAAGGGTCTGGTTCGGTCCCTGGGCAGCAGATGCTCAGTCAAATAAAATGCCTAGATAATATCCCATTTATAGGGATAATAGCTTCTGGAGACAAATGAGACGATACTAAATTCTCTGGCAAAAGTGTTGGTGTAATTACTGTCATTCTCCATCACATCAGCAATTTAAAGACTTAAGAAACTGTAGGTCAGTAAAACAATACAGAAGAAACTATAGGTCAGTAAGACAAAACAGTAAGAAACTATAGGTCAGTAAGACATTACAGTAGGAAACTAAAGGTCAGTAAGACATTACAGTAGGAAACTAAAGGTCAGTAAGACATTACAGTAGGAAATTAAAGGTCAGTAAGACATTACAGAAGGAAACTAAAGGTCAGTAAGACATTACAGAAGGAAACTATAGGTCAGTTACACAATACAGTAAGAAAAGACAACACAGTAGGAAAATATGTCAGTAAGACAATACAGAAGGAAACTATAGGTCAGTAAGACAATACAGAAGAAACTATAGGTCAGTAAGACAATACAGAAGAAACTATAGGTCAGTAAGACATTACAGAAGGAAACTATAGGTCAGTAAGACAATACAGAAGGAAACTATAGGTCAGTAAGACAATACAGAAGAAACTATAGGTCAGTAAGACAATACAGAAGAAACTATAGGTCAGTAAGACAATACAGTAGGAAACTATAGGTCAGTAAGACAATACAGTAGGAAACTATAGGTCAGTAAGACAATACAGAAGAAAACCGTAAGACTATAAAGAAGGCAACTAGGTCAATAAGACCATACCGTAAGAAACTATATAGGTCAGTAAGACATTACAGTAGGAAACTATAGGTCAGTAAGACAATACAGTAGGAAACTATAGGTCAGTAAGACAATAGAGTAAGAAACTGTAGGTCAGTAAGACAATACAGTAGGAAACTATAGGTCAGTAAGACAATACAGTAGGAAACATCTAAAAAGCCTTTTTAAAATAGTTCCTCCTAACACCGCACAACTGCTCAGTGCGCAGACATTTGTGCGCTGAATTAAAATCTTGCAGTAAAGCCTATGGAGAATTAGTACTAATAACTTTTTGCTGCTAATTGGTTAGGGAGTTTTTGCGATGAACTGAATCCCCCCCATAAAGTGTTTATACATACAGTATGATGTTACATTGAGATTACCGCTGGAGGAAACTCTGCCACAATATTATTGAATGTAATTTAGCCCGTTCTCGTATGGGTGTAATATATTAATATTATTCTTACTGAACAGGATTACCAGCACTGAATCAGTTATCACCCAATATAATATACATGCCGACGTGTAACAACAAATACACTTGTTTTTTTATTACATTATTCACCTTTATACATTTACCTTTAATATATCACTGATTTATCTTACATACTTTACTGTACTTAATAAAGGTTATATATTATTTATTAGTGCACAAACAGGACAGTGCGTCTCTTCTTTGCTGTTTTATTATTGCAAAGCCCAAGACACCTCTAGTAATCCCACATGAGCGTCATGTCACCTCTAGTAATCCCACATGAGTGTCCATGTCACCTCTAGTAATCCCACATGAGCGTCCATGTCACCTCTAGTAATCCCACATGAGCGTCCATGTCACCTCTGGTAATCCCACATGAGCGTCCATGTCACCTCTAGTAATCCCACGTGAGTGCCCGTGTCACCTCTGGTAATCCCACATGAGCGCCCATGTCACCTCTAGTAATCCCACGTGAGCGTCCTTGTCACCTCTAGTAATCCCACATGAGCATCCATGTCACCTCTAGTAATCCCACGTGAACGTCCATGTCACCTCTAGTAATCCCACGTGAGCGTCCTTGTCACCTCTAGTAATCCCACATGAGCGTCCTTGTCACCTCTAGTAATCCCACATGAGCGTCCATGTCACCTCTAGTAATCCCACATGAGCATCCATGTCACCTCTAGTAATCCCACATGAGCATCCATGTCACCTCTAGTAATCCCACATGAGCGCCCGTGTCACCTCTGGTAATCCCACATGAGCGTCCATGTCACCTCTAGTAATCCCACGTGAGCGTCCTTGTCACCTCTAGTAATCCCACGTGAGCGTCCGTGTCACCTCTAGTCATCCCACGAGCGTCCGTTTCACCTCTAGTAATCGCACACGAGCGACCGTGTCACGTCTAGTCATCCCACGTGAGCGTCCGTGTCACCTCTAGTCATCCCACGTGAGCGTTTGTCACCTCTAGTCATCCCACGTGAGCGTCCATGTCACCTCTAGTCATCCCACGTGAGCGTCCGTGTCACCTCTAGTCATCCCACGTGAGCGTCCGTGTCACCTCTAGTCATCCCACGTGAGCGTCCGTGTCACCTCTAGTAATCCCACATGAGTGTTCAGTGTTGATCAAGCTCCAGTCTAAGCATCCTTGTTTTGTAATAAACATAAAAGCAATGATTACAGGTAAAAAAATGTCAGTTATAGAATTATATATTGTATCCTATAACACCCTGGGTCTTGTCTGCTTTTATATTTCCATAATGTATTTTATTTCCAGCAGATGGACACACAAGCAGGAATATCTCATAAGGACATCTAATGTTATCTCCGGATTGTGACATTAAAGATAATGACAGTATACAGGATTCTCCAGGAGATAACCCCATTACCCGAATTATACATCCAGCTCTATCAGCTGATCCCCCTGATCCTGGGAAATGTTCTCCTGATCACTCTGATATTGTTGCATCTGTTACAGCTCTGACAGTAGATATAGAGTTTCCCTGTTCTATAGATGCAAAATGTATTACACAGAACACAAAGCCTATTACCCATCAGCCAGCTAAGGCAGGTGAGAGGCCATTTCCATGTTCTGAGTGTGGGAACTGTTTTGCATACAAATCACATCTTGTTATACATCAGAGAAGTCACACAGGTGAGAGGCCATATTCCTGTTCTGAGTGTGGGAAATGTTTCGCACACACATCATCTCTTGTTACACATCAGAGAAGTCACACAGGTGAGAAGCCATATTCCTGTTCTGAGTGTGGGAAATGTTTCTCACAGACATCAGCTCTTGTTACACATCAGAGAAGTCACACAGGTGAGAAGCCATATTCCTGTTCTGAGTGTGGGAAATGTTTCGCACACACATCAGGTCTTGTTACACATCAGAGAAGTCACACAGGTGAGAAGCCATATTCCTGTTCTGAGTGTGGGAAATGTTTCTCACAGACATCAGCTCTTGTTACACATCAGAGAAGTCACACAGGTGAGAAGCCATATTCCTGTTCTGAGTGTGGGAAATGTTTCGCACAGACATCAGCTCTTGTTACACATCAGAGAAGTCACACAGGTGAGAAGCCGTACTCCTGTTCTGAGTGTGGGAAATGTTTTGCATACAAATCACTTTTAGTTTTTCATCAGCGTGCTCACACAGGTGAGAGGCCATTTTCCTGTTCTGATTGTGGGAAATGTTTTGCATCGAAATCAGATCTTGTTCCACATCAGAGAAGTCACACAGGTGAGAAGCCGTATTCCTGTTCTGAGTGTGGTCAATGTTTTGCACAGAAATCGGCTCTTGTTAGACATGAGAGAAGACACACAGGTGAGAAGTCATTTTCCTGTTCCGAGTGTGGGAAATGTTTTGCACAGAAATCGGATCTTGTTCCACATCAGAGAAGTCACACAGGTGAGAAGCCGTATTCCTGTTCTGAGTGTGGAAAATGTTTTGTACGGAAATCAATTCTTGTTAAACATCAGCGATTTCACAGGTGAGAAGTCATTTTTATGCTGTGAGAGAAATAAATCCGCTCTTGTTGAACATATTAGACATTACCCAAGTACGGAAAGCATTTAAATCTTCTGGAGTATAATTATCACTGTCATGCAATGTTCCTCAAGGGTGAATCCGATCTCTTATGCTTTATAAAATATACATGCTACCACTGGGTTATATAATCAGACATCATGGCCTGGTCTACCACTGCTATGCAGATGACCTGCTTTTTGCTCCATGTACTGAGAACCTAATACCAATCCTAAATGGTTGTCTAGCTGAGTGCCAGGGGTGGATGATGCCAGTTGGCTGTGATTCAGTCTTTGTGAAACATAATAGAAGCTCACCAGCAAAGGACAAGACTACAGCTTTACCAACCATCTGGATTTATGCTTTGGTGTTCAGAATTGCAAAATACTGAACATGTGCTGAATCTTTGTGATGTCCTGGTTTGTGGCTGACACAGACATCAGGTATCCGCCACATACAAATCCTAATTCTTCCATCTGTGGACCATAGCCAGAATCAAGCACTTGATTCCCTCAGAAGTTCATAGACTACTGCAATGCCATCTACCTGGGTCACCCAGAAAAGAGTTACAGAGCTTGCAGCTAGTACAGAATGCAGCAGCCAGGCTGTTACCTAACCAGCCCGTTCCTGCCACATAACACCCATTCTCTGCTCCCTTCACCGGCTGCCTGTAAGATGACAAATCTATTTTATAATTGGCTAACTGACCTTCCCAGCCTAACATTACATGGTCCAAGGTACTAGAAGCAGCTTCAGCCTCCTTACTGCCCTGCTTGCTTGCTTGCTTCTACAGATGAAGGACTGTTACCAGCAGTACCAAGAATCTCCTGTCATTCATTTATGGGTTGAACGTTTAGCTTTGCAGCCCTGACCATGGAACTCACTGCTTTGCACAGTCCAAGAGACCACCACTCTAGAGACCTTCACAAGCAGACTGGTGACTGTTACTCACGCTTTTCATTAATGTACCTCTATTTAGTTCCTAAATAATACATCCCAAATGCTTAGGTCTTTTTTCTGCTGTTTATTTTGTATCTTGTGCTTTGTGTAAATGTGAATGTCTAATACCAGTTTCCACAGTCTGTAGTGCTGCACGACAGTATGGCGGCCATTGGAACGTGTTTTCACTTGTAGTTTGCCTAACTTGTTGCTGACACTCATCTTGATAAGGAGTGTTGAGTGTTTTCAGATACAAGATCCTATCTATATATACCCTGTATATTACCATGTGCATTAGTCACCCGGGTTCCATCTGCAGTGGTTTGTTGTATGTTACATCTATATGGTACTGATACTTCTCTGTATGATTTCATAATAAAAGCTTTTGTTTGCTTCTAATTATTGCATTATAGCTTTTATTTTTTTATTCTGTTTTATATTCCCGTCTGAGTAATTACGCCATAATGTCTAATCTCGGAGTGGACCCCAGAAGATGTAAAGAAACCGTGTAAGTTTTCCATCATTCCGTTTCGTGTAAGCATACAGGTAAGTGATGGCACGGTGGTCACTGCAGAAATAAAAAACTCAGCCTTTATCCTGCTTAAAAAAATGACAAAGTCCATAAATCAAGCTTGGCCGGACAAGAAAGAAGCCACATTAATGGTGGCACATCATATAGGCTGAGGACCCATGCTTATGGTATATATGGCATAACTCACTCTTCAGCCACAAAAACCTTCCCTTCACCATTCACAATTTCCACCTCCTCCTTCACAGAGTCCAGGACAACCTCCATGACCATTTCATGTTTATCTGGAGGCCAGGCATCTGGGAGGTTTGTGGCCTGAGATAGCCACAGAACCACCAGGTAGTGGGCAAAAAAAATCCACAGCCTCCTGAGGTACTGGAGAGTCCAAGGATCCACCCCGCATGATGTAGAGAAAAGTCAACCACAAGGACTCGCTCACAAATTTCCTTCCTAAAAGCTGCTCTTTACCCAGTTTGGAAAGATTGGTTACCCAGGGGTGCTCGGGCGCTTTAGGTAGGAGATGTTTCGCCAAGCTGCAGTCTCAGGAAAGGGGAAGTCACTCCCATAAGTAATATACAGAAAAAGAGTAATGAGGCTGCGCTAAATTTGATGAATACAACAATGTTGATATAATAAATAAAACAGTTTTATTCCTAAAAATAGTACAATAGGTATATATTAAAAACTAAATTCATAAGGTAGATACATGTCAGAAACAGATAGTATGGTTTCTAAATTTCAAATAAACATTCTAAAGGGTTACCCAATTCGCCAGGTAGAAAGAGTAGAGTTGTGGAGATTTTTGCGGTGACCGTTCCAATTATTTTTCCTCTGTAGTGTTATAGTCCAGCATATATAGCAGTCTCAGAGTTAAGCAAGATCCAATGGATGGACTATTTACCGTTAGAGGGTAATGTGCTCTGGAATCTTTAGTGGAGAGCTCCTCATGCGTTACGGTTGGTACAGTCCTTTATGCAATGCTTGCTGTATGAAGTCCGAGAGTTTGAAAAGGCCGTCTGGACAAAATTTGGGGAATGGTTCGGTCCTCCTTCAGATCTATTCCTGGCGAGGGTCCCTACATCAACTGACGCGTTTCGCTGCAGTCAGCTAGCAGCTTTATCAAAGGTATCCACAGTTAAGACATGTGGGGTTTATATACCCCCTCTAATATGGTGGCTAATTAGCCCCTAGAGGCACCTGATTGTACAATTACATAATCACTTCAGAACTGGATGTATAAAATTAGAGCAAGCTAGTAAGCTGAGACAGACCTACTTCAGATGGGATGTAATAAACAACAAATGTGTAAGTTATTCGTAAAAACCAAGTTAGTTAAAGGTTTTTTTGTTAAATAAATAAATAAGAGCAAACAGGAAGTGTATTAAAAAGCGGTAACCAATGGGTAGGTTTGTTATTAATCATGTTGTCATGGAAATAACATTGGGAGCTTTTATTATTGGTGGGGGAACATAATGGAGAGCGGTGCTGGGATTACGTATTTCCCAGTGAATGTTCCGATCACGTGACCTATATGTCACGTGTTCGGAGCTTTGTATTACAAGTTTCCGCCGTGCGGGAGGATAGAGGAATGGATGCTAGGCAACCTGATGACGTAATTAGTTACATAAACCAGGGGCCGTGGCGGCTCTTCCGCCCTGGTCCGTGTAGTAGGAGAGACGTGACTGCGTCAATGCCCGTGACTCGGAGTTAGCATCGCTTCCGCCCTCCAGTCTGTCGGGGATGTGGCGCTTCCGCCAACCAAACAGTCAGGAAATAAAGAGTTATGTTTAGGTGGAGCAGCGATCATTTAGATAATTAGAGATCTAACCCAGCAGGACCGGTATTCAAAACATAAGTAGAGAGAACCTGTGGGCTCCCACTCCAATTTCCCTTGAGAGTCCTTACTCTTACTAATCCCTTCTAAACCTACTAGTTCCTTTCCCTTCCAACCACTCCTCATTTTTAAGCTTTTCACCACCTGCTGTGTGAGTCACATCCAACTACTCCATTCCTTGACTCATTGGTGTAGCAACCCCCTTCTCCCCACCCCCACCACACTGCTTCACTGCAGTTAAGCTGTGAGACTTGCTGCTAGCATTACTCACTACTCAGCACACACACACTCACATCATGATTACACAGCTGTGCCAGAGACACTGTCTCACTGACAACCAGGATGAGACACTCCCAGAAAGGCATGTATGTATGAGTACGGAGAGAGTGGGCGCAGTGGGGCTGCATCACTGACAGCTGAGCCTGTCACGTCAGGGAGGTGACAAAATGCAAGATATAATTACCTAGCTAAATCAGGTGCTAATGCAATGTTACATGTATTAAATGAGCACCAAATATATTGATTATTAGATAGCTCCTATGCGTCAACGGGATGCCTTAGACCAGGCATTCCCAACCACGGTCCTCAAGGCACACTAACAGTGCAGGTTTTAGTGATATTCAGGCTTCAGCACAGGTGACTTAATTAGTAGCTCAGTTATTTTGATTTAACCATCTGTGCTGCAGCCTGGATATCACTAAAACCTGCACTGTTGGTGTGCCTTGAGGACCGTGGTTGGGAATGCCTGCCTTAGACGATATAGATTAAGTTTCAATAGAGACATAAAAGAGCGCTGATGGTATATAAATAAAATATCTCCTATATATATTTTCCTTAATCTGTGACTCTGTGCTCGTAATGCTGGGCGGAGTCACAGAGCTGGGCGGAGTCAACTGCATCTGCTGCAGGGAGCTACCCCATACCCAGCGCCAGCAGCAGTCAGGTGCAAGACCCTACCTTACAGTATAGGAGGTGAGGATGGCCACCAGCTGCCGGCTGCTGTGCCTGTCCCCCCCCAATCACCTGTGACAGCGGGCTGTGTGCTGTGCAGTGCGGGTCTCGAAAAGGGGGCGGAGCTACACTGAATAGAGGGGCGGAGCTACACGGGACCAGACAGCTGAACAGTGGTGGAATCAGCATTGCAGTGACGGCCAGCCAGACTTGGTAAGTGGAGGGTGAGAGAGAAATGTGTGTGTGTATATAGTGGGGGGGTGTGTGTATATGTGTGTATATAGTGTGTGTGTGTGTTTGTATATATGTGTGTGTGTGTGTGTGTGTGTGTGTGTGTGTGTGTGTGTGTGTGTGAGGTATGTCTGTGTGTGCGCACTTTATGGACGCCACTGCTGGGGGGGCCATTACATGCAAGGACGCTACTAATATAGGGGGGCATTACATATAAGGACGCTACTACTATAGGGGGGGCATTACGTATAAGGACGCTACTACTATAGGGGGGCATTACGTATAAGGACGCTACTACTATGGGGGGGCATTACGTATAAGGACGCTACTACTATAGGGGGGCATTACGTATAAGGACGCTACTACTATGGGGGGGCATTACGTATAAGGAGGCTACTAATACTGGGGGGCATTACATATAAGGACACTACTACTGGGGGGGGGCATTATGTATAAGGACTCTATTACTTCTGGGGGGCATTATGTATAAGGATGGTGCTACTACTACTGGGAGGGCATTACATGTAAGGATGCTACTACTGCTGGGGGGGCATTATGTATAAGGACGGTACTACTACTGGGGGCACATTATGTATAAGGATGCTACTACTACAGGGGTGGCATTACGTATAAGGATGCTACTATTACTGTTGGGGGGCATTACATATAACTGCTACTACTACTAGGGGGCATTACGTATAAGGACGCTACTACTACGGGTGGGGCATTACGTATAAGGATGCTACTATTACTGTTGTGGGGCATTACATATAACTGCTACTACTACTGGGGGGCATTATGTATAAGGACACTACTACTATTGGGGGGCATTATGTATTAGGATGCTACTACTACTGGGGGGGCATTATGTATAAGGATGCTACTACTACTGGGGGCCATTATGTATAAGGATGCTACTACTACTGGGGGGGCATTATGTATAAGGACGCTACTATTACTGTTGGGGAGCATTATATATAACTGCTATTACTACTGGGGGGGCATTATGTATAAGGACACTACTACTATTGGGGGGGCATTACGTATATGGACGCTACTACTACGGGTGGGGCATTACGTATAAGGATGCTACTACTACTGGGGGGGGCATTATGTATAAGGACGGTACTACTACTGGGGGCACATTATGTATAAGGATGCTACTACTACAGGGGTGGCATTACGTATAAGGACACTACTATTACTGTTGGGGTGCATTAAATATAACTGCTACTACTACTGGGGGGCATTACGTATAAGGACGCTACTACTACGGGTGGGGCATTACGTATAAGGATGCTACTATTACTGTTGTGGGGCATTACATATAATTGCTACTACTACTGGGGGGGCATTATGTATAAGGACACTACTACTATTGGGGGGGCATTATGTATTAGGACGCTACTACTACTGGGGGGGGCATTATGTATAAGGATGCTACTACTACTGGGGGCCATTATGTATAAGGATGCTACTACTATTGGGGGGGCATTATGTATAAGGACGCTACTATTACTGTTGGGGAGCATTACATATAACTGCTATTACTACTGGGGGGGCATTATGAATAAGGACACTACTACTATTGGGGGGGCATTACGTATATGGACGCTACTACTACGGGTGGGGCATTACATATAAGGACGCTACTACTACGGGTGGGGCATTACGTATAAGATGAATAAGATTGTGCTACATTGTGGCGTAATTTTAAATGGGGGTACTATTGTGTGGCCATGCCCCTTAGTTGTGAGACCACACCACTTTCTCCGATGCACAACAAAGGAATATGGGAGGGTGCAAAATTCATAGTTTGCAGGGGGGCGCCGAACACCCTAGCACCGGCCCTGGCCACCAGTAGCAAAAGTACACCACGGCCACTGACACTATCTGCAGGGAGGGGAACAGCGCTGATATGGAGGGTACTTGCAGGCAGCGAGTCGCCGCCCGCAGCTCCTCTCCCACCTACACACCGTACCTGCCGCCTGACACCCACACCCCAGGGAGAGGGCGCTAGCTCAGGCACCGCTAGATCAGCATCTGCAGCATACAGACAAGGGCTGCCATGCTCAGCGGCAAGCGGTGCGGAGCATGTGCAGCGGGACAGCGCCAGGACGGGACACGCACTACTCAACATTGCTGCTGGGCCGGAGCTCCCTCCGTCTGCAGCCTAAGGACGCGCGCCGCACCTCTCCAGGGAAACACCATGCCTGCCCGCCCACAGGGCTCCGGACGCTTACCTATTCTCAGCGATCACAGCAGCTGACACTGCCAGGCAGGATGGAGGAATGATGCCCGTCAGACGGGGCGGACAGTGTGCGGCGGAACGGGGCCAGGAAGGAATGCTGACCACGACCCATTGCTGCTGGGTCTGAACTCCCTCCCTCTGCAGTCACCATCGCACAGCAGCAGCCTGGAGGTTAGTGGCCACCACGACCCGCACATCCTTACCTCACACATACCTCACATATACCTCACATATACCTCACACATGAGAGCAAAGGTACACACACTGTGACATCATACCTGTAGCCCACCCCTATATCTGCTAAGTACTCCCCGTCACTATGCCCTGTCACCCTCATCCTGCTCTCTAACTGCCTGTCTGTGTACTGGCCTTCACCCCTCTCACACCATCACCAACCCTCACTAACTACCACAGAGACTATGTGCGCTGATATCTGCCCCTCCACCACCTGCAGCGCCCCTGGACCCCTCCCCATCCCCCGCACCTGCCCTTCCACCACCCGTGGCACCCCCACCCACTGCGCCTTCGGACCCCCTACCCCACCCGCAGTGTCTTCCAAACCCCTCCCCCATCTGCAGCAGCCCCTCCCCCATCTGCAGCAGCATCCCCATCCGCCACACCCCGCATCTGGCTCTCCCCCGCACCTTTGGATCCCCTACCCCACCCACGCAGCAGGCCCTTCCCAATCCGAATCGCCTACACCATTCGCAACAGCACCGCACCCGCCACTCCCCCACCCACGTTACCCCCGCATCCACCCCTCCCCCACCCACCGCGCCCCCTGGACACCTCCCCCATCCACTGCACACCCGCACCCACCCCTTCCCCATCTGCAGCGCCTTCGGTACCCCTCCTCCATCCGCAACAGCCCTGCAGCTGCCATCCCCCACCTGCGACACCCCTGCTCCTACCCCACCCACAGCGCCTTCATACCCCCTCCCCCATCTGCAGTCCCCACTCCCCAAACCCCTTCCTGTTGCAAGGGACTACGCCCCCTTCACCATCGGACGCCCTATCATTGTGCAATATTCAAACACTAACAAAACTAGGAATGCAGGTAATACTCCATATATTGAACCCCAGAAAGGCATGCAGGGGTTAAGGGGGCGTAGCCCCTTCCGACGGTGTGAAGAGCGCCCATAGGGCGCGATGAAGCACCTAGTTTCTAATATTTATTAGAGTTCAACACAATAAAAACAGTTATGCCAATAATAACCAGATAAAATGTAGCCACAATATTTCTGATTGTATATAAACTGTATACAGATTCAGCTGTAATCACTCACATTAGATGGATTGTATTTAAATGCAGCTGAATCAGCTGATATGTGCAGTACTGTGGTCCATTAATTAACATATTAGAGTGTAGGAGTACTCCAATTTATGTATATACCAGAGGGATCCCACGGTATTAAAGTGGATAATTTAAGTAGTTCATTATCCTCACTTCTAGGTCAGTGTTCTCACCCAATGTTGGTAATCTCCGCTGGTTCCCATCAATAGCAAAGTGCAGTGTGAGCTACAAGTGGCTGCAGGTATCCCTCACAGATGGACCAGAGGGAGATGCCACAAGCTCCGATGAACAGTCTGCAGACAGCGTGTCTCAGCACAGCGGCAGGCAGTAGCGTTCTGTCCCGTGTGACAGCGGTGAGGATTAATGAAATTGTTTATAGCAGGGTTAAACAAAGTGGATGAATATCCTTCAATGGACCTACAGTAGCTACAACACTCAACGCGTTTCTCCGCCACAGGCAAACGGCGGTTTCCTCAGGAGATATGAATACCCAATGAAGAAGTAAATGGGTATTTAAACCGTTTGTATCCAATTGGCTTTTGAATGGTAATATGCACACCTGAGTGAATGCTCGGTGTTGCTTAATTTGTATAGAGTTGATCCACATGATGTAATTAATACAGATGCTCTTTTGTTAAAAAGAAAAAGGAACTATACAGATAATATCAATCTTAAACAATAAAATTAGTACTTATAGTAGATAGTGGTGGTAAAACAAAGAACACACTAATCCCCATATATATGTATATACAGATAGAATTTCTAATGGACATACAGATACCTAATATGTCGCTTTATTAATTTGACATTAAATACGTCTTGCTTTATAGAGATTATTTTTATATATAGTTTGAATATTTATTCTCCTCTCTATTCCTTTGAAGGGGTTTCGTGTTTCAAGTAATTCCCACCACTTTCTGAAAACACATATATTCAATATAAAAAGGAATCTCTGAGGAGTATAACCATTAATTTAATTAGAAAGCTCCAAGAAACAAGTAATAACCCACCCAAAGCATATCGGACCAAACCACTGTATTCAAAATAGTAGGAGAGAAAATATTCAAATAGATGTTCCTAAGATTTACAGATAATAATAATTAAACAGAAAAATCTTTTCTGAATCATCAGTCGTCGTGACAGAGACCATCTGAGTTAGCCATGTGCATAGTCATATTCGGTGTAAATTGGTAAATATATATAATATATATATATATACAGGTTGAGTATCCCATATCCATATATTCCGAAATACGGAATATTCCGAAATACGGAATTTTTTGAGTGAGAGTGAGATAGTGAAACCTTTGTTTTTTGATGGCTCAATGTACTCAATCTTTGTTTAATACACAGAGTTATTAAAAATATTGTATTAAATGTCCTTCAGGCTGTGTGTGTAAGGTGTATATGAAACATAAATGATTTTTGTGAATGTACACACACTTTGTTTAATGCACAAAATTATTAAAAATAATGGCTAAAATTACCTTCAGGCTGTGTGTATAAGGTGTATATGTCACATAAATGCATTCTGTGCTTAGACTTAGGTCCCATTGCCATGATATCTCATTATGGTATGCAATTATTCCAAAATACGGAAAAATCCCATATCCAAAATACCTCTGGTCCCAAGCATTTTGGATAAGGGATACTCAACCTGTATATATATATATATATATATATATATGAGTCTATTGTTGCTCATATCACACTAGACAAAGAATAATCCAGAGATAGATACAAAGTACCATGTGTATAATATACTCCATAGATATCTCAAAGGATATATATGTATGTATAGACTAGGTTTCTTAACAGAAGGATAAGAAAACAGCAATGGAAAAAAAGGGGGGAGGAAAGAAGAAAAAAAAGGAAGCTATAGGATAAAATAGAATAACATACAGATATTGATTCATATATTATTCAGCTCAATGTTTTCGTTGAGACCTAGAGGGAACAAAGTATCTATCATACATATCCAGTATGCTTCCCTCTTACAGAGGAGGTTATATCTACCCCCACCTCGGAATGTCTGTTTTAAATGTTCAACTCCCTGTATGGGCAGAACCCCACAATCACCTCCATGGAGTGAGCAAACATGTCTAGGTACACTGTGTTTAGTTGACTTTTTAAGAATTAATCTTCTATGTTCTAAAAACCTAGAGAGCGTATTGTTCTACCGACATATTGGCAACCGCAAATGCAGGAGATTACATAAACCACAAATGTTGTCTGGCAGTTTATATTGCCCACTATATCGAAGTATTCTTTAGTTCTATATGATAAGAATTATGATAGTCAGTGAGGTGGATGGGGCATCCCATTCCCAGCAGGAACAGCACACTATATGTAAGAGACGGAGCGGAGCAGGGCTACTGGCTGACAGCCTAGCATCTCGGTGCAGCGGCAGAAGTCTGTAAATGATGGGAAATAACATCTGGCCCATGGCTACTGTGAGGAAATGAGAGGTATGTGACAATATAGCTATGCCTCATTTCTCATGTCAGATATGTACTTTTTATCCCCATATCCCTATACATTCATCTGTTTCCTCATTCTCCATAACATGTCCATTACTGCTCACCCAATATTGTGTTTAAATCAACCTTAATATTGTTAATATATGCAATTGTGTTAGGTTATCTCTTACCCTTTGGATAATGTATTCATGTTAGACCTAGTTTTCTATTGTTTACTACCACCATAGTGGACACTCAAAGGGTGAGTCATATAAGGTACCATTGTACCTTTTTGTTTACTCCCTATTGTCCAACAGTGAGCTGACCAGACATGGTGGCTTTTTCGCTGATGTAATCACCTTGATTAGAATATGTATTGTATTCCAATGCTGTAAGATCCTTAGACAAAGAAGTCACACTCACCCCATGTAATATGAAGCTTCTGGGGGTATAAGTAGAGCTCCTTGACTAAAAAGTGATGTTGTGTCAGGAGTTTGTGGTGGGAATTGTCATGTGGAATTGGATTACAGAGGTGTGCTGAGCTGTTTATAATACATTCTGTTCAATAACCACTGTTGGTTTTTCATCTACCACTGTGCCTGAGTAATTTGGAACCCAGTATCTTCACAGCTACTATCGATGGCGGGTAACTACCTGGCTCTCTTCCTTTGATGGTAAATCTAGTTATTATCAGGTATAGACCATCAAAGATTCCTGATCATCAATGGTTGATGGCCAATCCTAGACCAGACCCTGAGTGACCACAGCCACCACCAGATCCACAATGTGTACCTAGAAGCTGCCACATCTGGCACTTTGTTACCCGCCATCAGATCTACCTTCTCCTAGACAGCCACCTTTCCACATCTAAGCTGGAACTCTGCAGGTTTCCTTCACCACCAGCTTTCATCTCCTTTGCATTAGCATCCCGGCCAGCCTCACACAGGTCCATGGAATCAGCATTATGATAACTTTTGACTCTTTATTTGCTGCAGCTGCTGTATAGTTCCTGTGATTTCCTCCAGCTTATTAACCAGCTGCACCAGCTCCTCATTTCATGTAAATCTCTTCCAGCTGCTGCAACAGATTTTTCTTCTGTAGGGTCCACAGGTTATCCACAGGATAACATTGGGATATGATGACACGACAGCAGATTTGCACCTAATGGTCAAAGCTTTTGGCCTCCCAGCATGCAGTGGGCCCGTCCATATATCCCCACCTCCTGGCTCAGGCAAATCAGTTTTTTGTCTGGTGTGACAGGAGCGAGACCATGGTCAAGAGGGCTGCTGGTTTTTAGCAGCCATAAGCATTCTTATTTTATTTTTATAGTCTTTTTCTTGAGTGATCTTTCTAAAAAGCGTCTTACACGCACCTTAGAAAGAGTCGCTCCAACAATTCCCCGCTGAGTCATGACAATGCTTACCCACGTGTACAGTGCCTTTTTGGCGGGAGTCTGTGTCGGATATACTAGCAAGTCCAGCAGAAGTTACCCGGCTGTGGCCGGAGCATGGGGAGAAGGTAAGGCATCGGTTCTGCTTAGAGAGGGAACACGGACACAGCTGCACTGTTTTGGGGGAGACTACCAAACAGTCACTGACATGGCTGCCACCTAGGGTGCACCAGTGCTAGGCCTTCGGGATCATAGGCTCCAGAGTTAGTATGAGGCCACGATCCCTGGGATTGAGGTCAGTAGTGGAGAGTCAGACTCTCCCCTGGTCCCCCCTCCCCTCGGTTCATGACCAGTTTCCTCCGATTCTCCCACCATGAACGGTTTTCCGGCAACCATCTGAGACGCTGTGTATCTAAAAGGACACAGTCACAGCATAGGCGGCTGTGTGACTGGTGCGTCAGTGTTCTCTTGGGCATCTGTGTTCACTGTAGGTTCACGGTGCGAGTGTGTACACTATTAGCGTCTGGATCCACTCAGCATTCGCTAACGTATTGATCAGTCCTGGAAGCGGGGTGAGTCTCCTTGTATAACACTCTACTGAGCCGGCTAATACAGCACTAAGTCTCTATCTACCTTTTGAGTATGAATAGTTGGATAAGTGCCGGATGCATATGAGTCTAATAATTATTACTGTTTCTTTTGCTATGCGTCTGAATACGGTTAAACTCATTTATAAGGTAATAGTTACATAGTTAAATAATTAGAGATGTTGAAAAGAGGAAAAATGCCCATCGGGTTCAACCTGTATTCTGTGATCAGCTGATCATATTATAATATACCTGCTGATGTAATGGCTTAGTAACAATTGACAACAATGATTCTTGCCACTCTCAGTTTAATTGCACTGTGTTAAATGCTATAACCCTGGATACCCTTTCCAGTTAGAAATTTGTCTAATCGGTTTTTAAATGCATTTACAGACCTTGCCATTACTATCTTCTCTGGCAGATAGTTCCAAATTTTTATTGCCCTTACCGTGCAGAACCCTTTTCTACGTTGTATATGGAATTTTCTCTCCTCTAGCCTCAGTGAGAGCTCACATGTCCTATAAAGAGTTCTTTTAATACACAAATATGCTGCTAGCTCCTTGTGCTGACCCTTTACATATTTGAAGATATTAATGTCACCTCTTAGTCGCTGCGTACTCCATAGACTCTAACCCTTTAATCAATTTAGTAGCCTGCCTTTGAACCCTTTCTAGTTCTCATATATTTTTATAATATGGTGCCCAAAATTTAACACAATATTGTGTTTTTTGTCCCAAAATGCATAATTTTGCATTTTTCTATATTGAACCTCATTCCCCATTTAGATGCACAGGCTTCAAGTCTAAATAAGTCATTTTGTGGAGACTCCACATCGCTGTCTGAATTAATTACCTTACACAGCTTAGAATCATCCACAAAGATTGACACTGTGCTTTCCAGGACTATTCCTAGATTGTTGATAAATTTATTGAACAGTAGCGGGCCAAGTATGGACCCTTGTGGTATTCCGCTAACTACTGGTGCCCAGCTGGAGAACATCCCGTTGACCACTACTCATTGTGCTATGTTATCCAGCCAATTACCTATCCATGTACAAATAGTATATACTAGACCAAGTTCCCTTAATTTGATGATCAGTCTCCTGTGGGGCACTGTTTTGAAGGTTTTTGCAAAATCTAAATACACCGCATCCACTGCCTTTCCCTGATCAAGATTCTCGCTCACTTCCTCGTAGAAGCTAATTGTTAGTTGGACATGATCTGTCCCTTACAAACCCATGCTGACTTTAGCTAATAATCTTATTAACCTGCAGATAATCCTCTATGCTATCCCTCAAGACACCTTCAAATAATTTGCCCACTATAGAGGTTAAGCTAACTGGTCTATAGTTACCAGGATTATTTTTAGTTCCCTTTTTAAATAAAGACACTACCTCCGCTATGCGCCAATCCTTAGGTACCTTGCCTGATCTGATTGAACTGTGGAAAATCAAGTATAGGGGTTTTGCTAGTTATGACCTAAGCTCTGTAATAACCCTCGGATGAAAACCATCTGGGTCTGGTGATTTATTAATCTTTATTTTGCTTAGTCTCTCAAGGACAACAAGTATCCAGCCAAGAGTCATTACCTTCACTATCTTTATGCACTACTTTCTCCGACTGATCCTCCCTAGTGAATACTGAGGAAAAAAATTGTTCAGTATTTCCGCTTTTATCATCGTTTATCAAAGCTACAAATTCTTTTAATGGGCCTACGTTCTCCTTCTTTAACCTTTTACTGTTTATGTATTTATAAAACTTTTTAGGATTGCTTTTACTCTATAGCGATTTGCTTTTCGTTTACAATTTTTGCAGCGATTATTACTTTTTTGCATTTTTTATTGCTTGTAGTGCTGGAATGACTCCTCCATTAGATTTAAATGTTTTGAAAGCACGCCTCTTTTTAGCCATTGCTTCTTTGACCCCCTTATTAAGCCACATTGGTTTGTATTTAGTACTCCTGTGTTTACTGCTCATGGGAATGAATTTGTGAATATGCTCATGGGAATGAATTTGCAAAAATTGCTGTCAAGCAACCCTTTTAAAGCATTCCACATTTCCGTTGTGTCTTTACCATGGAAAAAAACTTCCCAATCAATCTCGTTTAGTGCCTGTCTCAGCATATTGAAATTAGCTTTTCTAAAGTTAAATGTTTTACTTGTTCCCTTATAGCTATATAGCTATGTTTCTTGAAACTGATGTCGAATGTGATCATATAGTGGTCACTGTTTCCCAAGGTCTCCCCAACTTTAGTGTTTGATATAATGTCCACATTATTGGTAATAACTAGTACCAGAATAGTTTTACCTCTAGTTGGGTCCTCGACTAATTGAGTCAAGTATCGATCCTTTAATGTATTTAAGAACCTGCTGCTCCTAGTTTTTACACATGAATCTTTACTCCAATTTATATCAGGATAGTTAAAATCCCCTAACACTAGGATGTCCCCCATTCCCACAGCTTTTTCAATTTGGTGTAAGAGTTGTTCCTCATCATGTACACTAATATCTGGTTGCTTGTAGCACGTGCTAATGACTAGTTTCTTTGCCTCTGTGCCCCCACTTGTGATCTCAGCCCATAGCGACTCCACGTTATCTCCAGCCTCCCCGAAAATACCCTCTATTAAGTTTGGTTTTAGAGATGGTTTAACAAACCCCTTTTGGTAGCCCTGTCCCTCCTGAAAAGAGAATATCCCTCCAAATTCGAAAACCCAGTCGTGAGAGTTGTCCCACCATGTTTCCGTAATACCTATAATATCATACTGAGACTTTGATACAAGCCATTCCAATTCCCCCATTTTACCCGATAGGCTTCTTGCGTTCACAAGCATACATCTTAGCTTAGCCTCTCCATTGCCCGTTTGTTTTAGTGGTATCTTATCTATATTTACAAGAGCCTTTCTAGACTTACCCTTACTGACTGTTATTCTACTCCCTCCCTTTCCACCCCATCATGCTTAATACAGCTTTCCTCACTACTATCTCTATCTGACCTATTAAGACTTTCTAATCCCCCCTCCCTGATGCTATGCACATTATTTTCTATATACCGTATAACTAAGCCATATACATCATTAGGTAATAAATTGGGAATATCTTGGCAATACCTGTGTCAATATTTCCGGTGTCAATACCCATGCAAATACCCTTGCCATCCTACCTTATGCTCCCTACTTCTCCACCCCCAAATTGTTCACTACCCCCATCTTTACTGCTCTTCCTGATTAACCCACAGCTTCTAGCTAAACCCTCTCCCCAGGCTCCTAGTTTAAAAGCTCCAGCCTTCTAACCATCCTGCCCCCCAGCACCGCAGCCCCCTCCTCATTCAGTTGCAATCCATCGTGACAAAGATGGCGTTTGACTGAGAAGTCCGCCCAGTGTTCCAGGAACATAAATCCCTCCTTCTTACACCAGTCTCTAAGTCAAACATTTACCTCCCTTATCTCCCTCTGCCTCCCTGGGCTAGCGCATGGCACTAGTAATATTTCAGAGAATATTACCCTAGATGTCTTTGCCTTAAGTTTCTTGCCTAAGTCCCTATAGTCTTTCTTAAGGACATCCCACCTACCACTAACTTTGTCATTGGTGCCAACATGCACCAAGAACGCTGGGTCTTTACCAGCCCCTCCCAACAATCTACCTGGTCCACAATGTGCCGCACCCGAGCACCCAGAAGACAACAGACTGTACGGCAATCACGGTCCCGGTAGCAGATTGCCCTGTCTTCCTGATAATAGAATCTCCTACCACCACAATCTGACTAGGTACCTCACTATCTTTTTCCCATCTGCACTGGAGGGACCGCTCCTCTTGTTGCTAGAGGAAACTGTCTCCTCCGGTTCCGTCATTTCCTCACTTCCATCCTCAGAATCTTCATCCAATCAGGAGAATGTATTGGGGTTTGGCAGGTCGGAGATGTCCTGTCTTCCCCTCCCCCTCTTCTTCCTTCTAACTGTGACCCAGCTGTCTACCTGATCTTCCTCATCTACCAGTGATCCCCTTGCAACTCCTCCACCATTCTATCTAAACTTTGCTCGAGATTGTGAATGCTCCTTAGTCACGTAACGGTCTGCTCTAGATCAGTTGCCCGGGCTTCCAGGGCGGTCGTACGCTCACATCTCGCACAGATGTACCCACACTCGGACTCGTGACAGGTGCTCATACATCATGCATGACATGCATGAGATTACCAATCTCAGCCACCCCATTTTTTCATTAGTGCTAACTCCCTGTTACCTTCATAAAACCAAAATCAATATATAAGGTATATATAATAAACAATAAATAAAGGCATAAGGGACAATTAATAAGTAAAAAGATATATAAATAAATAAATGGATTGGATAAGGATAAATTTAGTACAAAGACAGGGAATCAACAATAAAATGCAGTAATGGACAAAGTAAGACAATCTGTTATACAACACAGTGGGAAAAGCTAATAGGGAAAGTTAATACTTATCTGCTCGACTGATCTGTGCACAGAAGTTGTTCTCCGCGGCTGCAGGCTCCCTTCCCCACCAGCTGCTGGCTCCCTCCGGCCACTGCTTCCTCCTGGCTGCTGGCTCTCCCCGACCGTTGGCTGCTGGCTTCCACCTTGCTGCCGGCTTCTTGCTCCCCTGGTTTGCGGCTCTAGCACCTTGCCGCTCCGTCCTCGTGTGCGCCCTTGTGCGTGCGTGCCGAACGTCACTTCCGGTTCCAGTCGCTCGATGCTCTATCTCAGTAATAGGTTTCTCCTACATACTTGAAATGTATTTGTAGTTGATTATGTGCTCATATTGCTTATTATACTAATGTATAACCTGTGACTGCTGAATTTATTATAATTCTGTCAGTTTTTTATGTCTATTCCGATCTTCAATGCTTGTACAAAGCAGGGTAGGGTCGGATTTTATGTCCCTTTAACAAAATTTTAAGTGATTACAGTCACAAATTGTGTAGTACACTGTGCAAGTGTGTGATTATTTATCATGTCTAAGAGCGGCAAGGGTGAGGAAAATACACTCACAGCAGCACCAATACTCATATCATGTTTGTCAAAGCTGGGTTAACCTCTCAGGATTTGGTTCAGAAAAATAGTTATAGCTTTCACCAAAGTGTCTTGAAAAATACAAGGAGGACACAGGTGCAGGTTGAACCCCCATGGGCTACTTTTGTACAGGCATTATCCAGTATAGGTCAGCGGATAATTCCAACTTCTGCACCAGGGATAGGTTACACTATTAACCCTTACATGCAGCATTCCACCTGGTGTTTATCATATCCAGCAGGGGAAGCAGCAGCCTCTCAACAAAAACAGGCTGAAAGGACAGTGGTAAGTAAAGCACATAGACATGAAACAACATCTTCACAGTCTACACATGCTTCAGATGAGGATTTGTTGGAGAATGAAGACTCATTACACTCCGGTTCTGCATACGAAGATGAGGAAGGAGGTCTCGGCTCAGTGGACATACCCGAGTTAATGCAATGAAAGCCATTCTATCCTTAGAATAATCAGCAGAGCCTGTGTTAAAATCCAAGTCACCTTTGTTTAAATGTCCCAAAACAGTCAGGACTGAGTTTCCTGGGTCAGAACAGCTGAAGGAAATTATGGAAGAGGCGTGGGCTATTCCCAGTAAGAAATTTAGAATTCCAAGGAAATGGAATTCCAATTATCCTCTTCTGACTGAGGACTGTTTAAACAGGGAGGTGGCCCCCAAAGTAGATACGCATGTCATTCGGTTACTGGGAATATCTACATTACCTCTGCCTTCAACATCATTAAATGTCATGGACAGGAGAGTTGATGGTTTTTGGAAATTCCCCCCCCCCCCCCCTATCTGGGGCAATCAGAAGACCAGTCATGGCTTCAGCCTGGCTGGCAAAAGCAGTGGCTGCCTGGGCTGATGCATTGGAAGGGGATCTTTCCATTGTATCTAGAGAGCAGAAATCTCATGTAGCACATATCAAACAGGCTGCAATGTTTTTTGAAGAAGCTGCCTTGAATATGGGTACAATTGCCTCTCAGGCATCAGCTTCAGCAGTAGCCGCTCGCAGTGCAATTTGGCTACGTACATGGAAAGCTGATTCAGAATCCAAAAAGGTTTTGGAGTCTTTTCCTTTTACTGGAGATATTCTTTTTGGTAAATATTTAACCAGTATCTTGGAGTCAGAAGTTTCCTTCCACATACAAATTCAAGTCTAAAGTTCCGGCTTTTCAGCCCTTTCCGTCTCAAGGGAAAACAAAAAGATAAGGAGATGGCAAACAGTCCCAATACAACAAGTCTGGTGTTAGAGCCGAATTATAATAATAATAATTGAGTTCTCCGTTGTGATGATATTCAGCATAGAGAATTTATTATCAAAGAGGGAACCGCTCCCAATGTTCTGCACAGAGGAGCGTGGACCAAGATAGAATTCATCAATGAGCCTGTGTCTTTAGAACACTGACTTTACATTATTTATACCATAACATTATACAATTATTCAGAGCTTATTTACAAACAAGGCGTACATATAGACTAAATCATGGAGATACATTGGTTGATGAACAATAAGGGGAAATGCCAAATATGGTCAGATTAGCTAACTAAAGAGAGTGGTTTTATCCATAAGATGGCAGACTTGTCCATGGAGCTTGAATCTCCTATACATAACAGTTAGGTTTTCTAATAGGCTTCATTGTCATAAAGGACATTCTTGTTCATAATAACGTGTTGTCTAAAGTGAAGGTCCATCAGATATTCTATAATATGTCCTTCTTGTTCTGCCACAAAGTCTCATACAATATCATTGAGCACTCATTATCTACACAAAGGCCTTGCTACTAGCCACATAAACACCTAATCAAATGATGCTCAAGGGTTGTGGGAGAATATTACTCTGTGCATATTAACTCTATACTAAAAGAAGACACTGTTTAAGGGAACATTAGAATATCAAGAATCATAGCACAATTAATGAGACAATACAGGATATTTGACTTAACTTCAACATTCCACCATTTTGTTTAATCTTTAAACAACTATCATATAATAAATCAAATACTCACCATGTGTAAATTATTTGTCTGGTGAAGAGTGGAGTAGTGTGAGATGTGAGATAGAAAAAGGAAAACCCGTTCTCTGGATACAATCGCTGGCACTAGTCCACTGAGTATCGATGCGAAAAGTCTCAACCCTCCCGAAAACTTGTATAGATAAGAGAAATGGAAGAGGTAGCGACAGAACATGTTGTTTCTTTACCCTGGCTATGGGTTGAGGTTCTTCTTGCTATGTATATGTGTATGAAGCAAAAGCATGTAAGCATCTATTAAGTGTATATTTCTGTTAGTGTGATCATGTGTGGGCTACCGCAGTGTAGGTAACCGGGGTCATCACCATAAGATTAGTTTTTGGCTTTCTTTGGGTTGTTAGTATTTTGCCACACTGTCGACCAAGGGCCGGCAGACATTTGATGCTTACATAGAGTATGAAAATTATAAGAGTTATCATCATGACATAATGTAACACTTGAGATAGCCACTTAGAAATACTAGCTCCCATCCATCCAAAAAGATCCCAATCAGCCGATTGGTTCATGTGTTCCTGTAAATCTTGTAGTAATTTAACCTTCTGTTTAATGGGATTGTAATTATCGGAGATATTAAAACAACACATTCCTTTAAATTGTTCCCAACCGCTACCTTCTCTGAGCAGTAACTAATTGATGGCTACTTGATTGTGAATCATACCTTCTCTAATGTCTCTCAGTTCTTCATTAATGAGTCCTATAGAGGTGCTTGTAGCCTTTATATTTTTAGCTAGTCCATAAAAGTAAAACTTCTTAGGTCTATCACAAGTCTATATAGCAAGCCAAAAGACATATCAGTAAGGGTATTTTTTATAGTAAATTAATTGTAAATCATAGTATTTTAGCTCTATAACCACGAGATATAAATAGATACTTTTGGTAAGCGTGTCTGAATTGATAAGTGATATATTTCTTCTTCTGCTCAAGTACATATTCATCAGTATCTTATCAAAACATCATTTTGTACATATTCCTAGTGTCATTATATCTTCATATGCCATGGTCAGTGTGGGGAACATACTATATGTTTATGTTATTTTCCTTAAGCCATTATGGACCATGGTGTAGGGAAAGGTAAGAAAGAGAAGATTGTCTCTTTGTTGGCGCACTAAGATAGAGAGAAAATTATTAATTTGTATAAAATATAACTTTTAATGTTAATCATCCCCAATCGTAGTATATCAACTATCTCAGGTAATACCACCTATACAATTCTAGGTCCAACACATTACTGTGGGATAGATCACAATATTGAGCAAGTTATTCGGATCCCACAATATGTCCTAAATCCCTTACAGTATGTCTGTAATCATTGTTATATAACCTCTAGTTGTATTAATGTACTGTAAGTCCAAACCCCTTGAGTAATGATCCCACAATCCCACACTTAATATATGAATTGACACAAGTAGTACCACCTATGCAGTTCTATGTTCAATAGAATATTGTGGAATGTGTCACAATATTACATTTACTGTTATATCTCTTCCCTTAGGATTGGATTATAATATATCATTAGTCCCTTGTGGTACACCTGTGGTCATTTTTTTATATATACCAAGGGGTGATAGTCACATTCATGTATGGTGTTTTACAGTATTGAGTGATTAATCCAGCCAAGGAGTTATCTATAATCTCCTAATATTGGGGTATATTAGCATTTCTCATTATGGGGTTCTCAACCTAATTGGTTGTCTGAACTGTTTAAATAAACAGCTCATAAGTCATTCTTAACATATCATTTCATTTGTGGATGACTCAAATCGTGAGATAGTTTAAATATAAATGAAGTAGTAGAAGCACGTATCATGTAAAAGCCTGGTATTGAAAGGTGGATTGAAAAGAACCTCACTCTAGCAGATTTATTTATACATTGTTGCTTATCCAATTGCTACATACTCTGACATTGATTGTAGCTGATACGGCTTAAATCCTTCCCTTCACAGAGGGAGAGCAGGCTGCGGTGTAACACATTTGTTACAGTGTTGCTATGCAGTTCTCCTGCTGGCAGTACTGTAATGATGGGGTATATGTAATTGTGGTCAAATTGCCGCAAATGTCGAAAAACGGGGCATTTTAAATTCGACAATGCAATACAGTACTTTTCGACAAAAAAACGGACGTTTCAGATTCGACTTTTTGAAATTCGACAGTTGTCAAATTCAACATGTCTGCAGTGGTAAAAATGCGGCTTATCGAGAAAAGTATATTCAATTGAAGAATGTCGATTCGACAACAGTGCTTTTTGACAGTCATTTCGTCAATTTCATTCCGCCTCACTTTGCTGGCGGAATCTAATAAAAAATTTAAAAACATGTTTTTTTTTGTTTGTTTTTATTGCTAATAGCATATCTATTTATATTAGAAGGGATTATGTACCTGCTTTGTCTATTAGGAGCCACAAGTATTATTTATATATTTTTTAAAATAATATTTTTTTTTTAACTGACTAAAATAGAGAGAGCATGGTTTTCAGTGGGAAGGGGTGGGAATGGGTTAAAATCAAGAAAAAAATGTGTGGGGTCCCCCCAGCTAAGCATAACCAGCTTCGGGCTCTTTGAGATGGTCCTGGTTGTAAAAATACAGGGGGGAAATTGACAGGGGATCCCCCATATTTTTAGAACCAGAACCGGGCTCCACTAGCTGTAGAGATAATGCCACAGCCGGGGGACACTTTTATATAGGTCCCTGTGGCCGTGGCATTAAATCCCCAACTAGTCACCCCTGGCCGGGGTACCTGGAGGAGTGGGAACCCCTTAAATCAAGGGGTCCCACCTCCAGCCACCCAAAGGCCATGGGCTGTGGATGGGAGGCTGATAGCCAACTGACACAAAGAAAGAATATTGTTTTTTGTAGCAAAACTACAAGTCCCAGCAAGCCTCCTCCGCAAGCTGGTACTTGGAGAACCACAAGTACCAGCATGCAGGGGGGAAACGGGCCCGCTGGTACCTGTAGTTCTACTACAAAAAATACCCAAATAAAAACAGTACACTCACACCGTGAAAGTAAAACTTTATTAATACATGCCGACACACACATACTTACCTATGTTCACACGAGGCTCGGTCCATTTCTCCAAGTAGAATCCATGGTGTACCTGAAAATAAAATTATACTCACCAAAATCCAGTGAAGCATCTGTCCTCTTCTTTTTCTTTTTTGTAATCCACGTACTTGGCAAAAAAACAAACCGCATTTACCCGGACCACGCACTGAAAGGGGTCCAATGTTTACACATGGGACCCCTTTCCCCGAATTCAGAGGGTCCCTTCAGCCAATCGGCTCTGGGACCGGACTCCGAGGCTGGGCCTGTGTTCGGTCCCTCTGGAGCTAATGGTGTCCAGTAGCCTAAGAAGCCCAAGCTGGATGCAAGCAGGCAGGTTCGCTTCTTCTCCCCTTAGTCCCTCGATGCAGTGAGCCTGTTGCCAGCAGGTCTCACTGAAAATAAAAAACCTAAAACTAAACTTTTGCTAAGAAGCTCAGGAGAGCCCCCTAGATTGCACCCAGCTCGGTCGGGCACAGTATCTTAACTGAGGCTTGGAGGAGGGTCATAGGGGGAGGAGCCAGTGCACACCAGGTAGTCCTAAAGCTTTTCTCTTGTGCCCAGTCTCCTGCGGAGCCGCTATTCCCCATGGTCCTTACGGAGTTCCCAGCATCCACTAGGACGTCAGAGAAATAATGATGATGATGATGATGTGTGGAAGTACAAGTTAATATGTGGTTAATTTTGTACAATCGATCTGAATGGGGATGTTTAAATGAAGTGCCCGTGATCATATGTGAGCACGTCGTGCACTTAGGGCACTGTAACATCCTGGTGGTCTTTTCAGAAAGCCGGCGGTTTCCCTGGGTCCTGGGCGAAAGTCCGTGATGTCTTTATGAAATACTTGGTTCTTTATACTCCTCCCCCCGGGTAAAGCACATAAGCGGGCGTTTATTTGCTAAATCACATAGTGTTTTATCAGTGGATATCACCGAACATAAAGCCCTAACTGCTCTGGGTAGTACCGTGCTGACTGTATTGTGTCTGCTTACAAACGGGATCAACGCTTACTCCGATTTGGTCCGAGTTGACAACAAGCTACTTCTTGGCATTGCCAGGACTTCATTTTTCTGTTGAAGTAACAAGTCAAGATTGTAACCCCTAGCCACAAATTTCGTGATCATGTCGTATAATGCCTGTTCCACTGTTGACCTATTGCTGATGATTCTGTTAGCTCTGATCATCTATGATCGCGTCAATCCTCTCTTGAGGGATCTGGGGTGATGACTGTTTGATCTAAGAAAAGTGTTTTTGTCGGTGGGTTTGGTGGACAGTCCCGTAGTGATGCAGTTGTCTTTTATGGTGACTTTAACGTCCAGGTAGTTAACAGAAGTGTAGCTAGTATGGAATGTATATTTAATAGGCGAGTTTCTGGAATTGATACTGTCCATTATGTTATGAAAGTCGTGTTCCGGACCCATCCAAATTATGAAGAGGTCGTCTATAAACCTTGAATACATGAGGATATTTGCAGCTATTTCTGGAACGGGTGCGCGCCAGAACCGGGCTCTGGAGACGGAGCTCCGGGAGGCTCTTGTCCACTTGGCGGGCTTCTCCGGGGTATTTAGGTAAGCGGGTTCACATTCTCTTTATGGCTGTTTATCCTTGACAATTATCCTGACGACAATTTTCATAAAATTGAAACGTTGATACCTGCAAGTGGTGCTGTTTGAAGTTTCATATACCTGAGTGCCGCATATCTGCTAGATTATATATATATATATCTGCCCTGTGTGTGACGGCCGGCCTATACGCCGTATGTAACTAGGTGTCCTGCCCCGTGTATATAATTATGTGTCCTGCCCCGTGTATATAATTATGTGTCCTGCCCCGTGTATATAATTATGTGTCCTGCCCCGTGTATATACTAATGCGTCCTGCCCCGTGTATATAACTATGTGTCCTGCCCCGTGTATATAATTATGTGTCCTGCCCCGTGTATATAACTATGCGTCCTGCCCCGTGTATATAACTATGCGTCCTGCCCTGTGTATATAATTATGTGTCCTGCCCCGTGTATATAATGATGTGTCCTGCCCCGTGTATATAATTATGTGTCCTGCCCCGTGTATATAATTATGTGTCCTGCCCCGTGTATATAACTATGTGTCCTGCCCCGTGTATATAATTATGTGTACTGCCCGTGTATATAATGATGTGCCCTGCCCCGTGTATATAATTATGTGTCCTGCCCCGTGTATATAATTATGTGTCCTGCCCCGTGTATATAACTATGTGTCCTGCCCCGTGTATATAATTATGTGTCCTGCCCCGTGTATATAATTATGTGCCCTGCCCCGTGTATATAACTATGTGTCCTGCCCCGTGTATATAATTATGTGTCCTGCCCCGTGTATATAATTATGTGTCCTGCCCCGTGTATATAACTATGTGTCCTGCCCCGTGTATATAATTATGCGTCCTGCCCCGTGTATATAATTATGCGTCCTGCCCCGTGTATATAATTATGTGTCCTGCCCCGTGTATATAATTATGCGTCCTGCCCCGTGTATATAATTATGTGTCCTGCCCCGTGTATATAACTATGTGTCCTGCCCCGTGTATATAACTATGTGTCCTGCCCCGTGTATATAATTATGTGTCCTGCCCCGTCTATATAATTATGTGTCCTGCCCCGTGTATATAATTATGTGCCCTGCCCCGTGTATATAATTATGTGTCCTGCCCCGAGTATATAATTATGTGTCCTGCCCCGTGTATATAATTATGTGTCCTGCCCCGAGTATATAATTATGTGTCCTGCCCCGTGTATATAATGATGTGTCCTGCCCCGTGTATATAATTATGTGTCCTGCCCCGTGTATATAATGATGTGTCCTGCCCCGTGTATATAATTATGTGTCCTGCCCCGTGTATATAATTATGCATCCTGCCCCGTGTATATAATTATGCGTCCTGCCCCGTGTATATAATTATGCGTCCTGCCCCGTGTATATAATTATGCGTCATGCCCCGTGTATATAATTATGTGTCCTGCCCCGTGTATATAATGATGTGTCCTGCCCCGTGTATATAATTATGCGTCCTGCCCCGTGTATATAATTATGCGTCCTGCCCCGTGTATATAATTATGCGTCCTGCCCCGTGTATATAATTATGCGTCCTGCCCACATCTAGTGCGCACTTCTACATTTCTATACCAGTGATGGGTGTCACATGCAGATGACGCATCTGTTGCAGATAGTCACTGGGCGACAATATACTCTGGGTGAAATTTGTTACAGCATGTCTTCAGGAACGCTGGGTTTAGCCTCCCTGTATACCTTTCCTAAGGGCCAGGTTATACAGCTCTGACTCCTACCTACCCCTGTGGTGCTGAGTAGTTGAGTAAGTGCCCATTGCAGTTGTATCGTTTATCGCATTGTTTGTGACTTGTGCTTAATTCTGCTGTCTGACTTTAATACTATTTTGTTATATATACGTATTATATCTCTTTTCTGTCCCTTTCACCTCTCAAACCTTTGGATTGTTATGTTCCTAAACTAAATCAAGCTGACCAACTTGCTTCTCGCCTAGAACCAGCACAAGTAAAGAACCCCCTTGGGTGGCTTCTTTTGCGCAGGTTTTGACGCGTATAGCGGATCACTTGGCTACACCTGCTATACCTCAGGCTACAGGGTTTCCTCCACAGCCTCCATGGGGAGATGTGTCCTCACATTCAGTCCAGGATTTGGCTCAGACCTCTGCGGCCTTTCAGCAGATGTTACAGGCTGACAAGTCTGTGGAAGGGAAAGCACGCAGACGTCTGACACCGTCCTCAGTCTACACAGCTTTCAGGATGTGAGATGTCATCAGAAGATGAGGCTGACTCCTCTCTCCCTGAGTCCCCCTCAGGTGAAGAAGATTGTCTCAGTGGATGTGCCCGCATTGATTCACGTGGTAAAGTCCATATTGACAATAGAAGAACAGGAGCCACCATCAAAGTCTAAGACTCCAGTCTTAGCTGAATACCCGCAATCAGATCAGCTTACTGAAATCATGCAGGAAGCATGGGGTACACCAAATAAGAGGTTTACACTGCCAAAGAAAATGGCTTCTTTTTACCCTCTTCCACCGGTAGAATGTGCTTAATGGGAATTACCTCCCAGAGTTGATGCTCATGTGGCACGTCTAGTGCGCACTTCTACATTTCTATACCAGTGATGGCGAACCTTTGGCACTCCAGCTGTTGTTGAACTACACATCCCAACATGCCCTACTACAGTGTTAGCATGGCCAAATAGCAAAACTGTAGCAAGGCATGCTGGGATGTGTAGTTCAACAACAGCTGGAGTGCCAAAGGTTCCCCATCACTCGCCTATACCACAAAAGTCTTCTTTGAAAGACCTGACAGACAGAAAAGTTGAAACCTGTCTTAAAACCATTTTTTCCCTTACGGGGGCAATTACAAGACCAGCTATGGCCTCAGCATGGGTGGCCAAGGCTGTTTCAGGCTGGGTGGATGCATTTAGAAGATAGTCTCTCGGTGAACGCCACAAGAGAACAGCTATCCTATATAACTAATATAAGGCAAGCAGCTGCATAGTTGGAATAAGCAGCCTTAGATACAGGCCTACAAGCTTCTTAAGCTTTAGCTACCTCAGTAGTAGCCTGCTGAGCAGTGTGGCTACAGCCCTGGAAGAGGGATTCAGAATCCAAGAAGACATTGGAATCCCTCCCTTTGCTGAAGATATTCTGTTTGGAATGGAATTGGAGAAAATAGTGGCCATCTTAGCAGCCTCTAAATCAGCGTTTCTGCTCCCAACATCAACTTCTAAACCGAAATCCTCTGCTTTCCGGTCCTTTCAGACCCAGGTCAAAGCAAAAGGACAAGCTTATTGCAGACAGTATCAATCAACCGTTTCAATCAAAACCGTTACATGACTGGGCAGCCAGACATCTGAATTCCAAATCAGAAGACATACCCTCCACCTGACCGCGCGGGCCTCCACCTGTGAGACCCCAGGGTGGGAGGCAGACTTCTGCAGTTTGCACAGGTATGGTGTCAGTACACCACAGATACCGGGGTGCAAGAAGTGGTTGCTTAGAGATCTTAGTGGTAAAATGGAAGTGTATTTCATATATGCAGCAGCTGTGTAGTGTGTGACTCATGTTACGCGTTTCACTGCAACTGGCACCTTCATGGGAGGATGTCAGAGAAGTAGTCTCACCTTGTCAGAGTAATGAGTAAGGGGTATATTTACTAAGGTACGGCTTTTTAGAAGTAGAGATGTTGCCCATAGCAACCATTCAGATTCTACTTACCATTTATCTAGCACCTATTAGAGCAGGCATTCCCACGGTCCTCAAGGCACACCAACAGTGCAGGTTTTAGTGATATCCAGGCTGCAGCACAGATGGTTAAATCAAAATAACTGAGGTACTAATTAAGTCACCTGTGTTCAAGCCTGGATATCACTAAAACCAGGACTGTTAGTGTGCCTTGAGGACCGTGGTTGGGAATGCCTGTATTAGAGGATAAAAGCTAGACCCCGGTTTGGTTGTTATGTGTCATGAGGTGAGTACTCACTGCCGCCGAGTCCGGGGTCTGGCCGCTGCGGCTGTTGGCGCTGCTGTGTGACCGCAGGGGGACATTGCGCAGGAACTCACCACCGTGAGGTCCGGGGTCCGGCCACTGTCAGTATGGCTGCCATGGTGCTAGTGTGGCTGCAGGGAGGGGGCGGGGCAGTAAGCAGTGAGGATTTTGTGACTTCTGGGAGACCAGGAGGATTGAGGTTCAGGTAGGCTGCAGTGCTTCTGTGTGTTTGCAGCACAGGAGGCGGCCATGTTGGAGACCAGTTTATTCTGTACCACTGAGGTAAGTGGTTAGCCAATCCCGTGGCTTCACTTCCTATAAATAAGCTGAGCATTAGGCACTCTCTTCCAGTGCTTTGTTGTTACTAGACAGCATCCCAGCTCTGAGCTCCAGCAGATTTATCTGTGTCCATCCAAGTGTCCTGGTCCTGTCTCCGCTCCCTGTGTTGGCTAGCCATTCCTCGCTGTTTTGATACCCGCCAGCTCCCCGGTACGTTGTACAGTTAACTGGGCGGTACTGCCGGTCTATCCTGAGTCCCGTGGTGGGGTGCCAGCTTCCCCGTAATATACTTCTCTTAAAGAAACAGCAGCAGTATTCTTCAGTCTCCTCTTAAAGACACAGTCACAGTATTCTTCAGTCTTGTCTTAAAGACACAGGCGCAGTATTCTTCAGTCTCCTCTTAAAGACACAGCAGCAGTATTCTTCAGTCTCCTCTTAAAGACACAGCAGCAGTATTCTTCAGTCTCCTCTTAAAGACACAGTCACAGTATTCTTCAGTCTTGTCTTAAAGACACAGGCGCAGTATTCTTCAGTCTTGTCTTAAAGAAGAAAGTAGTGCGGCATTGCTGCTATAACTCTGCTACATTATCCTGTATGTACTGACAGTATTTACTATATACATCATACACTCTCTCATAGCTAGCCAAGCCTCTGTGGTGGCCGACCGCAGCACTGAGCATGGGCCCCTGTCACTACATTCCCCCCATGGGCCCCTGTCACTACATTCCCCCCATGTGCTCCTGTCACTACATTCTCCGCATGGGCCCCTGTCACTACATTCCCCCCATGGGCCCCTGTCACTACATTCCCCCCATGGACCCCTGTCGCTACATTCCCCCCATGGGCCCCTATAGCTACATTCCCCACATGGGCCCCTGTCACTACACCCCCCATGGGCCCCTGTCGCTACATTCCCCCCATGGACCCCTGTCGCTACATTCCCGCATGGGCCCCTGTCGCTACATTCCCCCCCATGGGCCCCTGTCGCTACATTACCCCCATGGGCCCCTGCCGCTACATTCCCCCCATGGGCCCCTGTCGCTACATTCCCTCATGGGCCCCTGTCGCTACATTCCCCTCATGGGCCCCTGTCGCTACATTCCCCCCATGGGCCCCTGTCGCTACATTCCCCCCATGGGCCCCTGTCACTACATCCCCCCGTGGGCCCCTGTCGCTACATTCCCCCCATGGGCCCCTGCCGCTACATTCCCCCATGGGCCCCTGCCGCTACATTCCCCCCATGGGCCCCTGCCGCTACATTCCCCCCATGGGCCCCTGCAGCTACATTCCCCGCATGGGCCCCTGTCGCTACATTCTCCCCATGGGCCCCTGTCCCTACATCCCCCCCATGGGCCCTGTCACTACATCCCCCCCATGGGCCTCTGTCACTACATTCCCCGCATGGGCCCCTGTCACTACATTCCCCCCATGGGCCCCTGTCACTACATTCCCCCCATGGGACCCTGTCACTACATTCCCCGCATGGGCCCCTATCACTACATTCCCCCCATGGGCCCATCACCCCCCAGTCCCACACTGGCTCTCCACCATGGCTGACATGGGCCCTGTCATACATCCCCCCAATGGGCCCCTGTCACTACATTCCCCGCATGGGCCCCTGTCACTACATTCCCCCCATGGGCCCCTGTCACTACATTCCCCCCATGGACCCCTGTCACTACATTCCCCGCATGGGCCCCTGTCACTACATTCCCCCCATGGGCCCCTGTCACTACATTCCCCCCATGGGCCCCTGCCACTACATTCCCTGCATGGGCCCCTGTCACTACATTCCCCCCATGGGCCCCTGTCACTACATCCCCATGGACCCCTGCCACTACATTCCCTGCATGGGCCCCTGTCACTACATCCCCCCCATGGGCCCCTATCGCTACATTCCCCCCATGGGCCCATCACCCCCCAGTCCCACACTGGCTCACCACCATGGCTGACATGGGCCCGTCACTACATTCCCCGCATGGGCCCCTGTCACTACTTTCCCCGCATGGGCCCCTGTCACTACATTCCCCCCATGGGCCCCTGTTACTACATTCCCCGCATGGGCCCCAGTCACTACATTCCCCCCATGGGCCCCTGTTACTACATTCCCCCCATGGGACCCTGTCACTACATTCCCCCCATGGGCCCCTGTCACTACATTCCCCGCATGGGCCCCTATCACTACATTCCCCCCATGGGCCCATCACCCCTCAGTCCCACACTGCCTCTCCACCATGGCTGACATGGGCCCCTGTCACTACAATCCCTGCATGGGCCCCTGTCACTACATTCCCCGCATGAGCCCCTGTCACTACATTCCCCCCATGGGCCCCTGTCACTACATCCCCCCCCATGGGCCCAGTCACTATATTCCCCCCCATGGGGCCCTGTCACTACATTCCCCGCATGGGCCCCTGTCACTACATTCCCTGCATTGGCCCGTCACTACATTCCCCCCATGGGCCCCTGTCACTACATTCCCCCCATGGGCCCCTGTCACTACATTCCCCCCATGGGCCCCTGTCACTACATCCCCCCCATGGGCCCTGTCACTACATTCCCCCCATGGGGCCTCTGTTACTACATTCCCCCGCATGGGCCCCTGTCACTACTTTCCCCGCATGGGCCCCTGTCACTACATTCCCCCCATGGGCCCCTGTCACTACATTCCCCGCATGGGCCCCTATCACTACATTCCCCCCATGGGCCCATCACCCCCCAGTCCCACACTGGCTCTCCACCATGGCTGACATGGGCCCTGTCATACATCCCCCCATGGGCCCCTGTCACTACATTCCCCGCATGGGCCCCTGTCACTACATTCCCCACATGGACCCCTGTCACTACATTCCCCCCATGGACCCCTGTCACTACATTCCCCGCATGGGCCCCTGTCACTACATTCCCCCCATGGGCCCCTGTCACTACATTCCCCCCATGGACCCCTGCCACTACATTCCCCCCATGGACCCCTGTCACTACATTCCCCCCATGGGCCCTTGTCACTACATCTCCCCATGGGCCCATCACCCCTCAGTCCCACACTGCCTCTCCACCATGGCTGACATGGGCCCCTGTCACTACATTCCCTGCATGGGCCCCTGTCACTACATTCCCCGCATGGGCCCCTGTCACTACATTCCCCCCATGGGCCCCTGTCACTACATCCCCCCCCCATGGGCCCAGTCACTACATTCCCCCCATGGGGCCCTGTCACTACATCCCCCCCATGGGCCTCTGTCACTACATTCCCCGCATTGGCCTGTCACTACATTCCCCCCATGGGCCCCTGTCACTACATTCCCCCCATGGGCCCCTGTCACTACATCCCCCCCATGGGCCCTGTCACTACATTCCCCCCATGGGGCCCTGTCACTACATCCCCCCCATGGGCCTCTGTCACTACATTCCCCCGCATAGGCCCCTGTCACTACATTCCCCGCATGGGCCCCTGTCACTACATTCCCCCCATGGGCCCCTGTCACTACATTCCCCCCATGGGCCCCTGTCACTACATTCCCCCCATGGGCCCCTTTCACTACATTCCCCCCATGGGCCCTGTCACTACATTCCCCCCATGGGGCCTCTGTTACTACATTCCCCCGCATGGGCCCCTGTCACTACTTTCCCCGCATGGGCCCCTGTCACTACATTCCCCCCATGGGCCCCTGTCACTACATTCCCCGCATGGGCCCCTATCACTACATTCCCCCCATGGGCCCATCACCCCCCAGTCCCACACTGGCTCTCCACCATGGCTGACATGGGCCCTGTCATACATCCCCCCCATGGGCCCCTGTCACTACATTCCCCGCATGGGCCCCTGTCACTACATTCCCCCCATGGACCCCTGTCACTACATTCCCCGCATGGGCCCCTGTCACTACATTCCCCCCATGGGCCCCTGTCACTACATTCCCCCCATGGACCCCTGTCACTACATTCCCCCCATGGACCCCTGTCACTACATTCCCCCCATGGACCCCTGTCACTACATTCCCCCCATGGGCCCCTGTCACTACATTCCCCCCATGGGCCCCTGTCACTACATCCCCCCATGGGCCCATCACCCCTCAGTCCCACACTGCCTCTCCACCATGGCTGACATGGGCCCCTGTCACTACATTCCCTGCATGGGCCCCTGTCACTACATTCCCCCCATGGGCCCCTGTCACTACACCCCCCCCATGGGCCCAGTCACTACATTCCCCCCATGGGGTCCTGTCACTACATCCCCCCCATGGGCCCAGTCACTACATTCCCCCCATGGGGTCCTGTCACTACATCCCCCCCATGGGCCTCTGTCACTACATTCCCTGCATTGGCCCGTCACTACATTCCCCCCATGGGCCCAGTCACTACATTCCCCCCATGGGCCCCTGTCACTACATTCCCCCCATGGGCCCCTGTCACTACATCCCCCCCATGGGCCCTGTCACTACATTCCCCCCATGGGGCCCTGTCACTACATCCCCCCATGGGCCTCTGTCTCTACATTCCCCCGCATGGGCCCCTGTCACTACATTCCCCGCATGGGCCCCTGTCACTACATTCCCCCCATGGGCCCCTGTCACTACATTCCCCGCATGGGCCCCTATCACTACATTCCCCCCATGGGCCCATCACCCCCCAGTCCCACACTGGCTCTCCACCATGGCTGACATGGGCCCTGTCATACATCCCCCCCATGGGCCCCTGTCACTACATTCCCCGCATGGGCCCCAGTCACTACATTCCCCCCATGGGCCCATCACCCCCCAGTCCCACACTGGCTCTCCACCATGGCTGACATGGGCCCTGTCATACATCCCCCCCATGGGCCCCTGTCACTACATTCCCCGCATGGGCCCCAGTCACTACATTCCCCCCATGGGCCCATCACCCCCCTGTCCCAAACTGGCTCTCCACCATGGCTGGCACTGTGTGTGCTGGGATATGAAGCCTAGGTGGCTGCAGCCCGGTCAGTAACACAGCAGCTGTGACCACACATCACCCATTATTATTATACACACATCACAGCATCAGGACGGGGCAGGCGCCATGTTCCCGGCTCCCTATGGGCGCCGCCATGTTGGCTTAGTCTGTGCTAGCGCAGATAAAGATGTATACAGGGAGCCGGGACTAGAGAGTAGGCGGGGCTAATGATGGCTGAGTGACGGGAGGCACCGTGCTGTGGGCGGAGCTGGAGGTAGTTGAGTGACGGGGCATTGCGGCCTATGAGACGGAGAGAGGGCGGGGCTGGGTGTGACAGTGACTGGAAACTACGGCCTATGAGCAGGAGAGTGGGCGTGGCCGCAGCTAAAGGGCAGGAGAGTGATAGAATACGGCGGCCAATGGGCAGGATAATGGGCGGGGCAGGCGGTTGTCTCACGAGACACTGCGTCCTATGGGCAGTGAGCGGGCGGGGCTTGAGGTAATTTAGTGACGGAGCATTGCGGCATATGAGAAGGAGAGAGGGCGGGGCTGGGTGTAACAGTGACTGAAAGCTGCGGCCTATGAGCAGGAGAGTGGGCGTGGCCTCGGTGAATAGGCAGGAGAGTGATAGGATTCGGCAGCCAATGGGCGGGATAGTGGGCGGGGCAGTGTAATTCTGTGACGAACGATGCGTCCTATGGGCAGAGAGAGGGCGGGGTTGGAGGTAAATGAGTGACGGAGCGTTGTGGCCTATGAGAGCGAGAGAGGGCGGGGCTGGCTGTAACTGACAGTAACCTGCGACCTATGAGCTGGAGAGTGTTAGGTGGGCGGGGCAGTGGGGGTTGTTGCGAGACGAGAAACTGCAGGGCAGTGAGTGGGCGGGGCTGGAGGTAAATGAGTGACGGGGCAATGCGGCCTATGAGAGGGAGGGCGGGGCTGGGTGTAGCAGTGACTGGAGGCTGCGACCTATGGGCAGTGAGTGGGCGGGGCTGCTCCTGGTTGCTGAGTTACCGTGGTAGTCACTACCCATAATCCCATGCGCTAGGGTGACGATGACTCGGAAATACCGCCCCGCCCACTTCCGGTACACATCCCTCTGTCTGTGTCCACGGTGTGATCTCTCCTGCCGCCTCATCCTGCAGGTAATGTCCTCTCATCCCTCCTGTCTCCTGCCCCCAACCTCTCCTAATACCCCCCTCTCCTGCCCCCATCCTCTCCTAATGCCCCCAACCTCTCCTGCCCCCAACCTCTCCTAATACCCCCTCTCCTGCCCCCAACCTCTCCTAATACCCCCTCTCCTGCCCCCAACCTCTCCTACTACCCCCTCTCCTGCCCCAACCTCTCCTAATACCCCCTCTCCTGCCCCAACCTCTCCTAATACCCCCTCTCCTGCCCCCATCCTCTCCTAATACCCCCTCTCCTGCCCCCAACCTCTCCTAATACCCCCTCTCCTGCCCCCAACCTCTCCTAATACCCCCTCTCCTGCCCCAACCTCTCCTAATACCCCCTCTCCTGCCCCCACCTCTCCTAATACCCCCTCTCCTGCCCCCATCCTCTCCTAATACCCCCTCTCCTGCCCCAACCTCTCCTAATACCCCCTCTCCTGCCCCCAACCTCACCTAATACCCCCTCTCCTGCCCCCAACCTCACCTAATACCCCCTCTCCTGCTCCCAACCTCTCCTAATACCCCGTTTCCTGCCCCCAACCTCTCCTAATACCCCCTCTCCTGCTCCCAACCTCTCCTAATCCCCGTCTCCTGCCCCCAACCTCTCCTAATACCCCCCTCTCCTGCCCCAACCTCTCCTAATACCCCCTCTCCTGCTCCCAACCTCTCCTAGTACCCCCCTCTCCTGCCCCCAACCTCTCCTAATACCCCCTCTCCTGCCCCAACCTCTCCTAATACCCCCTCTCCTGCTCCCAACCTCTCCTAATACCCCGTCTCCTGCCCCCAACCTCTCCTAATACCCCCTCTCCTGCCCCAACCTCTCCTAATACCCCCTCTCCTGCTCCCAACCTCTCCTAATACTCCCTCTCCTGCTCCCAACCTCTCCTAATACCCCGTCTCCTGCCCCCAACCTCTCCTAATACCCCCTCTCCTGCCCCAACCTCTCCTAATACCCTCTCTTTTGCTCCCAACCTCTCCTAATACCCCCACTCCTGCCCCAACCTCTCCTAATACCCTCACTCCTGCCCCCAACCTCTCCTAATACCCCCACTCCTGCCCCCAACCTCTCCTAATACCCCCACTCCTGCCCCCAACCTCTCCTAATACCCCCACTCCTGCCCCCAACCTCTCCTAATACCCCCACTCCTGCCCCCAACCTCTCCTAATACCCCCTCTCCTGCCCCCAACCTCTCCTAATACCCCCTCTCCTGCCCCCAACCTCTCCTAATACCCCCTCTCCTGCCCCAACCTCTCCTAGTACCCCCTCTCCTGCCCCCAACCTCTCCTAATACCCCCTCTCCTGCCCCCAACCTCTCCTAATACCCCCTCTCCTGCCCCCAACCTCTCCTAATACCCCCTCTCCTGCCCCCAACCTCTCCTAATACCCCCTCTCCTGCCCCCAACCTCTCCTAATACCCCCTCTCCTGCCCCCAACCTCTCCTAATACCCCCTCTCCTGCCCCCAACCTCTCCTAATACCCCCTCTCCTGCCCCCAACCTCTCCTAATACCCCCTCTCCTGCCCCCAACCTCTCCTAATACCCCCTCTCCTGCCCCCAACCTCTCCTAATACCCCCTCTCCTGCCCCCAACCTCTCCTAGTACCCCCTCTCCTGCCCCCAACCTCTCCTAGTACCCCCTCTCCTGCCCCCAACCTCTCCTAGTACCCCCTCTCCTGCCCCCAACCTCTCCTAGTACCCCCTCTCCTGCCCCCAACCTCTCCTAGTACCCCCATCTCCTGCCCCCAACCTCTCCTAATACCCCCTCTCCTGCCCCCAACCTCTCCTAATACCCCCTCTCCTGCCCCCAACCTCTCCTAGTACCTCTCCTGCCCCCATCCTCTCGTAGTACCCCCTCTCCTGCCCCCATGCTCTCCTAATACCCCCTCTCCTGCCCCCAACCTCTCCTAGTACCCCCTCTCCTGCCCCCATCCTCTCATTGTACCCCCTCTCCTGCCCCCATGCTCTCCTGCTCCCAACCTCTCCTAATACCCCGTCTCCTGCCCCCAACCTCTCCTAATACCCCCTCTCCTGCCCCAACCTCTCCTAATACCCTCTCTCCTGCTCCCAACCTCTCCTAATACCCCCACTCCTGCCCCACCTCTCCTAATACCCCCACTCCTGCCCCCAACCTCTCCTAATACCCCCTCTCCTGCCCCCAACCTCTCCTAATACCCCCTCTCCTGCCCCCAACCTCTCCTAATACCCCCTCTCCTGCCCCCAACCTCTCCTAATACCCCCTCTCCTGCCCCCAACCTCTCCTAATACCCCCTCTCCTGCCCCCAACCTCTCCTAATACCCCCTCTCCTGCCCCCAACCTCTCCTAATACCCCCTCTCCTGCCCCCAACCTCTCCTAATACCTCCTCTCCTGCCCCCAACCTCTCCTAATACCCCCTCTCCTGCCCCCAACCTCTCCTAATACCCCCTCTCCTGCCCCCAACCTCTCCTAATACCCCCTCTCCTGCCCCCAACCTCTCCTAATACCCCCAACCTCTCCTAGTACCCCCTCTCCTGCCCCCAACCTCTCCTAGTATCCCCTCTCCTGCCCCCAACCTCTCCTAGTATCCCCTCTCCTGCCCCCAACCTCTCCTAGTACCCCCTCTCCTGCCCCCAACCTCTCCTAGTACCCCCTCTCCTGCCCCCAACCTCTCCTAGTACCCCCTCTCCTGCCCCCAACCTCTCCTAGTACCCCCTCTCCTGCCCCCAACCTCTCCTAGTACCCCCTCTCCTGCCCCCAACCTCTCCTAGTACCCCCTCTCCTGCCCCCAACCTCTCCTAGTACCCCCTCTCCTGCCCCCAACCTCTCCTAGTACCCCCTCTCCTGCCCCCAACCTCTCCTAATACCCCCTCTCCTGCCCCTCTATACTTCTAATACCCCCTCTCATGTCCCTGACATTCGCCTAATGCCCACTCACCTGATGTCTGTCTGTTATCTGCTGCCCCTGACATCCTAATGCCCCCTCATTTACTACCCCCTGTCTGTCACCTTCTGCCCCTACATTCTCCTAATGCCCCCTCATTTGCTACCCCCTGTCAGTCACCTGCTGCCCTTATATTCTTCTAATGCCCCCTCACTTGCTGCCCCTGACATTTTCCTAATGCCCCCTCACCTGCTGCCCCTGACATTTTCCTAATGCCCCCTCACCTGCTGCCCCTGACATTCTCCTAATGTCCCCTCACCTGCTGCCTCCTGTCTGTCCCTCACTTGCTGCCCTTCTAACCTGCCGCTCCCTGTCATTCTCCTGTTGCCCCTTCACCTATATCCTGCCGCACCCCAGTCTTCTGCCATCAGAGCCATTTCTAGGTTTAGGTGATCTGTGCAATCACACGGGGCGCATGCGGCCGCGGTCTCTTTGAGACAGTATTCCATGTCTGGCTTTCCGCATGGAATAATGTTGAAAGTGTCTCACCCAAAATGGCCACCGCCTCAGAGGAGACACTTCAGACTGTTGCTAGAGGAGATGGCGACCATTTTTGGAGGGACATTTACAAGACTGGCAGACGCTAACAGCATCCCCACCCTCCTCCATTTCCTGCCGCCCTCATCCTCCAGGTAATGGCTGTCGTATCCCATCTCACCCTGCAACCCCCCTTGCCTTGTGGCCCCCTGCCACCACTTTCTGCTGCCCCCCTTCCCAGTCTCCAGCCGCTCCCCACCTGTCTCCTGTTGACCCCCTCACCTGCTGACCATTGTCCCCCCCCCCCCACATGCAGCCCCCTGCCTGTCATTACTGTATCTCTACTGCAACCCCTCCTCACCTACCGCCTCCCCCATCCTACCACCTCACCTGCTGCCACCTGTCTTCTACTACCAACCTTTCCTGCTGCGCCCAGTCTGTTTCCTGCCGACCCTTAACATGCCACCCCGTCTGCCCCTGCTGCCCCCTCACCTTCCACTAGCCTGTCTTCTGCCACCCTCCTTCCTGAGGTGAGGGGATCTGTGAGCGACACAGTGACATCACTTATATCTATAGTAATAATACAGGGACATGACTGGGGAGGTGAGGGGATCTAGGAGTGTATACAATGATATTTGGTGTCTCCCGCATTTCACAGGAATACAGTGGTGAAGAAGACGCCCAGCTAGGAGGACATAGCAGGACCCAGAGCCCCATCCCGGTGCCTCCACCTCACTCACTGATACATGAGAGAGACAATGACCAGAAGATCCTGAAACTCACCAACAAGATCATTCAGCTGCTGACTGGAGAGGTGACTGCTGGGAATGAGACATTATACAGTAACACCAGGGGATGTGTCTGGGTGATGACTGGAGAGGTGACTGCTGGGAATGGGACATTATACAGTAACACCGGGGGATGTGACTGCTGGGAATTGGGCATTATACAGTAACACTGGGGGACGTGTCTGGGTGATGACTGGAGAGGTGACTGCTGGGAATGGGACTTTATACAGTAACACCGGAGGACGTGTCTGAGTGATGACTGGAGAGGTGACTGCTGGGAATGGGACATTATACAGTAACACCAGGGGATGTGTCCGGGTGATGACTGGAGAGGTGACTGCTGGGAATGGAGCATTATACAGTAACACCAGGGGATGTGTCTGGGTGATGACTGTATCACTGTATGTGTCAGGTTCCTATAAGGTGTCAGGATGTCACTGTCTATGTCTCCATGCAGGAAGGGGAGTATATAGAGAAACACAGGGGTCTGTACAAGGACGTGATGATGGAGAATCACCGGCCCCTCACATCACTGGGTAAGAGGAGACTGTCATGTATTGTACAGGTGAGAGCAGGTATGGGGGCCCCCTATATACACACATCATCTGATAATCACATTTCTCTGACGTCCTAGTGGATGCTGGGGACTCCGAAAGGACCATGGGGATTAGCGGCTCCGCAGGAGACTGGGCACAAAAGTAAAAGCTTTAGGACTACCTGGTGTGCACTGGCTCCTCCCCCTATGAGCCTCCTCCAAGCCTCAGTTAGATTTTTGTGCCCGAACGAGAAGGGTGCTCACTAGGTGGCTCTCCTGAGCTGCTTAGTAAAAAAGTTTAAGTATAGGTTTTTCTCTAACGTCCTAAGTGGATGCTGGGTACTCCGTAAGGACCATGGGGAATAGCGGCTCCGCAGGAGACTGGGCACATCTAAAGAAAGCTTTAGGACTATCTGGTGTGCACTGGCTCCTCCCCCTATGACCCTCCTCCAAACCTCAGTTAGATCTCTGTGCCCGAACGAGAAGGGTGCACACTAGGGGCTCTCCTGAGCTTCTTAGTGAAAGTTTTAGTTTAGGTTTTTTATTTTCAGTGAGACCTGCTGGCAACAGGCTCACTGCATCGAGGGACTAAGGGGAGAAGAAGCGAACTCACCTGCGTGCAGAGTGGATTGGGCTTCTTAGGCTACTGGACATTAGCTCCAGAGGGACGATCACAGGCCCAGCTTGGATGGGTCCCAGAGCCGCGCCGCCGGCCCCCTTACAGAGCCAGAAGGCAGAAGAGGTCCGGAGAATCGGCGGCAGAAGACGTCCTGTCTTCAACAAGGTAGCGCAGAGCACTGCAGCTGTGCGCCATTGCTCTCAGCACACTTCACACTTCGGTCACTGAGGGTGCAGGGCGCTGGGGGGGGGCGCCCTGAGACGCAATAAAAACACCTTGGATGGCAAAAAATGCATCACATATAGCTCCTGGGCTATATGGATGCATTTAACCCCTGCCAGAATACATAGAAAAACGGGGGATAAGGCCGCCGATAAGGGGGCGGAGCCTATCTCCTCAGCACACTGGCGCCATTTTCCCTCACAGCTCCGTTGGAGGGAAGCTCCCTGGCTCTCCCCTGCAGTCACTACACTACAGAAAGGGTTAAAAAAGAGAGGGGGGCACTAATTAGGCGCAGTATTAACTATACAGCAGCTATAAGGGGAAAAACACTTATATAAGGTTATCCCTGTATATATATAGCGCTCTGGTGTGTGCTGGCAAACTCTCCCTCTGTCTCCCCAAAGGGCTAGTGGGGTCCTGTCCTCTATCAGAGCATTCCCTGTGTGTGTGCTGTATGTCGGTACTTTTGTGTCGACATGTATGAGGAGAAAAATGATGTGGAGACGGAGCAGATTGCCTGTAATAGTGATGTCGCCCCCTAGGGGGTCGACACCTGAGTGGATGAACTGTTGGAAGGAATTACGTGACAGTGTCAGCTCTGTATAAAAGACAGTGGTTGACATGAGACAGCCGGCTACTCAGCTTGGGCCTGTCCAGACGTCTCATAGGCCGTAAGGGGCTCTAAAGCGCCCGTTACCTCAGATGGCAGATATAGACGCCGACACGGATACTGACTCCAGTGTCGACGGTGAAGAGACGAATGTGACTTCCAGTAGGGCCACACGTTACATGATTGAGGCAATGAAAAATGTTTTACACATTTCTGATAATACGAGTACCACCAAAAAGGGGTATTATGTTCGGTGAGGAAAAACTACCTGTAGTTTTCCTGAATCTGAGAAATTAAATGAGGTGTGTGATGATGCGTGGGTTTCCCCCGACAACAACTGATAATTTCTAAAATGTTATTGGCATTATATCCTTTCCCGCCAGAGGTTAGGGTGCGTTGGGAAACACCCCCTAGGGTGGATAAAGAGCTCACACGCTTGTAAGGGCTCTACCTTCGCCTGAGATGGCCGCCCTTAAGGATCCTGCTGATAGAAAGCAGGAGGGTATCCTAAAAGGTATTTACACACATACTGGTGTTATACTGCGACCAGCAATCGCCTCAGCCTGGATGTGCAGTGCTGGGTTGGCGTGGTCGGATTCCCTGACTGAAAATATTGATACCCTAGATAGGGACAGTATATTTTTGCCTATAGAGCATTTAAAAGATGCATTTCTATATATGCGTGATGCACAGCGGAATATTTGCCGACTGGCATCAAGTCTAAGCGCGTTGTCCATTTCTACCAGTAGAGGGTTATGGACACGTCAGTGGTCAGGTGATGTGGATTCCAAACGGCATTTGGAAGTATTGCTTTATTAAGGGGAGGAGTTATTTGGGGTCGGTCTTTCAGACCTGGTGGCCACGGCAACAGCTGGGAATTCCACGTTTGTACCCCAGGTCGCCTCTCAACATGAGAAGACGCCGTATTATCAGGCGCAGTCTTTTCGTGGACAAGCGGGCAAAAGGTTCCTCATTTCTGCCCCGTGACAGAGGGAGAGGAAAAAGGCTGCAGAAATCAGCCAGTTCCCAGGAACAGAAACCCTCTCCCGCCTCTGCCAAGCCCTCAGTATACGCTGGGGCTTTACAAGCAGAATCAGGCACGGTGGGGGGGCCCGTCTCAATGAATTTCAGCGCGCAGTGGGCTCACTCGCAAGTAGACCCCTGGATCCTTCAGGTGATATCTCAGGGGTACAAATTAGAATTCGAGACGTCTCCCCCTCGCCGTTTCCTAAAGTCGGCTTTACCGATGTCTCCTTCTGACAGGGAGACAGTTTTGGAAGCCATTCACAAGCTGTATTCCCAGCAGGTGATAATCAAGATACCCCTCCTGCAACAGGGAACGGGGTATTATTCCACACGGTTGTGGTACCGAAGCCGGACGGCTCGGTGAGACCGATTCTAAATCTAAAATCTTTGAACACTTGCATACGGAGGTTCAAATTCAAGATTGAGTCACTCAGAGCAGTGATTGCGAACCTGGAAGAAGGGGACTACATGATGTCTCGGGACATCAAGGATGCTTACCTTCTTGTCAAAATTTACCCTTCTCACCAAGGGTACCTCAGGTTTATGGTACAGAACTGTCACTATCAGTTCAGACGCTGCCGTATGGATGGTCCACGGCACCCCGGGTCTTTACCAAGGTAATGGCCGAAATGATATTCCTTCGAAGGAAGTGAATTTTAGTTATCTCTTACCCTTATCAGGGAATTGTCCAAGTAAGATCCAGGGAACAGTTGGAGGTCGGTGTAGCACTATCTCAGGTAGTGTTGCGGCAGCACGATTGGATTCTCAATATTCCAAAATCGCACCTGGTTCCGACGACGTGTCTTCTGTTCCTAGGGATGATCCTGGACACAGTCCAGAAAAAGGTGTTTCTCCCGGAGGAGAAAGCCAGGGAGTTATCCGAGCTAGTCAGGAACCTCCTAAAACCGAGCCAAGTCTCAGTGCATCAATGCACAAGGGTTCTGGGTAAAATGGTGGCTTCCTACGAAGCAATCCCATTCGGCAGATTCCACGCAAGAACTTTCCAGTGGGACCTGCTGGACAAATGGTCCGGGTCGCATCTTCAGATGCATCAGCGGATAACCCGGTCACCAAGGACAAGGGTGTCCCTCCTGTGGTGGTTGCAGAGTGCTCATCTTCTAGAGGGCCGCAGATTAGGCATTCAGGACTGGGTCCTGGTGACCACGGATGCCAGCCTGCGAGGCTGGGGAGCAGTCACACAGGGAAGGAATATCCAGGGCTTATGGTCAAGCCTGGAGACATCACTTCACATAAATATCCTGAAGCTAAGGGCCATTTACAATGCTCTAAGCTTAGCAAGACCTCTGCTTCAAGGTCAGCCGGTGTTGATCCAGTCGGACAACATCAAGGCAGTCACCCACGTAAACAGACAGGGTGGCACAAGAAGCAGGAGGGCAATGGCAGAAGCTGCAAGGATTCTTCGCTGGGCGGAAAATCATGTGATAGCACTGTCAGCAGTATTCATTCCGGGAGTGGACAACTGGGAAGCAAACTTCCTCAGCACGACCTCCATCCGGGAGAGTGGGGACTTCACCCAGAAGTCTTCCACATGATTAAAAACTCGACAGGTATTGCGACAGGTCCAGGGACCCTCAGGCAATAGCTGTAGATGCTCTGGTAACACCGTGGGTGTACCAGTCAGTGTATGTGTTCCCTCCTCTGCCTCTCATACCCAAGGTACTGAGATTGATAAGATGGAGAGGAGTAAGCACTATATTCGTGGTTCCGGATTGGCCAAGAAGGACTTGGTAACCGGAACTTCAAGAGATGCTCACGGAGGATCCGTGGCCTCTACTTCTAAGAAGGGACCTGCTCCAGCAAGGACCCTGTCTGTTCCAAGACTTACCGCGGCTGCGTTTGACGGCATGGCGGTTGAACGCCGGATCCTGAAGGAAAAAAGGCATTCCGGATAAAGTCATCCCTATCCTGATCAAAGCCAGGAAGGATGTAACCGCAAAAACATTATCACCGCAATTGGCGAAAATATGTTGCGTGGTGCGAGGCCAGTAAGGCCCGACGGAGGAAATTCAACTGGGTCGATTCCTACATTTCCTGCAAACAGGAGTGTCTATGGGCCTGAAATTGGGGTCCATTAAGGTTCAAATTTCGGCCCTGTAAATTTTCTTCCAAAAAGAACTAGCTTCAGTCCCTGAAGTTCAGACGTTTGTAAAAGGGGTACTGCATATACAGCCTCCTTTTGTGCCTCCAGTGGCACTTTGGGATCTCAATGTAGTTTTGGGTTCCAAAAGTCACATTGGTTTGAACCACTTAAATCTGTGGAGTTAAAATATCTCACATGAAAACTCCTGGAAAAGTGGTCATGCTGTTAGCCCTGGCCTGGGCCAGGCGCGTGTCAGAATTGGCGGCTTTATCCTGAAAAAGCCCTTATCTGATTTTCCATTCGGACAGGGCGGAATTGAGGACTCGTCCTCAGTTTCTCCCCAAGGTGGTTTCAGCGTTTCACCTGAACCAACCTATTTGTGGTGCCTGCGGCTACTAGGGACTTGGAGGACTCCAAGTTGCTAGACGTTGTCAGTGCCCTGAAAATATATGTTTCCAGGACGGCTGGAGTCAGGAAATCTGACTCGCTGTTTATCCTGTATGCACCCAACAAGCTGGGTGCTCCTGCTTCTAAGCAGACTATTGCTCGTTGGATTTGTAGTACAATTCAGCTTGCACATTCTGTGGCAGGCCTGCCACAGCCAAAATCTGTAAAAGCCCATTCCACAAGGAAGGTGGGCTCATCTTGGGCGGCTGCCCGAGGGGTCTCGGCTTTACAACTTTGCCGAGCAGCTACTTGGTCAGGAGCAAATACGTTTGTAAAATTCTACAAAATTGATATCCTGGCTGAGGAGGACCTGGAGTTCTCTCATTTGGTGCTGCAGAGTCATCCGCACTCTCCTGCCCGTTTGGGAGCTTTGGTATAATCCCCATGGTCCTTACGGAGTCCCCAGCATCCACTTAGGACGTTAGAGAAAATAAGAATTTACTTACCGATAATTCTATTTCTCATAGTCCGTAGTGGATGCTGGGCGCCCATCCCAAGTGCGGATTGTCTGCAATACTTGTACATAGTTATTGTTACAAAAATCGGGTTATTATTATTGTGAGCCATCTTTCAGAGGCTCCTCTGTTATCATGCTGTTAACTGGGTTCAGATCACAGGTTATACGGTGTGATTGGTGTGGCTGGTATGAGTCTTACCCGGGATTCAAAATCCTTCCTTATTGTGTACGCTCGTCCGGGCACAGTATCCTAACTGAGGCTTGGAGGAGGGTCATAGGGGGAGGAGCCAGTGCACACCAGATAGTCCTAAAGCTTTCTTTAGATGTGCCCAGTCTCCTGCGGAGCCGCTATTCCCCATGGTCCTTACGGAGTCCCCAGCATCCACTACGGACTATGAGAAATAGAATTATCGGTAAGTAAATTCTTATTTTTATTTTCAGTGAATCCTGCTGGCAACAGGTTCACTGCACCGAGGGACTAAGGGGAGAAGAAGCGAACTCACCTGCGTGCAGAGTGGATTGGGCTTCTTAGGCTACTGGACATTAGCTCCAGAGGGACGATCACAGGCCCAGCCATGGATGGGTCCCAGAGCCGCGCCGGCGGCCCCCTTACAGAGCCAGAAGACTGAAGAGGTCCGGAAAATCGGCGGCAGAAGACGTCCTGTCTTCAATAAGGTAGCGCACAGCACCGCAGCTGTGCGCCATTGCTCTCAGCACACTTCACACTCCGGTCACTGAGGGTGCAGGGCGCTGGGGGGGGGCGCCCTGAGACGCAATAAAAACACCTTACATGGCAAAAATACATCACATATAGCTCCTGGGCTATATGGATGCATTTAACCCCTGCCAATTTTTCCTTAAAAAAGCGGGAGAAAGGCCGCCGAGAAGGGGGCGGAGCCTATCTCCTCAGCACACTGGCGCCATTTTTCCTCTCAGCTCCGTTGGAGGGAAGCTCCCTGACTCTCCCCTGCAGTCCTGCACTACAGAAACAGGGTAAAACAAGAGAGGGGGGGCACTAATTTGGCAGATACATCTATACAGCAGCTATATAAGGGAAAAACACTTACCGTATATACTCGAGTATAAGTCGACCCGAATATAAGCCGAGGCACCTAATTCTACCACAAAAACCTGGGAAAACTTATTGACTCGAGTATAAGCCTAGGGTGGGAAATGCAGCTCTAGCCGTACACAGCCCTCAGTGCCAGATATGCCCTCATAGTGCCAGATATGCCCCCACAGTGCTGCCAGATATGCCCCCACAGTGCTGCCAGATATGCCCCCACAGTGCTGCCAGTTATGCCCCCACAGTGCTGCCAGATATGCCCCCACAGTGCTGCCAGATATGCCCCCACAGTGCTGCCAGATACGTTCCCTCCCCAAGTGCCAGGTATGCCCCACAGTGCTGTTACTTACCCCTCCGTCGATCCCGCGCTGTCTTCTGGAGGGACACGAAGCACACAGCGTGCGCGGCTCTCCTGTGTCCCTCCTGCATCTTCGGCGGCCGCGGCGGGTCTATTATAGGAAGTGCCGGTTCGTGATCAGAGGTCACGAACGGGTATTTCCTGTAATAGAACCGCCGCTGCTGCCGCCGGAGATGCAGGAGGGACACAGGAGCGCCGCGCGCTGTGCGCTCCATGTCCCTCCTTCACACTGCTCTGCCTCTGCCTGCACTGACTCGAGTATAAGCCGAGGTGGCTTTTTCAGCACAAAAAAAAGTGCTGAAAAAGTCGGCTTATACTCGAGTATATACGGTATATAAGGTTATCCCTGTATATATATAGCGCTCTGGTGTGTGCTGGCAAACTCTCCCTCTGTCTCCCCAAAGGGCTAGTGGGGTCCTGTCCTCTATCAGAGCATTCCCTGTGTGTGTGCTGTGTGTCGGTACGTTGTGTCGACATGTATGAGGAGGAAAATGGTATGGAGGCGGAGCAATTGCCTGTAATAGTGATGTCACCCCCTAGGGAGTCGACACCTGACTGGATGGTCTTATGGAAGGAATTACGTGATAGTGTCAGCACTTTACAAAAGACTGTTGACGACATGAGACAGCCGGCAAATCAGTTATTACCTGTACAGGCGTCTCAAACACCGTCAGGGGCTCTAAAGCGCCCGTTACCTCAGATGGTCGACACAGACCCAGACACGGACACTGACTCCAGTGTCGACGGTGAGGAAACAAACGTATTTTCCAGTAGGGCCACACGTTACATGATCACGGCAATGAAGGAGGTTTTGAACATTTCTGATACTACAAGTACCACAAAAAAGGGTATTATGTGGGGTGTGAAAAAACTACCCGTAGTTTTTCCTGAATCAGATGAATTAAATGAGGTGTGTGATGAAGCGTGGGTTTCCCCCGATAAAAAACTGCTAATTTCTAAAAAATTATTGGCATTATACCCTTTCCCGCCAGAGGTTAGGGCGCGTTGGGAAACACCCCCTAGGGTAGATAAGGCGCTCGCACGCTTTTCAAAACAAGTGGCGTTACCGTCTCCTGATACGGCCGCCCTCAAGGAACCAGCTGATAGGAAGCTGGAAAATATCCTAAAAAGTATATACACACATATTGGTATTATACTGCGACCAGCAATTGCCTCAGCCTGGATGTGCAGTGCTGGGGTGGCTTGGTCGGATTCCCTGACTGAAAATATTGATACCCTGGACAGGGACAGTATATTATTAACTATAGAGCATTTAAAGGATGCATTTCTATATATGCGAGATGCACAGAGGGATATTTGCACTCTGGCATCAAGAGTAAGTGCGCTGTCCATTTCTGCCAGAAGAGGGTTATGGACGCGACAGTGGTCAGGTGATGCGGATTCCAAACGGCATATGGAAGTATTGCCGTATAAAGGGGAGGAGTTATTTGGGGTCGGTCTATCGGACCTGGTGGCCACGGCAACGGCTGGGAAATCCACCTTTTTACCCCAGGTCACCTCTCAGCAGAAAAAGACACCGTCTTTTCAGGCTCAGTCCTTTCGTCCCCATAAGGGCAAGCGGGCAAAAGGCCACTCATATCCGTCAGGCAAGGCCTCTGCTTCAGGTAAACAGACAGGGCGGCACAAGAAGCAGGAGGGCAATGACGGAAGTTGCAAGGATTCTTCGCTGGGCGGAAAATCATGTGATAGCACTGTCAGCAGTGTTCATTCCGGGAGTGGACAACTGGGAAGCAGACTTCCTCAGCAGACACGACCTCCACCCGGGGGAGTGGGGACTTCACCCAGAAGTCTTCCACATGATTGTGAACCGTTGGGAAAAACCAAAGGTGGACATGATGGCGTCCCGCCTCAACAAAAAACTGGACAGATATTGCGCCAGGTCAAGGGACCCTCGGGCAATAGCTGTGGACGCTCTGGTAACACCGTGGGTGTACCAGTCAGTGTATGTGTTCCCTCCTCTGCCTCTCATACCCAAGGTACTGAGAATCATAAGAAGGAGAGAAGTAAGGACTATACTCGTGGCTCCGGATTGGCCAAGAAGGACTTGGTACCCGGAACTTCAAGAGATGCTCACGGAAGACCCGTGGCCTCTACCTCTAAGAAAGGACCTGCTCCAGCAGGGACCCTGTCTGTTCCAAGACTTACCGCGGCTGCGTTTGACGGCATGGCGGTTGAACGCCGGATCCTGAAGGAAAAAGGCATTCCGGATGAAGTCATCCCTACCCTGATCAAAGCCAGGAAGGATGTAACTGTGCAACATTATCACCGTATTTGGCGTAAATATGTTGCGTGGTGTGAGGCCAGGAAGGCCCCTACAGAGGAATTTCAACTGGGTCGTTTCCTGCATTTCCTGCAAACAGGACAGTCTATGGGCCTAAAATTAGGGTCCATTAAGGTTCAAATTTCGGCCCTGTCGATATTCTTCCAAAAAGAACTAGCTTCAGTTCCTGAAGTTCAGACGTTTGTCAAGGGGGTACTGCATATACAGCCTCCTTTTGTGCCTCCAGTGGCACCTTGGGATCTCAATGTAGTTTTGGGGTTCCTAAAATCACATTGGTTTGAACAACTCACCACTGTGGACTTAAAATATCTCACATGGAAAGTGGTAATGCTGTTAGCCCTGGCTTCAGCCAGGCGTGTCTCAGAATTGGCGGCTTTATCCTATAAAAGCCCTTACCTAATTTTTCATACGGACAGGGCAGAATTGAGGACTCGTCCTCAATTTCTCCCTAAGGTGGTTTCAGCGTTTCACTTAAACCAGCCTATTGTGGTACCTGCGGCTACTAGGGACTTGGAGGATTCCAAGTTGCTGGACGTAGTCAGGGCCCTGAAAATATGTTTCCAGGACGGCCGGAGTCAGAAAATCTGACTCGCTGTTTATCCTGTATGCACCCAACAAGCTGGGTGCTCCTGCTTCTAAGCAGACTATTGCTCGTTGGATTTGTAGTACAATTCAGCTTGCACATTCTGTGGCAGGCCTGCCACAGCCAAAATCTGTAAAAGCCCATTCCACACGGAAAGTGGGCTCATCTTGGGCGGCTGCCCGAGGGGTCTCGGCTTTACAACTTTGCCGAGCAGCTACTTGGTCAGGGGCAAACACGTTTGCTAAATTCTACAAATTTGATACCCTGGCTGAGGAGGACCTGGAGTTCTCTCATTCGGTGCTGCAGAGTCATCCGCACTCTCCCGCCCGTTTGGGAGCTTTGGTATAATCCCCATGGTCCTTTCGGAGTCCCCAGCATCCACTAGGACGTCAGAAAATAAGAATTTACTTACCGATAATTCTATTTCTCATAGTCCGTAGTGGATGCTGGGCGCCCATCCCAAGTGCGGATTGTCTGCAATACTTGTACATAGTTATTGTTACAAAAATCGGGTTATTATTGTTGTGAGCCATCTTTTCAGAGGCTCCTCTGTTATCATGCTGTTAACTGGGTTCAGATCACAAGTTGTACGGTGTGATTGGTGTGGCTGGTATGAGTCTTACCCGGGATTCAAAATCCTTCCTTATTGTGTACGCTCGTCCGGGCACAGTATCCTAACTGAGGCTTGGAGGAGGGTCATAGGGGGAGGAGCCAGTGCACACCAGGTAGTCCTAAAGCTTTTACTTTTGTGCCCAGTCTCCTGCGGAGCCGCTAATCCCCATGGTCCTTTCGGAGTCCCCAGCATCCACTACGGACTATGAGAAATAAAATTATCGGTAAGTAAATTCTTATTTTCTCTGACGTCCTAGTGGATGCTGGGTACTCCGTAAGGACCATGGGGAATAGCGGGCTCCGCAGGAGACTGGGCACTCCAAAAGAAAGATTAGGTTCTATCTGGTGTGCACTGGCTCCTCCCTCTATGCCCCTCCTCCAGACCTCAGTTAGAATCTGTGCCCAGCCCGAGCTGGTTGCACACTAGGGGCTCTTCTGAGCTCCTAGTAAAGAAAGTATTTGTTAGGTTTTTATTTTCAGTGAGATCTGCTGGCAACAGACTCACTGCTACGAGGGACTAAGGGGAGAAGAAGCGAACCTACCTGCTTGCAGCTAGCTTGGGCTTCTTAGGCTACTGGACACCATTAGCTCCAGAGGGATCGAACACAGGCCCAGCCTCGGTCATCTGGTCCCGGAGCCGCGCCGCCGTCCCCCTTACAGAGCCAGAAGCAAGAAGAGCATCCTGGAAATCGGCGGCTGAAGACTTCGGTCTTCATTATGGTAGCTGTGCGCCATTGCTCCCTATGCACACCACATACTCCGGTCACTGATGGGTGCAGGGCGCTGGGGGGGGGCGCCCTGGGCTGCATTTAGAGTACCTTACATTGGCAAATGGCACATAATATAGCCTAATAAGCTATATATGTGCAAAAATCCCCTGCCATAATATAAATATAAGAGCGGGAGAAGTCAGCCGAAAAAGGGGCGGGGCTATCTCCCTCAGCACACAGGCGCCATTTTCTCTTCACAGTGCAGCTGGAAAACAGCTCCCCAGGCTCTCCCCTGCAGTTTCCAGGCTCAAAGGGTTAAACAGAGAGGGGGGGCACTAAATTTAGGTGAAAACTGTATATCAAAGCTATAGGGAAAATCACTTTCTGTTAGTGTAAATCCCTGCTTAAATAGCGCTGTGGTGTGTGCTGGCATACTCTCTCTCTGTCTCCCCTAAGGACTTTGTGGGGTCCTGTCCTCAGTCAGAGCATTCCCTGTGTGTGTGCGGTGTGTCGGTACGGCTGTGTCGACATGTTTGATGAGGAGGCTTATGTGGAGACTGAGCAGGTGCCGATAAATGTGATGTCACCCCCTGCGGGGCCGACACCAGAGTGGGTGGATATGTGGAAGGTATTAAACGACAGTGTCAACTCCTTACATAAAAGGCTGGATGACGTAACAGCTGTGGGACAGCTGGCTTCTCATTACGCGCCTGCCCAGGCGTCTCAAAGGCCATCAGGGGCTCAAAAACGCCCGCTACCTCAGATGGCAGACCCAGATGTCGACACGGAGTCTGACTCCAGTGTCGACGACGATGAGACATATACACAATCCACTAGGGACATCCGTTGCATGATTACGGCAGTGAAAAATGTGTTACACATTTCTGACATTAACCCAAGTACCACCAAAAAGGGTATTATGTTTGGGGAGAAAAAGCAACCAGTGGTTTTTCCCCCATCAGATGAGTTGAATGAAGTGTGTGAAGAAGCGTGGGCTTCCCCCGATAAGAAACTGGTAATTTCTAAAAAGTTACTAATGGCGTACCCTTTCCCGCCAGAGGATATGTCACGTTGAGAGATATCCTCTAGGGTGGATAAGGCGCTCACACGCTTGTCAAAAAGGGTGGCACTGCCGTCTCAGGATACGGCCGCCTTGAAGGAGCCTGCTGATAGAAAGCAGGAGGCGATCCTGAAGTCTGTATATACACACTCAGGTACTATACTGAGACCCGCAATTGCCTCAGCATGGATGTGTAGTGCTGCTGCAGCGTGGTCTGATACCCTGTCAGATAATATTGATACCCTCGACAGGGATACTATTTGCTAACCATAGAGCATATTAAAGACGTCGTCTTATATATGAGAGATGCACAGAGGGATATTTGTCGGCTGGCATCCAGAATTAATGCAATGTCCATTTCTTCCAGGAGGGTATTAGGGACCCGGCAGTGGACAGGTGATGCTGATTCTAAAAGGCACATGGAGGTTCTGCCTTATATGGGTGAGGAATTGTTTGGGGATGGTCTCTCGGACCTCGTATCCACAGCAACAGCTGGGAAGTCGACGTTTTTACCTCAGATTCCCTCACAGCCTAAGAAAGCACCGTATTATCAGGTACAGTCCTTTCGGCCTCAGAAAAGCAAGCGGGTCAAAGGCCCTTCCTTTCTGCCCAGAGGCAAGGGAAGAGGGAAAAAGCTGCACCAGACAGCCAGTTCCCAGGATCAAAAATCTTCCCCCGCTTCCTCTAAGTCCACCGCATGACGCTGGGGCTCCACAGGCGGAGCCAGGTGCGGTGGGGTCGCGTCTCCGGAACTTCAGCGACCAGTGGGCTCGCTCACAGTTGGATCCCTGGGTTCTGCAAGTAGTATCACAGGGATACAAGCTGGAGTTCGAGGCGACTCCCCCTCGCCGTTACCTCAAATCAGCCTTGCCTGCTGCTCTCAGAGAAAGGGAGGTAGTACTGGCGGCAATTCACAAGCTGTATCTTCAGCAGGTGATAATCAAGGTACCCCCTCCTTCAACAGGGAAGGGGTTACTATTCCACAATGTTTGTGGTACCGAAACCAGACGGTTCGGTGAGACCCATCCTAAATTTAAAATCCTTGAACATTTATATAAAAAAGTCCAAGTTCAGGATGGAATCGCTCAGGGCGGTCATTGCAAGCCTGGAAGAGGGGGATTTTATGGTGTCATTGGACATCAAGGATGCTTACCTGCATGTCCCCATTTATCCACCCCACCAGGAGTACCTCAGGTTTGTGGTACAGGAATGTCATTACCAATTCCAGACGTTGCCGTTTGGTCTTTCCACGGCACCGCGGGTATTTACCAAGGTAATGGCCGAAATGAGGATGCTCCTCCGAAAGAAGGGAGTCATGATTATTCCGTACTTGGACGATCTCCTTATAAAGGCGAGGTCCTAAGAGCAGTTGCTAGTCAGCATAGCACTATCTCAGGAAGTGCTGCATCAGCACGGCTGGAATCTGAATATCCCAAAGTCGCAGCTGATTCCTGCGTCGCGTCTGCTGTTCTTGGGCATGATTCTGGACAAGATATTTCTCCCAGAGGAGAAGGCCCAGGAATTATCATCTCTGGTCAGGGACCTCCTGAAACCAAAGCAGGTGTCTGTGCATCACTGCACGCAAGTCCTGGGAAAGATGGTAGCTTTTTACGAAGCAATTCCCTTTGGCAGATTCCATGCAAGGATCTTCCAGTGGGATCTGTTGGATTAGTGGTCCGGATCGCATCTCCAGATGCATCGGTTAATCACCCTGTCCCCGAGGGCCAGGGTGTCTCTGCTGTGGTGGCTGCAGAGTGCTCATCTGCTCGAAGGCCGCAGATTCGGCATACAGGACTGGGTCCTGGTGACCACGGATGCAAGCCTCCGAGGTTGGGGGGTAGTCACCCAGGGAAGAAACTTCCAAGGACACTGGTCGAGTCAGGAAACTTCCCTACACATAAATATTCTGGAACTAAGGGCCATTTACAACGCCCTGAGTCAAGCAGAACCCCTGCTTCAAAACCAATCGGTTCTGATTCAGTCAGACAACATCACTGCGGTCGCCCATGTAAACCGCCCGGGCGGCACAAGAAGCAGGGTGGCAATGGCAGAAGCCACAAGGATTCTTCGATGGGCGGAGAATCACGTGATAGCACTGTCAGCAGTGTTCATTCCGGGAGTGGACAACTGGGAAGCAGACTTCCTCAGCAGGCACGACCTCCACCCGGGAGAGTGGGGACTTCATCCAGAAGTCTTCCACATGATTGTGAACCGTTGGGAACGGCCACAGGTGGACATGATGGCGTCCCGCCTCAACAAAAAGCTAAAAAGATATTGCGCCAGGTCAAGGGACCCTCAGGCGATAGCTGTGGACGCTCTAGTGACACCGTGGGTGTACCAGTCGGTTATGTGTTCCTTTCTCTTCCTCTCATACCCAAGGTACTGAGGATAATAAGAAGGAGAGGAGTAAGAACTATACTCATTGTTCCGGATTGGCCAAGAAGAGCTTGGTACTCAGAACTTCAAGAAATGATCTCAGAGGACTCATGGACTCTGCCGCTCAGACAGGACCTGCTGCTGCAGGGGCCCTATCTGTTCCAAGACTTACTGCGGCTGCGTTTGACGGCATGGCGGTTGAACACCGGATCCTAAAGGAAAAGGGCATTCCGGAGGAAGTCATTCCTACGCTGATTAAAGCTAGGAAGGATGTGACCGCAAAATATTATCACCGCATATGGCGGAAATATGTTGCTTGGTGTGAGGCCAGGAAGGCCCCAACGGAGGAATTTCAGCTGGGTCGATTTCTGCACTTCCTACAGTCAGGGGTGAATATGGGCCTCAAATTGGGTCCCATTAAGGTCCAGATTTCGGCTCTGTCGATTTTCTTCCAAAAAGAACTGGCTTCACTGCCTGAAGTTCAGACTTTTGTTAAAGGAGTGCTACATATTCAGCCTCCTTTTGTGCCTCCAGTGGCACCTTGGGATCTCAACGTGGTGTTGGATTTCCTAAAGTCGCATTGGTTTGCGCCACTTAAAACCGTGGAGTTAAAATATCTCACGTGGAAAGTGGTCATGCTGTTGGCCTTGGCTTCGGCCAGGCGAGTGTCAGAATTGGCGGCTTTGTCATGTAAAAGCCCTTATCTGATTTTCCATATGGACAGGGCAGAATTGAGGACTCGTTCCCAATTCCTTCCTAAGGTGGTATCAGCTTTTCATTTGAACCAATCTATTGTGGTGCCTGCGGCTACTCGGGACTTGGAGGATGCCAAGTTGCTCGACGTAGTCAGGGCCCTGAAAATCTATGTTTCCAGGACGGCTAGAGTCAGGAAAACTGACTTGCTATTTATCCTGTATGCACCCAACAAGCTGGGTGCTCCTGCTTAAAAGCAGACTATTGCTCGCTAGATCTGTAGCACGATTCAGCTTGCACATTCTGCGGCTGGACTGCCGCATCCTAAATCTGTGAAGGCCCATTCCACGAGGAAGGTGGGCTCTTCTTGGATAGCTGCCCGAGGGGTCTCGGCTTTACAACTTTGCAGAGATGCTACTTGGTCGGGTTCAAACACATTTGCAAAATTCTACAAGTTTGATACCCTGGCTGAGGAGGACCTTGAGTTTGCTCATTCGGTGCTGCAGAGTCATCTGCACTCTCCCGCCCGTTTGGGAGCTTTGGTATAATCCCCATGGTCCTTACGGATTCCCCAGCATCCACTAGGACGTCAGAGAAAATAAGAATTTACTCACCGGTAATTCTATTTCTCTGCAATACATATATATAGTTATTGCGTAACTAAAGGGTTTTGTTATGAGCCATCTCTTAAATGAGGCTCAGTTTTTTGTTCATACTGTTAACTGGGTAAAGTTATCACAAGTTGTACGGTGTGATTGGTGTGGCTGGTATGAGTCTTACCCTGGATTCCAAATCCTTTCCTAGTAATGTCAGCTCTTCCAGGCACAGTTTCCCTAACTGGGGTCTGGAGGAGGGGCATAGAGGGAGGAGCCAGTGCACACCAGATATAGTACCTAATCTTTCTTTTGGAGTGCCTAGTCTCCTGCGGAGCCCGCTATTCCCCATGGTCCTTACGGAGTACCCAGCATCCACTACGGACTACGAGAAATAGAATTACCGGTGAGTAAATTCTTATTATATACACTGTACTCAGTCACTGTGTGTCTCCTACAGATGGGCCCAGTAACAGAGATACCCCAGAGAGATGTCCCCGTCCTCTGTATTCCCAGGATTGTACAGAGGAGAATCACAGGATCCCACAGGAGGATCAGGTAGGTGGGATTTAGGGTCTGCCCAATATACCAAAGTGACTGTCACTATATGATGTGTAGAGGAGCTGTCTGTATTATACACTGATATTATACTGTTTCATCTGACTGTATGCAAATGTCATTATAGTGTTGTGGTTTTTTTTCTGCTGCAGGGTACACTGGGTTCCACAAGGAATAACATCGGGGTGTAGAGTAGGATCTTGATCTGAACCACCAACAGGCTAAAAGCTTTGACTGTTCCCAGAATGCATAGCGCCTCCTCTATAACCCCGCATGTAACTGCTCTGTGATATCTACTCCGTGTATCTCACTCCTGCTATCCATATATTCTATACCCTGAGGGGGCTAAGTGCGTCAGGGTTATTGTTTAATATAGGTAGTTCACAGGAAATGCTTATTGTGTATTTCTCTGGCTGGGTCCACAGGGTTATCCACAGGATAACATTGGGATATTGTCGAGCGACAGCGAAAATGGCACCAACACGGCCACAAGCTTTCTGACCTCCCAGGATGCATTGGGGCCTCCACTATATAGTCCCGCCCACTGCATCAGTCAGATCAGTTTTTTGCTTGGTGCGGCAGGAGCCGCATGGTCACAGGGCTGCTGAGAGAGCAGCCTCAAGCTTTTACTTTACTTTATTTTTATAGACTTACTATATGTTTTTTGAGCGATTTCTCTTAACAGCGTCTTAAACGCATACTAGAAAGAGTCGCTCCAACAACTCCCCACCGGGTCGCAACTACGCTTACCTTCGGGTATCAGTGCTGTCTCGACGGGCGTCTGTGTCGGATGTTCTAGCAGACTTAACCAGGCTGTGGCCGGAGCATGGGGAGACGGTAAGTCTATGGACTTCTAGTGTTAACTCTAGGAGTGAAATGAGGCAGGGCGCCGGAATCCGGGGGCACATGCGCGTGAAATGGGGGCGTGGCCATGCAAATTAGGGGGTGTGGCCACGCCTACGTCATTTTAGGGGGCGGTGCGGCCCACAGACACTACTATAGAGCGGTTGTGGCCGGCGACGTCACTGTTGGGGTCGTGCCCAGCACCTCCGTCGGTGCTGGGCTTCCCCCCAGCCCTCTCCCAATGCGTGAATGGATGCCGCGCGCATGCGCATGCGCACGGCATCTATACACGCCGGGAGGGCAGGAAGCGGGCGGCTGTTCTAGCAGGGCGCCGCAAAAGGGGCAGGGCGGGTTTTGCCTGGTAAAAAACGGGCAGGGCCCGGCGCCCTGCTAAAACAGCCTAGAGTGAACACTAGACTTCCTCTTACTAGAGGGGTCAGGACACAGCTACACTGATTTGGTGGAGACTACAGTGTGTTGATGCGCCGAACATTTGAGTGCGACAGCGATATGCTCCAGGATTATAGGCGCCAGGACTAGGTAGAGGCAGCGATTCTGGGAGTTTAAGTCAACAGGGGGATTCAGACGCTCTCCTGGCCGCCCCTCCTCCGAGTTCATGGCCAGTTCCCGCGTGTCTCTCGTTTCATGAACTGAATGACCTCACTTCCGGCTCAGACGCTACCACAAGGGTACTCGGTCGCAGCTTAGACGCTGCGGTTGTGTACACTGGATATAAACCCGCCCAGACCGAGTCGCAGGCCTTAGCGTCTGCATACACGTGGAAGTCGCTCAGCGTCCGTGTCCGTCAGTGAGCGTCCTTGTCCGTTATCAGTTTTCAAGAGCGATAGTGTACACCAGTAGCGTCTGAATCCACTCAGCGTCTTACGAGCGTCTTTGCTTGGATATGGAAGTGTGGTGAGTCTCCCTGTATCCCACTCTCTGGAGGCAGGGTATACAGTACTAAAAATTCTCTCTACTTCTTAGTATGCATTGTTAATTTTTAGTACCTATTGCATATGAGACCTGTATATTACTGTGTTTTCTGCATGTTATGTTGAAAAAGAACCAGTTAGGACAGAAGTACAATTTTTCTACTTATGTTTTAAGTTGTTATGGAGGTTGTATTCTCATATGGCAATGTCTAATGCTTTAACATGTGACTGACTGCTAGTATGTGTGCTGACTTTTATGTGTAATGTCAGTCCTGTTCTGACCCTCAAATCAGGTGCACTGTGGTCAGATTGATCTCACTTTTGTATACTCATATATAGGTGACTTTCAGTCACAAATTGTGTAGTCATTAACAGATTATTACCATGTCTGTGAGCGGCAAAAGTGATGAGGAGAATTTGTCAAGCACTCCTACATCCCTAACATGCTTATCTTGTAAGACAGGGTTAATTGATATGAATCAATTGGTCACTTATGAGGGTTTGTGTGCAAACTGTTTCGCGTTTCAGCGAAGTAAAAAACAGGAGTTGGTTCAGCCACAAACAGAGCCACCATGGAATATGTTCGCAAAGACTATCTTCTATAGCGGACAGGTTAACTCCAGTAGCACCACCTCAAGTGTTAGGTTACACTATGAACCCATACATGCAGCTCCCTTCCTATGGCTTGGTTCCAGTAGCCTCTACAAGCAACCAAGGGGCAGGTAAAAAGACAGATAAGTCTATGTGGCAGACTACACAGGATGATACAACGGATGATGATACAATAGATTCGACTCCGTATGATGATCAGTCGCAGAGTTTTAGTTCAGATGATGTATCTGAACTGATTAATGCTGTTAAGGCTGTTCTCTCTTTGGAAGAGCCAGCCAAGTCAGTGTTAAAAACTAAAGCACCTGTATTTAAACGAACAAAGTCAGTGAAAGCTGAATTCCCAGCGTCAGATGAGCTGACGGAAATGATGGATGAGTCTTGGGCGGTGCCCAGTAAAAAGTTTAAGATCCCTAAAAGATGGGATTCTTATTATCCATTTCCAGCTGTGGATTGTTCGAAAAGAGAAGTTCCTCCAAAAGTAGATGCACATGTTCTGCGACTTGTGCATAAATCTGCTTTACCACTGTCATCTACCTCTTTGAATGATGTCACAGACAGAAGGGTAGAGAGCCTATTGAAAAATATTTTTTCTCTTGTTGGAGCAGTGGTAAGACCTGCTATGGCTTTGGCCTGGGTAGCAAAGGCAATGGGCGAATGGATAGAGGAACTAGAGAATAGCATCCCTTCCCCTACTAGGGAACAAGAGGATAGCTTTTACCGTTTAAGACAATCTGCCCAGTATTTGGAAGAAGCAGCAATTGATGTAGGTACAGTTGCTTCTAAAGCTTCAGCCTTGACAGTAGTCGCTCGCAGAGCAGTTTGGCTACGTAACTGGAAGGCAGATGCGGAGTCCAAGAAGAAATTGGAAGCATTGCCTTTTGTCAGTAATATATTATTTGGGAAACCTTTATCGGATATCCTAGAATCAGAGGCTGAGTCGAGAGAGGTCAGATTTCCGGCTGCTTATAACCCGAAATCCAAGGGTTTAAAATTTCGCTCATTTCGTTGACAAAGTAAAGCCAAGGCAAAAGAGGAGCCTAAGCAACCCCAGTTTAAACCCAGGGGTAGGAAGCAGTGGGCTAGCAAAAAGCCAGCTTCCAAACCTGAACAGAAACAATCAGCCTGAAGAGACGGGCCTCCGCCTGGAGGTTTCCAGGGTTGGGGGCCGACTCCTGCATTTTGCACACATATGGCAACAGTCAACAACAGATGTAGTTCCACATGGAGACGTTGCGCTTCATAATGTTGGCTATGGAACCGGGAGATGACATGGTATCTCTGGATGTACAGGATGCTTGCCTTCATGTGCCTATAGCACTATCACATCAGTGTTACCTCAGGTTTGCCATCCTCCCAGGAACATTTCCAGTTCCAAGTTCTGCCTTTCGTGCTAGCTACAGCACCCAGGGTGTTTACCAAGATCATGGTGGTTATGGCAGCTTGTCTGCGCAAACAGGGGATAAGAATATTCCAATACCTGGACGACCTGTTAATCTTAGCACAGTCGCAAGATTTACTGTTGAGCCATCTTCAACAGACGATAGTTTGTTTACAAAGACACGGATGGTTCATAAATTGTGAAAAGTCATCCCTGAATCCGTCACAGCGGATGGTTCATTTGGGGGCCATATTGTATTCAGACCTACAGAAAGTTCTCTTACCAGAGAAAAAGATAGTCAAGGTGCAGGTCATGGCTCAGGAAGCGTTGCAAGCCCAGACATTGTCAGTCCATGCAGTAATGCGACTGTTGGGTCTGATGGTATCAACCTTCGACATGGTGGAATATGCGCAATTCCACTCCAGACCATTGCAGCACCTTATTCTGACCAAATGGAACGGAAATCATCAGACGATAAAGAAGCAGATGATAAAGTTTCCAGTGAATGTAAAAAGGTCTCTAGCGTGGTGGCTACAGACAGACCATTTAAACAAGGGGAGACCCTTTTGTATAAAAGAGTGGCAAGTCCTGACAACAGATGCCAGCCTGCAAGGCTGGGGGGCGGTACTCGGAAGCTATGGTTCCAGGGAAAATGGACCGCAAGGGAAAGTCGCCTGCTGATAAATCTCTTGGAGGTAAGGGCCGTTTACTTGGCTCTAGTTCAGGCAATGGACAATCTACTAGGAAGACTAGTCCAGATCCGCTCAGACAATGCGACGGCAGTAGCATACATAAATCATCAAGGAGGGACTCGCAGCAAGAGTCTGATGGATGAAGTAACTCCCATTCTAAAATGGGCAGAACTCCATCTCCCGGCACTGTCTGCAGTATTTGTCCCGGGTGTACTAAATTGGGAAGCGGATTTTCTCAGTCGGCACACCATTTAGGAAACCGAATGGGCATTACACCCAGAAGTGTTTCAGACACTGGTGAACAGATGGGGTCTACCGGAGAAAGACCTGATGGCGTCTCAACTAAACAACAAAGTTCCAAGGTACGGATCAAGAACAAGACCCAGGAGCGGTCCTGATAGACGCACTGTCAGTAGAATGGAGGTTTCAGCTGGCATATCTGTTCCCTCCAATATCTCTGTTACCCAGAGTAGTGAGAAAGATAAAACAGGCAAAAGGAGCAATCATTCTAATAGCTCCAGCTTGGCCAAGAAGGCATTGGTACACAGATCTGTTGAGAATGTCTGTGAAAGCACCGATACTGCTCCCTCAACGTCCAGATCTGTTAATGCAGGGTCCTTGTTGTCACAGTCATCTGGATCGCCTATCTTTGACTGCGTGGCTGTTGAAACCTCTATCTTAGAAGCTAAAGGATTTTCGAAGGAAGTAATCCAAACCATGCTTAGAGCAGGAAAGCCTTCTTCGGCCAGTGTATATCATAGAATATGGCAAGCCTATATTCATTGGTGTACTGGAAAAAATTTCAATCCGAGATCTTTTAAAATAGCTAGGATATTGGATTTCCTTCAGGCAGGCTTGGATAAGGGTTTGAAAGCTGCTTCCTTGAGTATCCAAGTATCATCGTTAACTGTATGGTTTCAGCAGAAGATTGTATGTACGTTTTTTCAAGGAGTAGTACATATTCAACCGCCATTTGTTCCTCCTGCAGCTCCCTGGGATTTGAATCTAGTTCTTAAATTTCTCCAGGGTCCTCTGTTTGAACCACTTTGAGAGAGCAGATCTTAAGTGGTTAATGGTTAAAGTTCTTTTTTTACTGGCAATGGCGTCAGCCAGAAGAGTGTCAGATTTAGGAGCATTATCATGTAAGTCTCCTTTCCTAAGTTTTTATCCAGACAGAGCAGTTCTCAGAACGAGATCTAGCTATCTTCCAAAGGTGGTATCAAAGTTTCACCTGAATGAAGAGATTGTAGTCCCAGCTTTTCAGGTATCGGGACTATCTGCGGGAGAAGCGTCGCTGGACGTGGTCCGGGCTTTAAAAATCTACATAGATCGTACTAGTGCCATCAGAAAAACAGATTTCCTCTTCATCCTCTACGGATTCCATAGAAGAGGATGGCCTGCTAGTAAACAGACGCTGGCGAGATGGCTCTGAATGGTAATATCAGAAGCTTATTCTCATGCAGATCTCCCTATTCCGGCTAATGTCTCTGCACACTCTACACGTAAGGTAGGTCCTTCTTGGGCAGCACAACATGGTGCTTCAGCAGAACAGATATGTAGGGCAGCCACATGGTCTTCCATAAACACATTCATCAGACATTATGCCTTGGATACTTTTGCCTCTCATGACGCAGACTTCGGGCGAAAGGTCCTCCTGTGCAATCAGGAGCGTCCCCACCACTAAAATGGCTTTGGAAATCCCAACGTTATCCTGTGGATAATCCTGTGGACCCAGCCAGAGAAATATACGTTATGGTAAGAACTTACCGTTGATAACGTGATTTCTCCTATGTCCACAGGTATCCACAGGGATCCCACCTGGACGCATCTGATTTGAGGTTCTAGACAATCACTAAAACCTCTTCCTTCTTGTATGGAAGGGTGTGCATGTGTGTTTTTATCGCCTGTACAGGTCTCTACCTAATGTTCCTGCCTAAAAACGCTGTGGAAAGAACTGATCTGACTGAGTCAGTGGGCGGGACTATATAGTGGAGGCCCCAATGCATCCTGGGAGACCAGAAAGTTTGTGACCGTGTTGGTGCCATTTTAGCTGTCGCTCGACAATATCCCAATGTTATCCTGTGGATCCCCGTGGACATAAGAGAAAACACGTTATCAACGGTAAGTTCTTACCATAACGTATATTTTCTCTTACGTCCTAGAGGATGCTGGGGACTCCGTAAGGACCATGGGGGTATAGACGGGCTCCGCAGGACATATGGGCACTCTAAAGAACTTTTAGTATGGGTGTGCACTGGCTCCTCCCTCTATGACCCTCCTCCAGACCTCAGTTAGATTCTGTGCCCAGAGGAGAATGGGTGCACTACAGGGGAGCTCTACTGAGTTTCTCTGAAAAAATAATTTTGTTAGGTTTTTTCTATTTTCAGGGAGCTCTGCTGGCAACAGGCTCCCTGCATCGTCGGACTGAGAAAAGAGAAGCAGACCTACTTAACTGATAGGCTCTGCTTCTTAGGCTACTGGACACCATTAGCTCCAGAGGGATCGGAACGCAGGTCTCCCCCTGCCGTTCGTCCCGGAGCCGCGCCGCCATCCTCCTCACAGAGCCGGAAGATAGAAGCCGGGTGAGTATAAGAAGAAAGAAGACTTCTAAGGCGGCAGAAGACGGCAGGCACTGATTGGTGCAGGTCGCAGGGGGGACGCCTTGGGCAGCAATATATACTTCTATTTTTGGTACAATACACATATAGGGACTGCGGAGTCAGTGACTATGTTCATCCCCCGCCATTAATTGTGAATTTGAGTGGGACCGAAGCCTGCCACTAGAGGGGGCGGAGCTTGGTCGCACAGCACTAACCAGCGCCATTTTCTCCACAGTGTGCTGAAGAGAAGCTGTCTCCCCAGACTCTCCCCTGCAGAACGGTGATACAGGGCTGAAAAAAAAAGGGGGGGGGGGGCACATTTTGGCGCAGTGAGTGTATTACACAATTAACATAAAAGCGCTTTATCTGGGAATTGGTTCCAGTGTCAGTTGGCACTGGGTGTGTGCTGGCATACTCTGTCTGTCTCTCCAAAGGGCCTTGTTGGGGACCTGTCCCCTTACAGATAGATCCCTGTGTGTGTGTGACTGTGTCGGTACACGTGTGTCGACATGTCTGAAGCGGAGGGCTCATCCAAGGAGGAGGTGGAGCAGATGATTGTGGTGTCTCCATCGGCAACGCCGACTCATGATTGGTATGATATGTGGAATATTTTAAATGCTAATGTGACCTTATTACATAAGAGAATGGACAAAGCTGAGTCCAGGGAAACAGCAGGGAGTCAATCCGCGGATTTGACTGGGTCACCGGGCCCGTCAGGGTCTCAAAAGCGTCCCTTATCACAAATGGTAGACACGGGTACCGACACGGATTCTGGCTTCAGTGTCGACCATGATGAGGCAAGGTTACGCCCAAAGTATTCGTTATACGATTATGGCTATAAAAGATGTTTTGCATATCACAGATGACCCCTCTGTCCCTGACACGAGGGTACACATGTTTAAGGGGAAGAAACCTGAGGTAACATTTTTCTACATCTCATGAACTGAACAAATTATTTGAAAAAGCTTGGGAATCTCCAGACAAAAAACTGCAGATTCCCAAGAGGATCCTTATGGCGTATCCTTTCCCTGCAAAGGACAGGGTACGTTGGGAATCCTCGCCCAGGGTGGACAAGGCATTAACGCGTCTGTCCAAAAAGGTGGCGCTACAGTCTCCAGACACCGCGGCCCTTAAGGATCCTGCGGATTGTAGACAGGAGACTACCTTAAAGTTTATGTACATACAGGGGCTTTACTCAGACCGGCAATCGCATCAGCATGGGTCTGTAGCGCTGTTGCAGCATGGACAGATAGCTTGTTGGCTGACATGGATACCCTGGACAATGATACTGTTGTCCTGACTTTAGGCCACATTAAGGACGCAGTCTTGTATATGAGACGCTCAAAGAGACGTAGGGCTGCTTGGTTCCAGAGTCAACGTCATGGCGGTTTCGGCAAGGCGAGCTCTCTGGACCCGCCAATGGTCGGGTGATGCCGACTCAAAAAAGCATATGGAGGTTTTCTCACTAGGTGATATGACTTTTTGATTGCATAATGCGAAAAGATAAGTGACTCCTGGGGAATATTGTCGGGTCTACACTCTTTGCAGAATTAAAAATAATATCTAAGAGCATGAGAGTGTGAGTTATTTATGTGTATATACATACACACATATATACAAACATATGGAAAAGATAAAATAGATGTGTGATATATGTGTGTGTATATATATATATATATATATATATATATATATTTATATTAGATTAGATTAAAAATATATAAGGGCCTATACTACTAATATAGCAGGGGTATATTAACCCTATAAGATCATGTTATGGTATGATAGGTCGTACTCCTTTATGAATAATATGTCTAGATGTCATGTGATAATTATGCTTGTATAAAGATTTTTACATGCATTATTTGAAACCATTTCATCCTTATGAGATTTGGAATGTAATCCTATTAAGAGAGTGTATGTATCTAGAAGATCATTTAGAATCAAGTTGCGTCTGGTTTTGATAAATTTAGTAAATTCAATGAATATGAGAAACATTAATAAAATAAAAATCTAATGAATTTGAAGCAAATAGAAAATCTTTTTTCCGGGGCTGAGAGGGTGATTGGAAGCCGGGTCTGCCGGGTTGCAGGTGGAGGCTTTAGCCTCTTGAGCCACATGGCTTCATATTGGTTTGGGTTATACGAAAATATATCTATCATCTGTGAAAAGATTTAAAATGAATGAACTCCTATGTCTCTTGTTTAAAATAAATAAAGAAATAATATGTAGTACATATTATAAATAAAATAGTTTTTACATCTGTGCAATGAGTATAATTAGGTTGTTGCTTTTTGCTATAGTATTTAATGTGTAAAACAATGAGAGATGAAAGACAGGTTTAGAATATCAATGCACCTGTAAAAGTTGGGTACCTGGTATTTAAATATGGACAATCAAATGCACCTCAATACCTTCTGATGAAACCGTGAGATTGGAAGCACGGAGAAACGCGTTAAGGATCCATTTTTAAACACCGGCAGGCTGTCCAGAATCCCTCTATGCCAGAGGATACTTTGGAAGAATACTCGATTCAACCTTGGAAGTGTGCACCCTTCCCCCGTGGACGCTGCTGTCACCGCCGCTCCCGCCGGAGCAACTTCGGCACTGACCGTTCAAGATCTAGCCGTGCTGAGGCTCTAACGTACGGCTGTGGTGAGCTAAAATCATTGGCGGTGGGGAGAGAAAGGGAACACTAGCTGCTGTGCGGCAGGCACGTTGTGAACACTTGCAGTCTCTACAAAACTTAATGTTCTGGCTTGTGGATACAAAGTAAACAACATACATCCAATTAATAATAACCAGCTCTTCACCGGGGAGTTACAGAAATAGCATTTTGTATGCTTAAAGAATATCCTCATTGGAGCTCCAGCGGTATATGGTTATCTGGACGGTAATAATCACGGTTTCTGGACTTTGTTTGCACTGCAGATTGGTGTGTTTTAAGATTATATTATGCTATGCATTATTAAGAAAATTGTCTATTAAGCAAATAAAAAATATTTACAATTTTTAATCAAATATACATATGCGCTCCCTTGTAATATATTTATATGGTATATTTTTTTTTTATATGGAGGTTTTACCTTACAAGGGTGAAGTTTTGTTTGGGGATGGTCTCGCGGACCAGGTTTCCACAGCTACCGCGGGTAAATCTACATTTTTGCCTTTTGTTCCTCCACAGCAAAAGAGAACCTCACAATATCAGATGCAGTCTTTTCGGTCACATAAGTCCAGAAGAGGTCGGGGCTCCTCTTTCCTCGCCAGAGGTAAAGGTAGAGGTAAGAGAACACCTGCTTCGGCTAGTTCCCAGTAGCAGAAGTCCTCCCCGGCTTCTGCTAAATCCACCGCATGACGCTGGGGCTCCACGGAGGGAGTCCGCACCGGTGGGGGCACGTCTTTGACTCTTCAGCCAGGTCTGGGTCCTATTGGGCGTTGATCCTTGGGCGTTGGAAATTGTATCCCAAGGTTTCAAACTGGAGTTCGAAGAGGTGCTCCCTCGCCGATTTCTCAAGTTGGCCTTGCCAACCTCTTCCCCGGAGAGGGAAGTGGTATTAGATGCAATTCAAAAGCTGTGTCAACAGCAAGTGATTGTCAAAGTTCCCCTAGGCCAACAGGGAAAAGGGTACTATTCAACAATGTTTGTGGTCCCGAAGCCGGATGGTTCGGTCAGATCAATTTTGAATCTAAAATCACTAAACCTATACTTGAAAAAGTTCAAATTCAAGATGGAATCACTCAGGACTGTGATATCCAGTCTGGATGCAGGGGATTTTATGGTGTCGCTGGATGTGAAGGATGCCTACCTTCATGTCCCAATATTTCCTCTTCATCAAGAATACCTGCGTTTCGTGGTACAGGACTGTCATTACCAGTTTCAGACGTTGCCGTTTGGGCTTTCCACTGCACCAAGGATTTTCACCAAGGTGATGGTGCTCCTGCGCAAGCAGGTTGTCATAATTATCCCCTACTTGGACGATCTCCTGATAAAGGCGATATCAAGGGATCAATTGCTGAAAAGCGTGTCACTCTCCCTGAGAGTGTACATCAACACGGTTGGATTCTCAATCTGCCAAAGTCAGAGTTGCTTCCAACGACTCGACTATCATTCCTAGGCATGATTCTGGACACGGAACAGAAGAGGGTTTTTCTACCAATAGAAAAAGCCCAGGACATCCAGAACATGGTCAGGGACCTGCTAAACCCAAAAAGAGTGTTGGTGCATCAATGCACTCGAGTTCTGGGAAAAATTGTGGCGGCCTATGAGGCCATTCCTTTTGGCAGGTTCCATGCGAGGACTTTTCAGTGGGACCTTCTCGACAAATGGTCGGGGTCCCATCTACACCTTCATCAAAAGATAAGCCTGTCCCCAGGGCCAGGGTGTCTCTCCTGTGGTGGCTGCAGAGTGCTCACCTTCTAGGGGGTCGCAGGGTCGGCGTTCAAGACTGGGTTCTGGTGACTACGGACGCGAGCCTCCGAGGATGAGGAGCAGTCACAAAAGGAAGAAATTTTCAGGGGATATGGTCAAGCCAGGAGGCTTGTCTACACATCAACGTACTGGAATTGAGGGCCATATACAACGTCCTACGACAAGCGGAGAATCTTCTTCGCGACCTACCGGTTCTGATTCAATCAGACAACATCACAGCAGTGGCTCATGTAAACCGCCAAGGCGGGACAAGGAGCAGAGTGGCAATGGCGGAAGCCACAAGAATTCTGCGCTGGGCAGAAAATCACGTAAGTGTTCTGTCAGCAGTCTTCATACCGGGAGTGGACAACTGGGAAGCAGACTTCCTCAGCAGACACGATCTCCAGGAGAGTGGGGACTTCATCAAGAGGTCTTTGCAGAGATAGCAAGTCTTTGGTGACTTCCTCAGATAGACATGATGGCGTCACGCCTCAACAAAAAGCTTTGGATGTATTGTGCCAGGTCAAGGGACCCTCAGGCAGTAGCGGTAGACGCCCTAGTGACACCATGGGTGTTTCAGTCGGTCTATGTGTTCCCTCCTCTACCTCTCATCTCAAAAGTGTTGAGAATCATAAGACGAAACAGAGTACAAGCAATACTCGTGGTTCCAGATTGGCCTCGAAGGACCTGGTATTCGGATCTTCAGGAAATGCTCACAGAATATCCGTGGCCTCTTCCTCTCAGGGAAGACCTGTTACAGCAGGGGCCTTGCATGTTCCAAGACTTACCGCGGTTGCGTTTGATGGCATGGCGGTTGAACCCCGAATCCTAGCAGAGATAGGTATTCCGGTGGAAGTTATCCCTACTCTGATAAAGGCGAGGAAGGAAGTAACGGCGAAGCATTATCACCGTATCTGGAGAAAGTACGTATCTTGGTGTGAAACCAAGAATGCTCCTACGGAAGATTTCCATCTGGGCCGTTTTCCCCACTACCTACAGACGGGAGTGGTTATGGGCCTAAAATTAGGCTCCATTAAGGTACAAATTTTGGCCCTATCTATTTTTTCAAAAGGAATTGGCTTCTCTCCCAGAAGTCCAAACTTTCGCAAAGGGAGTGCTGCACATCCAGCCTCCTTTTGTGCCAACAGTGGCACCATGGGACCTTAACGTGGTGTTACAGTTCCTTAAATCACACTGTTTGAACCTCTTCAAACGGTGGAATTAAAATTCCTCACCTGGAATGTGGTTATATTAGCCTTGGCATCTGCACGGCGGGTTTCGGAGTTAGCGGCCTTGTCTCACAAGAGCCCCTACTTGATTTTTCATGTGGATAGAGCAGAGTTGAGGACTCGTTCTCAATTTCTGCCTAAGGTGGTCTCTTCTTTTCATTTGAACCTACCTATTGTGGTGACTTGGAGGACTCTAAAATCCTGGATGTGGTCCGGGCCTTGAAAATTTACGTAGCCAGGACGGCTAGGGTTAGGAAAACAGAGGCTCTGTTTGTCCTGTATGCAGCCAACAAGATTGGCACGCCTGCTTCTAAACAGACTATTGCTCGCTGGATCTGTAACACGATCCAGCAGGCTCATTCTACGGCTGGTTTGCCGGTACCAAATTCGGTAAAGGCCCATTCCACTAGAAAGGTGGGCTCTTCTTGGGCGGCTTCCCGAGGCGTCTCGGCATTACAGTTGTGCCGAGCAGCTACTTGGTCGGGTTCAAACACGTTTGATACCCTGGCTGATGAGGACCTCACGTTTGCTCAATCGTGCTGCAGAGTCATCCGCACTCTCCCGCCCGGTTTGGAGCTTTGGTATAATCACCATGGTCCTTACGGAGTCCCAGCATCCTTTAGGACGTAAGAGAAAATAAGATTTTAAACCTACCAGTAAATCTTTTTCTCCTAGTCCGTAGAGGATGCTGGGCGCCTGTCCCAGTGCGGACTAAATCTGCAAGACTTGCTTACATAAGGGTTATGTTACAGTTGACATCGGTCTTTGACTGATACTGTTTTTCGTTCATACTGTTAACTGGTTACGTGTATTTCAGGTTATACGATGTGGTTGGTGTGGGCTGGTATGAATCTTGCCCTTAGATTTACAAAATCCTTTCCTCGTATTGTCCATCTCCTCTGGGCACAGTTTCTCTAACTGATGTCTGGAGGAGGGGCATAGAGGGAGGAGCCAGTGCACACCCATACTAAAAGTTCTTTATAGTGCCCATATCTCCTGCAGAGCCCGTCTATACCCCATGGTCCTTACGAAGTCCCCAGCATCCTCTACGGGCTAGGAGAAAAAGATTTACCAGTAGGTTTAAAATCTTATTTTTTCTGTGTGATTTTTATTCACCATATACCTCTTGAATCCCCTGGTTGTGCTGATACACTGCACAGGGGGTTCTTGTCCGGTATTGAGCTGCTGTTATTGTACTGTGTTGCCTTGCATTGAGCTTTCAGATATGTCAGCTACAGAGGGCAATGGTGCTGGGGCTGATCCTACAGTGTGTGGTGGTGACACTGCAGACACGTTAGAGGAAAACATAGCAGCAGGGGGTTCAGGTTCTGGGGGTTCCTTACCCCCCAGTGGGACCGTAGCAACGGGGGTTCAAAATGACCCACCTTGGGCTACTTTTTCCACGTTAAGTACACTGGTAACTAAATTTACGCCACCTATGGGACCTCATGTGCTGGTACAACCGCTTATGGTCCCTGCGGTTAATCCGCCGTGGGCAGATCACCTGTCCACTCAGTTATAGCAATTGAACCAATCACTGACTAAACAGAAATCTAATCCTCGCCCGCCTAAGACCAAGGGGTCCCCTAAGCGGGCCATTACTTCCTCACAATCCACCCACGTCCCAGACACCTCGTGTGATGAGGATGGCGTCTATACTGACCCGACACACTGATCCAGATAATTCTGATGGGGAATCTGTCACACAGGTGGATGTTCCTGACTTATTGGAGGCTATCGGGCTAATTCTTCAAATTACTGATGACCCAGAGCCTGACGCTGCCCCTAAGAGACCGGACAGATTTAAACGTCAGAAAGTCGTTAAACAAGTTTTACCTCATTCTGCCCATTTAGTTGACATACCTCAGGAATCCTGGGGAAATCCAGGAAATAAACTCACGCCCCCACAAGAAGATGCTGGCTCGCTATCTCCTCGCTGCGTAGCTAAGTAAGAATTGGGAAACACCACCACCAGTCGATTCACAGGTGGTGCGGCTGGTGGTATCCTCGGCTCTGCCTGTAACTACCGTAACGTCTCTGAAAGAACCGACGGATAAGCGTGTGGAGGGTTGTTTAAAGGCAATTTACACCCTAGCAGGAGCTGTGTGTCGGCCCACTCTTGCAGCGACATGGGCTGGAGAGGCTATTGAAGCGTGGGCTCAGTAGGTGGAAGCGGAGCTGCCTTCCAACTTTTCTGATAGTGCTAGACAATGTCTATCGTATATTGTCACAGCTTCTCATTACATTAAGGGGGCGGCTTCTGATGCCGGTATTCTGGCGGCCAGGGCTTCTACTGCGTCCATTTTGGCTCGCCGAATTCTTTGATTACGATCCTGGTCTGTGGATCTGGAGTCTAAGAAAACTCTGGATGTGCTCCCTTTTTAAGGGAGACATTCTTTTTGGAGAAGACCTCAACAAGATAGTGGCTGACTTAGCTTCTGCTAAAACAGCGTGTCTACCTAGTACTGCTCCTTTGGTACCGAAGGCTAAGAGTACTTCCTTTCATCCTTCAGGGAAAGCAAAAAGTCAGGCGTACCCGAAACAGGTTCGCACTTCCAAACCCACTAAGCCCAAACCTTAATGGGCTTGGGCTGCCCGTCGGCCTGCTGCATGGCGGGGAGGGCCTCCCTCTGGGGGATCCCAGTGGGGGGCCGACTTCTAGGGTTTACCCAGGAATGGTTGAAGACCACTTCCGATGCCTTGATACAGGAAGTCGTCACTCGAGGTTACGCCGTATCCTTCAAAAGTCGTCCCCCTCGTCTATTTTGCCTGACAGACGTCCCTTCGGATCAGGTGAAGGCAAAAACTCTTCTTTCGGTGGTACAGTCCCTCCTGGACAGGTGGCTCTGGTTCAGAGAGGCAAGAGGTACTATTCACTGCTGTTCCTAGTCCCGAAACCGAATGGGTCCTCTCTGCCCATTCTCTACATCAAGTCCTTGAACAAATATGTGAGATTCTCCAAGTTTCGTATGGAAGCTCTCCGCTCTATTGTTCTGGCCTTGGAGCCCGAGGATTATATGGTCTCCCTGGACATACAGGATGCTTACCTGCATATTCGTATCGCAATGTCGCATCAGCAGTACCTGAGGTTTTGCTGTTGGCAACCTCCATTACCAATTTCGGGCGTTACCTTTTGGTTTGACCACGGCCCCGCGAGTCTTCACCAAGGTCATGGCGCTAATGACGGCTGTACTCCGCCGTCAAGGGGTCAGGATCCTACTGTATCTGGACAACTTGTTGATCCTGGCGAATTCCGCAGAAATTCTCCTACGCCACATAGATATGACGCTCCAGTTTCTGCAAGCCCACGGGTGGCTCATCAACTGGAAGAAATCTTCCCTGGTCCCTGCTCAGAGCATGGTGCACCTGGGGGCGTTGATGGACACTCACAACCAGCGGTTGTTCTTGTCTCAGGAGAATGTCCTGAAGCTTCAGGACAGGATTCAATGCATTCTATCTCATCCGCAAGTGTCGATACATTCGGCTATGCAAGTGCTAGGTCTCATGGTGTCTGCGTTCGACATGGTGGAGTACGCTCAATTCCATTTCCGCACTCTGCAGAAATTGATACTTGCCAAGTGGGATGGCCTGCCTCACCGGATCAGGTCTCATATGATCTCCTTGTCTCCAGAGGTCCGTCTGTCACTAAGCTGGTGGCTACAGGACCAACGATTGAGCAGGGGTCGTCCCGAGCAGGGGTCGTCCCTTCTGGATCTCCAACTGGGTCCTTCTGACGATGAATGTCAGTCTGAGAGGTTGGGGCGTGATTTTGGAGCATCAGTTCCTTCAGGGTCGGTGAACCAAGGAGGAGTCTCTCCTCCCGATAAACATTCTGGAACTGCAGGCGGTGTGGTGTTCAATGCACTGAACTTGGCCCAGCAATTGATACAGAACAGACCTGTTCAAGTACAGTCGGACAACGCCACCACGGTGGTGTACATAAATAGTCAAGGTGGCACTCGAAGCCGCATGGCAATGAGGGAAGTATCAATGATTCTTCAGTGGGCGGAACGCCATCTGCCAGCTATAGTGTTCATTCAGGGGGTCCTAAACTGGGAAGCAGACTTCCTCAGTCGTCAAGATGTACACGCCGGAGAGTGGAGCCTCCATCCAGAAGTATTTCAACTCCTCGTGGAAAAATAGGGCCTCCCAGATGTGGACCTGATGGCGTCTTGACACAATCACAATTTTCCGGTCTTCGGGACAAGGGATCCTCAAGCAGCGTTCGTGGACACATTGGCAGTTCCATGGAACTTTCAGCTGCCATACGTGTTCCCTCCGTGGTCACTCCTGCCCAGAGTAATAAGGAAGTTCAAGCAAGAAGGAGGAATCCTACTTCTGATCGCTCCAGCGTGGCCCAGACGGCATTGGTTCTCAGACCTTCAGGGTCTATTGATAGAGCGTCCCCTTCTACTTCCGCAGCGCCCAGATCTCCTCGTTCAGGGCCCCTGTGTATATCATGATTTGGCCCAGTTAGCTTTGACTGCGTGGCTCTTGGAGCTTCCATTCTGAGGGCTAAAGGATTTTCTGAGGCGATCATTCAAACCATGTTGAAGGCCTCGAAACCGGTTTCTGCTCTGGTTTATCATAGGGTCTGGAATTACTTTGCTTGGTGCACCACTAACAATCATGATGCTTACCAATTTAGTACGGCCAAACTTTTGGCCTTTCTACAACAGGGCCTGGACTTAGGCCTTCGTCTGGCCTCCATCAAGGTTCATATTTCTGCCTTGTCGGTTTGGTTGCAGAGGAAAATTGCGACTCTACCTGGTCATACATTCACTCAGGGTGTGTTGCAGATTCAACCTCCTTACGTCCCGCCTGTGGCTTCTTGGGACTTGTCGGTGGTTCTGGAGGCATTACAAGGGTCTCTGTTTTTTGCTGGCTATTGCCTCTGCTAGATGGGTGTCGGATTTGGGTGCCTTGTCTTGTAGGTCTCCATATCTGATTTTTCACCGTGAGCGGGCGGTTCATAGAACACGTCCCGGGTACCTACCTAAGGTGGTTTCTTCTTTCCAACTTAATCATGAGATTGTGGTTCCGGCCTTTGCCTCTCCTAAATTGTCTTCCAAAGAGCGGTCTTTGAATTTGGTACGTATCTATGTGAAGAGAACTGCCTCCATTCGGAAGTCTGATTCTCTCTTTGTACTGTTTGGTTTTCACAAATGTGGCTGTCCTGCTCACAAGCGGACCTTGGCCAGATGGATTAGAATGGTGATTGCGCATGCTTATGTACAGGCTGGTCGTCCAGCTCCTGCGACTATCAATGCCCATTCTACTCTGTCTGTTGGACCTTCTTGGGGCGGCCCGCCGTGGTGCGACCCTTGAACAATTGTGCAAGGTGGCTACTTGGTCCTCAGTGAACACGTTCATAAGGTTCTATGCCTTCGATACTTCCGCCTCCCAGGATGCTTCCTTTGGACGACGGGTTCTTGTGCCCGCTACAGTGCATCCCCTCCCATGAGGAACTGCTTTAGGACATCCCCGATGTTGTTCCCTGTGGAACCCAGTGTATCCCGCAGCCGAAAACAAGATTTATGGTAAGAACTTACAGTTGTTAAGTCTCTTTCTGCGAGGTACACTGGGTTCCACAGGGCGCCCACCCTGACGCACTTGGCTTCTTTTGGTTGGTATGGCATTAGCCGCTGACACCTTCTCCTGTCGTGAGAATGTGGTGTATGTGGCTACTAATGATTGTCGTCTCTCTTACCTGCTACTGCATTGGACTGGTTAACAAAAACTGAACTCCTCTGCATGGAGGCGGGGTTATAGAGGAGGCAGCACTATGCATTCTGGGAACAGTCAAAGCTTTTAGCCTGCTGGTTGCTCGGATCAAGATCATACTTTACACCCCAATGTTATTCCCTGTGGAACCCAGTGTACCTCGCAGAAAGATTTAACAGTAAAATCTCGGGTTTTTGCTTTTTTTTTTTTTTTTTTAGGTAGAACGTCTGTCTGATATTAAAACAGAAAATATAGAGGGAGAAGAAGAGAAGTATCTAACTGTTATAAAGGCAGAAGATACAGATGAAGAAGAGATGTATCTAACTGTTATAAAGGTAGAAGATACAGAGGAAGAAGAAGAGACGTATGTGAGGGGAGATCAGCAGTGTAAGGAGGAGGAGATCCCTACAGATATCACCACAGGTGAGTAATAAACACACATTCTCCTTACTCAGTGATTACAGGAATCTCTTATCCTACACCCTCCTCTGTCAGTACAGACTAATGAGGAATATGTATTTTCCCAGTGGGGGAGTCAGGAGCCATCAGCCCCTATTATACTCCTGCTCCCCACTCACATAATGTCACTGTGTTACCAGCCCAGAGATCTGACCAGTCTCCTCCCAACACTCTCTGGTGTATCTCATACATCAGGAGACATCAGCCCCTATTATACTCCTGCTCTCCCCTCACATCATGTCACTGTGTGTTACCAGCACAGAGATCTGACCAGTCTCCTCCCCACACTCTCTGGTGTATCTCATACATCAGGAGCCATCAGCCTCTATTATACTCCTGCTCTCCCCCTCACATCATGTCACTGTGTGTTACCAGCCCAGAGATCTGACCAGTCTCCTCCCCACACTCTCTGGTGTATCTCATACATCAGGTGCCATCAGCCCCTATTATACTCCTCTTTATTTATTTTTTCTCTAACATCCACAAGGGATATTGGGGACTTATTGCAATGGGGTATAGATGGGTCCAAAGGAGCCGGTGCACTTTAAAGTTCTTCCATTGGGTGTGCTGGCTCCTCCCCTCTATGCCCCCTCCTACATCCAGTTTATAACTATGTGCCCCAGGAGAGGATGCCGCTCTGGAGCTCCAGAAGTTTTTCTTTAGTTTATTTTAAACGTTATTGTCAGTATGCTGTTTGGGAAACAGTATACCTGCACTGAGGGAGTTGGGGGGGGGGGGGGGGGGGTTACCGGTCTCTTCAGGCGTCAGAGCCGCTTCCCCGCTGCAGGACCACCGTCCTGAGAGGTTGTTGGTACCGCAGGGCATTGCACCTTACCAAACGCAGCACGCCGCACACCCCTAACAATGCCGGGAGGGAAGAAGAGTGGTGAGTACAAACCAGGGGATCCCCCGGCTCTTGGTGCGGCGCGATTACAGGGTCGGCATACAGACGCTTTACGGAGGGATCCGCTATAGCCCCCCTGTGTACACTGGCCAGCGGTGGTGGAAACAGGCATTCATGTTACATTTTACACCTGTTAGGAGACATTTGCCAGTATAAATATCTGTAGAGCTCCAGCGCCATTACAGGGGGCGGAGCTTCCTCAGAGCGGGACCAGTGGCGTTTTGGCACTTTCCTCTGCTTACAGCTGCAGCAGCAAGGACACACAGTCCCTCCAGACACTCAGGATACACAGGAAACTGGTACAGGGGTGTAAATAAGGGGGAGAGCCGCTATTATACACACTATAGTGTCCTGAAAAGGACAAGACTCTGGTGTTATACTGTGATACAGACAGCCTGCTGTCTCACGGAGTCTGACAGGCTTTTTGGGTGTGCTGTTCCTCTCTCTCTGTCTTTCCTCACATACCAGTCTGGGCAGGCTTGCTATTCAATATACGTGTGTGTGTGTGTGTGTGTGTGTGTGTGTGTGTGTGTGTGTGTGTGTGTTTGTCTACTGTAAACATGGTAAAACACTAATTATGCAGTGTATGTCACACCAGATTCTCTCCCTCTGCGGCTGGTTCCCTCTCGTGAACAATGCAGCCAGTCCTCCCAAGTTAGTGAGGAGGGTCAGGAGCCATCCTGGCTCAGTGCCATAAAAATCATGATGGCGGACATGTCATCCCAGCTCACTGCTAATAATCAAAAGACACAATAACTGCAGCAGGCTGTAGCAGTCCTAGCTGCAAGGGCAGATGATAAACAGGCCCCCCCCCCCCCCTCCCTAGTTCAGGGCAACATAATTGTGGGCTGCCTGATTTACTCTCAGAATCTGAGGATGAGGTGCATGAGGAGGGGGAGGAATGGGATCCTATTACAGAGGATTCACCTTCTGCACAGGGTATTGAGCCCCTTATACTTGCTATCAGGGATGTGATAAAAGTCCCTTTGGAAGACGCTGCAGTGCCGCAGTCGTTTTTATTTGCACAGAAAAATAAATTAGTGTAACTTTCCCTCATTCTAAGGAACTAGATGACCTGTTTAAGTTAACCTGGAAAAATCCTGATAAAAAATGCCAGGTGACAAATCGGTTTCTGCACACTTTCCCATTTACTCCAGAAGGCAGGAAACACTGGGAAGAGCCCCCGGCAGCAGACGTATCAGTCTCTCGCCTATCAAAGAAAGTGCCATTACCAGTCCCTGGCTCCTCTGCATTAAAGGACCCTGGGGATAGGAAAATAGAGACTACATTTAAAGTCTTTTTACACAGCGGCTGGTGTATCACAAAGACCTGTGATAGCGGGTTGCCGGATGACACATGCCATTCATACATGGGTGAGTCAAGTTCAAGAAAGCCTTGTGGGAGATACGTCCCTGGTGACTCTTATAAAGCACATTCAGGACACTGCACGCCTCCTGCGTGACTCTCTCAAGGGGATAGGCGCTATTAACGCTAGGACTACTGCCATGGCAGTGTCGGCGCGCAGAACTTTGTGGCTGCGTCAGTGGATAGCGGACGCAGATTCCAAGTGCAGAGTGTGGAGTATCTTCCTTTCTCAGGGGAGTGGCTATTTGAGGGTGAGTTGGATACATGAATTTCAAAGGTTACTGCGAGTAAATCCACGTTTCTCCCCTCTGGGGCCCAGCTGGCTAGGCGTTCCTACCCAAGGAGGTCTACCAAATTCTTCCTGACTACCAGGTTCAGATCACGAGCCGGAGGCACCTCAAACGCGGCGAGAGGCACCAGAGACAAGACCGGCCGCCACAGGTTCTCGGTAACAAAGCACCAGTTCAGCTTCCACTAGGGCCTCAGCATGATGGTGCCCCCCCAACCCTGAGGGGATCTTGACTGCGTTGTCATGCTCGGCGGAGATTGGGGTTCCGACAATCGACCTTGGGCTGGGAGGACAGCTGACTGTGTAGGAAGTAGACGAGTAGGTTGAATGTAGTTCTTCCTCATGAGGTGGAGGCCTAGTGGGTGTTAGAGTTGGCTGGAGGGCGTAAAAAGAATGAGAACTCTGTAGATGGATAACTGTTTTTAATGAAAAAACAACTGTACACCGATACTTGAGGAATTGAAAGACACGGAATAATGAACTGAAGTCTGTGATTAAATGAGGTGAGGAATGGAGCTGAAGATCACCGTTGTTGAGGAACTGAAAGACTGTGGTTTGTGGTTGGTACACAAGGCTGAAGGAGACTGGGTTTTTGAAGTACTGAAAGACTGGCTTGTGACTGGTAGACGAGGCTGAGAAACTCTGACTTTGAAGAAATGAAGACTGTGGCTTGGGCTTGGAAAGTGAGACAGAACTCCGATCTGGAAGAAGTGAAGACTGTGGCTTGAGCTTGCAAGACGCTCGCAGGAACCACTGTTTAGCACCCGAAGCCCCTTAACGACCGGGACCCCCGTGAGAGCCTCCATGAGTGGCGACGGGTTAAACAACAGGACTGCAGCAGTGATGGGTCATGGACAGATGATAGCAACCGGAACCGGGGAACCAGGAGCAGCCTGGGAGCACAGAGCTGGAGCACCTTTCACAGGAAAGTAACTTTAAACACTGGCACTCTCCCTGAGCCAGCCCCCCTTTATAAGAGAAGACTACACTGGATTGGCTGGATACAGAGTGTGGATTTCATTGGCAAATCTCAGGTCTCCAACATGGCCACCCCCAGCACTGGGGATATTCTCAGCTGCAGCACTTTAGCTAACCCAGCTCCGGCCTTGCCTTCCTGAGACAGTCACCGCCAGAGGGCTCTGCTGCAGCAACTACCCGCCGCAACACCCGGCCCCCGACCTCCGGAAGCCGCACACGCGCCCAAGGACCCACTGAAAGCAGCTCCCCGCCGCTGGAACTAAAGTAGGCCTAACTAAAGGTTTTCAAGTTCACAATGGAATCCTTGTGAGCAATGATTGCGGGTCTGGAAGAACAAGAGTTCATGGTTTTGTTTGATATAAAGGATGCTTATCTCCATATCTCGATTTGGCTGCATCACCAGGCTTACCTACGGTTTGCCCTGCTTGAATGATCACTACCCGTTCCAGGCGCTACCCTTCGGCCTGGCCACAGCTCCAACGGTCTTCACAAAGGTGACGGCGGAGATGATGTTCCAGCTCCGAGTCCAGGGGATCAATATTGTCCCTTACCTAGACGAGCTCTTGATAAAAGTGAGATCCAGGGAGCTTCTATTGCTCAATATAGGCCGCACTATTCAGCTTCTGTCACATCATGGGTGGATCCTCAATTTACAGAAGTCCCTACTTCTGAGAAACATTCCCAGGAACAGGAGCCTACTCAGTGGCTCCTGTTCCTGGGAATGTTTCTGGATACAGTGGCTCAGAAAGTGTTCCTCCCAGAAGACAAGGCAAGGACGCTCCAGGATGTGGCCAGAGCGGTTCTACAACCGAATCAGATCTCCATCCATCTTTGCATAAGATTGTTGGGAAAGATGTTAGCCTCATACAAGGGTATCCAGTACGGAAGGTTCCATGCCAGAACATTTCAATTGGATCTCCTGAGCTAGTGGTCCGGTTCACATCTTCAGATGCCCCAGATCATACACTACCGTTCAAAAGTTTGGGGTCACTTAGACATTTATTTTTTAAGGAAAAGCACTGTTTTTTTCAATGAAGATAACATTAAATGAATCAGAAATACACACTATACATTGTTGATATGGTAAATGACTGTACTAGCTGCAAACGTATGGTTTTTAATGGAATATCTACATAGGTGTATAGAGGCCCATTTCCAGCAACCATCACTCCAGTGTTCTAATGGTACATTGTGTTTGCTAATCGCGGTAGAAGACTAATGGATGATTAGAAAACCCTTGTGCAGTTATGTTAGCACAGCTGAAAATGGGTTTGCTCGTTAGAGAAGCTATAACACTGGGCTATCTTTGAGTTAGTGGAGTGTCTGGAGCATCACATTTGTGGGTTTGATTATACTCTCAAAGTGGCAAAAAAAAGAGAACTTTCATGTGAAACTCGACAGTCTTTTCTTGTTCTTAGAAATGAAGGCTATTCCATGCGAGAACTTGCTGAGAAACTGAACATTTCCTACAACGGTGTGTACTACTCCCTTCAGGGAACAGCACAAACAGGCTCTAACCAGAGTAGAAAGAGAAGTGGGAGGCCCCGGTGCACAACTGAGCAAGAAGACAAGTACATTAGAGTCTCTAGTTTGATACATAGACAGCTCACAGGTCCTCAACTGGCAGCTTCATTAAATGGTACCCACAAAACGCCATTGTCAATGTTTACAGTGAAGAGGCGACTCCGGGATGCTGGCCTTCTAGGCAGAGTGGCAAAGAAAACGCCAATAAAAGGAAAAGATTAATATGGGCAAAAGAACACAGACGTTGGACAGAGGATGAAAAGACAACAAAGAAGTCCCGCACCAGCTTAATTGGATATTAGATAATATTGCTCAGCAATTTCTCTCTTGATCTCGCCTTTATCAGGAGATCGTCCAAGTATGGGATAATTGTGACTCCTTGCTTGCGCAGGACCACCATAATTTCCGCCATTATCTTGGTGAAAATCCTTGGGTCCGTGGAAAGCCCAAACGGCAACATCTGAAATTGGTAATGACAATCCTGTACAGCGAATCTCGGGTACTCCTGATGGGAAGGATATATGGGGACATGAAGGTAAGCATCCTTTATGTCCAGTGACACCATAAACTCCCCCTCCTCCATGTTGGCTATTATCGCCCTGAGCGATTCCATCTTGAATTTGAATCTTTTCATGTACAGGTTTAGGGATTTAGATTCAAAATAGGTCTGACTGAACCATCTGGTTTCGGGACCACAAAGAGGGTTGAGTAGTACCCTCTTCCCTGCTGGTTCAAGGGAACCCTGATAATTACTTACTGTTGACACAGCGTTTGAATTGCAGCTAACACTACCTTCCGTTTTGGGGTAGAAGCTGGTAAGGCCGACTTGAAAAATCGGCGCGGGGGCACCTCTTCGAATTACAGTTTGTAGCCTTGGGAAACTATTTCCAACGCCCAAGGATTCACGTCTGACCTGACCCAGACCTGGCTGAACAGTCGAAGACGAGCCCCCACCGGTGCGTACTCCCGCAGGGGAGCCCCAGCGTCATGCAGTGGGTTTTGTAGAAGCCGGGGAGGACTTCTGTTCCTGGGTACCTGGCGAAGCAGGTGTTCTTTTCCCTCTGCCCTTACCTCTGGCAAGGTAGGAGGATCCCCGACCTCTTCTGGACTTTTGCGACCGAAAGGACTGCATCTGATATAGTGGTGTTTTCTTCTGCTGTTGGGGAATAAACGGTAAAAAATTAGATTTACCTGCGGTAGCTGTGGAAACCAGGTCCGCCAGCCCATCCCCAAACAACACGTCACCCTTATAGGGTAGAACCTCCATATGCTTTTTCGAATCCGCATCACCTGTCCATTGGCGGGTCCATAAGGATCTTCTCGCTGGCTCTGGAAGCCAGTAATCCAATGTCCCTTTAAGCGTCTCTCATATACAAGACTGCGTCTTTGATATGGGCTAGAATTAACAAAACCGTATCTCTATCCATGGTATCAATGTCAGCTGTCAGATTATCTGTCCAGGCTGAGATTGCGCTACATACCCATGCCGACGCAATAGTCGGTCTTAGCACAGCTCCAGTATGCGAATAAATAGACTTTAAAGTAGTCTCCTGCCTGCAATCCGCAGGATCCTTGAGGGCCGCTGTGTCTGGAGACGGTAGCGCCACTTTCTGTGACAGACGCGTTTAAAGCCTTGTCCACAGTGGGAGGGGATTCCCAACGTACCCTGTCCTGTGTAGGGAAGGGGTATGCCATATTAATTCTTTTGGGGATCTGCGGTCTCCCAAGCTTTTTCAAAAAACTCATTAAGTCTATGAGATGGGGGAAAATTTATAATCTGTCTCTTTCCCTTAAACATGTGTACCCTCGTGTCAGGAACATAGGGTTTATCAGCAATATGCAACACATCTCTTATTGCTATAATCATACACTGAATGCTCTGTCACCTTAGGGTGCAATTTAGCTTCATCAGAGTCCGTGTCGGTAGTTGTGTCCACAATTTGTGCTAAGGGACGCTTTTGAGACCCTGACGGGCCCTGTGAGTCGGTCCAATTTGAGGATTGACCCCCTGATGCCTCCCCTGATTCAGCCTTATCAAGCCTTTTATGTAAAGATGCCACACTTGCATTCAACATATGCCACATGTCCATCCATTCCTGAGTCGGCACAACCGACGGGGACACACCACTCATCTGCTCCACCTCCTCCTTGGAGAAGCCTTCCGCTTCAGACATGTCGACACACACGTACAGACCCCCCCCACACACACACACACAGGGATATACCTATAAGGGGACAAAACCCCAACCAGGCCCTTAGGAGAAACAGAGAGAGAGTATGCCAGCGCCCAAATGACACTGGAAAAAACCAGACAGCGCTTTTCTATATTATAACTATCCAATTTCCCACTCACGGCGTTACCAATGTGCCCCTCCTTTCTTTTTCCAACCTCTGAAGCGTTCAGCAGGGGAGAGTCCGGGGAGCCAGTGTGTGTCATGCAGCTCTGTGGAGAAAATGGCGCTGGTTAGTGCTGAGGGATCAAGCTCTGCCCCCCCCCCAGCGGTGGACTTCGGTCCCTGTTCAATTTTCATAAAATGGCGGGGGATCGTCTATTTGCTGCCTCCGCAGCCTAATTAGACCCTTTATTACCTAAAACGAGGATTATTGCTGCCCAGGGCGACCACCCTGCACCCATCAGTGCTGCCTCTGTGTGTTGTGTATGGGAGCAATGGCGCCCAGCTTACCGCTGCGTGCCTTACCTCATGAAGATCTGAAATCTTCTACTGCCTGAGATGTCTTCTTGTTTCTCATACTCACCCGGCTTCTATCTTCCGGCATCTGTGAGGAGGACGGTGGCTCGGCTCTGGGACGAACCCCAGGGTGAGACTTGTGTTACGACTACGTCTGGAGCTAATGGTGTCCAGTAGCCTAAGAAGCAGAGCCTATCAGTTAAGTAGGTCTGCTTCTCTCTCCTCAGTCCCACGATGCAGGGAGCCTGTTGCCAACAGGACTCCCTGAAAATAAAAAACCTAACAAAATTATTTTTCCACAGAAAACTCAGGAGAGCTCTCTGCAGTGCACCCATTCTCCTCTGGGCACAGAATCTAACTGAGGTCTGGAGGAGGGGCATAGAGGGAGGAGCCAGTGCACACCCATACTAAAAGTTCTTTTTAGGTGCCTATGTCTCCTGTGGAGCTCGTCTATATCCCATGGTCCTTACGGAGTCCCCAGCATCCTCTAGGACGTAAGAGAAAAAGTGTTATGGACAGATGAATTGAAGCTTGAGGTGTTTGGATCATACAGAAGAACATTTGTGAGACTCTGAACAAGTGAAAAGATGCTGGAAGAGTGCCTGACGCCATCTGTCAAACATGGTGAAGGTAATGTGATGGTCTGGAGCTGCTTTGGTGCTGGTAAAGTGGGAGATTTGTACAAGGTAAAAGGGATTATGAATAAGGAAGGCTATCACTCCATTTTGCAATGTCATGCCATACCCTGTGGACAGCGCTTGACTGGAGCCAGTTTCCTCCTACAACAGGACAATGACCCAAAGCACACCTCCAAATAATGCAAGACCTATTTATGGAAGATATACAAACAAATATTTGTGGTAACAGACTGTGCGCTATTAGCAGCCGTGTCCTGTTGGTAATAAAGTGTCACCAACATGTCAATCAACAAGGAAAAAGGCAATTTTACCATACAAGTCAGAGTGCTTCAATTTTATAAATGAATCATTACGTATGTCGATTCCGTTTACTTGGATATCACTGTAAGACAACATAAAAATGACAAAGGCATGTAATGAACTGGTCCAGGCGTCCCCAGGAACCGTCATACAGGCAAGTGAGCGATCCACGTGTCCTCCCGTTTCCTCCACCAACGCGTTTCGATAGCTCTAGGCTCTTTTTCAAGGTGTAGGAGGTTGTTGTGCTGTGGGAATATTTATACCCCACTTGATGAACTCCAATTGGTAAACTTGTGTAAAACCTAATACCAGACAGACAAAGACCTACTACTTTCTATGAACCCCATACCCAGTAATGAAAATCCTGTCCGAAAAAGTCCATTCCAGTGTCTCCATTCCCACCCGCAAGGACAGGTTCTAATTTACTGGGTGAAACAGTGTCCGACATTTGTTCCGGAGGTCAGCGGCATCTCTATCCAATTGTCGAAGGACGTATCCATTAAGGACTTCATTACTTGTCATTCAAGTAAATATTATCTATTGTATTAGGTGTAGTTGTGATAAATTTTATATAGGTCGGACCAGTAAGGCTCTAAAGATTAGAATGGGTGAACACCTACGTAATATAAGAAAAGGCTTGGAAGCACTTTGCGCCAGGTAGAGCGCGTTCTACACATTGCGCCAGGTAGAGCGCGTTCTACGCATTGCACCAGGTAGAGCACGTTATACACATTGCAGCAGGTAGAGCGCGTTATACACATTGCAGCAGGTAGAGCGCGTTATACACATTGCAGCAGGAAGAGCACGTTATACACATTGCACCAGGTAGAGCACGTTATACACATTGCACCAGGTAGAATGCATTATACACATTGCAGCAGGTAAAGCACGTTATACACATTGCACCAGGTAGAGCACGTTATACAAATTGCAGCAGGTAGAGCACGTTATACACATTGCAGCAGGTAGAGCACGTTATACACATTGCAGCAGGTAGAGCACGTTATACACATTGCACCAGGTAGAGCACGTTATACACATTGCACCAGGTAGAGCACGTTATACACATTGCAGCAGGTAGAGCACGTTATACACATTGCACCAGGTAGAGCACGTTATACACACTGCACCAGGTAGAGCACGTTACACACATTGCAGCAGGTAGAGCACGTTATACACATTGCAGCAGGTAGAGCACGTTATACACATTGCACCTGGTAGAGCACGTTATACACACTGCACCAGATAGATCACGTTACACACACTGCAGCAGGTAGAGCACGTTACACACACTGCAGCAGGTAGAGCACGTTATTATACACATTGCACCAGGTAAAGTACGTTATACACATTGCAGCAGGTAGAGCACGTCATACACATTGCACCAGGTAGAGCACGTTATACACATTGCACCAGGTAGAGCACGTTATACACATTGCACCAGGTAGAGCACGTTATACACATTGCAGCAGGTAGAGCGCGTTATACACATTGCAGCAGGTAGAGCGCGTTATACACATTGCACCAGGTAGAAAACGTTATACACATTGCACCAGGTAGAGCACGTTATACACATTGCAGCAGGTAGAGCGCGTTATATACATTGCACCAGGTAGAGCGCGTTATACACATTGCAGCAGGTAGAGCGCGTTATACACATTGCAGCAGGTAGAGCGCGTTATACACATTGCACCAGGTAGAGCACGTTATACACATTGCAGCAGGTAGAGCACGTTATACACATTGCAGCAGGTAGAGCACGTTCTACACATTGCACCAGGTAGAGCACATTATACACATTGCAGCAGGTAGAGCACGTTATACACATTGCAGCAGGTAGAGCGCGTTATACACATTGCACCAGGTAGAGCGCGTTATACACATTGCACCAGGTAGAGCGCGTTATACACATTGCACCAGGTAGAGCGCGTTATACACATTGCAGCAGGTAGAGCGCGTTATACACATTGCAGCAGGTAGAGCGCGTTATACACATTGCAGCAGGTAGAGCATGTTATACACATTGCAGCAGGTAGAGCACGTTATACACATTGCAGCAGGTAGAGCGCGTTATACACATTGCAGCAGGTAGAGCACGTTATACACATTGCAGCAGGTAGAGCGCGTTATACACAGTGCACCAGGTAGAAAACGTTATACACATTACACCAGGTAGAGCGCGTTATACACATTGCAGCAGGTAGAGCGCGTTATATACATTGCACCAGGTAGAGCACGTTATACACATTGCGCCAGGTAGAGCGCGTTCTACACATTGCGCCAGGTATAGCACGTTATACACATTGCAGCAGGTATAGCACGTTATACACATTGCAGCAGGTATAGCACGTTATACACATTGCAGCAGGTAGAGCACGTTATACACATTGCAGCAGGTAGAGCACGTTATACACATTGCAGCAGGTAGAGCGCGTTATACACATTGCAGCAGGTAGAGCGCGTTATACACATTGCAGCAGGTAGAGCGCGTTATACACATTGCGCCAGGTAAAGCGAGTTATACACATTGCGCCAGGTAGAGCGCGTTATACACATTGCGCCAGGTAGAGCGCGTTATACACATTGCGCCAGGTAGAGCACGTTATACACATTGCACCAGGTAGAGCACGTTATACACATTGCACCAGGTAGAGCACGTTATACACAGTGCACCAGGTAGAAAACGTTATACACATTACACCAGGTAGAGCACGTTATACACATTGCGCCAGGTAGAGCGCGTTATACACATTGCGCCAGGCGGAGCGCGTTATACACATTGCGCCAGGTAGAGCACTTATATGATTAAAAAAACAGGACAATAAATGCTTCTAAACACATTAGTAAATAATACATTTAATATATGTAATGGGTTTATGGTGCTGCTATAATAGAAGCCCCAGACTGGATTTAGGGGTCATTCCGAGTTGATTGCTCGCTGCAGTTTTTCGCAGCACAGTGAACAGATTACTACTGCGCATGTGTATGCACCCCAATGCTCAGGCGGGTCGTACAGGTACAAAGCGAATCGTTGCTGAGCGATGGATTTAACGAAGAATCCATTCGCAATGCCGGTCGCAAGGTGATTGACAGGAAGAGGGCGTTTGTGGGTGGCAATTGACAGTTTTCTGGGTGTGTTTGGGAAAACGCAGGGGTGTCCAGGCGTTTGCAGGGCGGGTGTCTGACGTCCATTCCGGCTCCAAAAAGACAGAAATGATCGCAGCGGCTGAGTAAGTCCAGAGCTGCTTAGAAACAGCACAAAATGTTTTTGCAACGCTCCGCCGCACAAGCGATCGCACACTGCAAAGTGAATATACACTCCCCTATAGGCAGCGACTATCTGATCGCTGCACTGCAAAAAATAGCTAGCGTGCGATCAACTCGGAATGAGGGCCTTAGACGCTACAAAAGTGTTACAGGGGGAGCGAGAGGGTGACAATGCTGCTGGGCTGTTATCATACCGGAGGTATGCATTCAGGATCCCGGCAGCCGTAATACCGACGCCAGAATCCTGACAGCCGCCAGAATACCGATGCCGGCATCCCGAGGAGATAAGGAGATCGACTACGATATCCTGACAGTCAGGATCCTGAAGGTAAGTAGGCACTGCTGCCACAGGTTTAGCGTGCGGAAGGGGGGGTAGGTTTAGGCACACCCAGGGGGGGGGTTAGGGTATGGGGTGGGGGAGGTTAGGGTTAGGCTGCAGAGATGGGGAATAAGGTTAGGCGCTAAGGGGGGGAGGTTAGAGTTAGGCTGTGGGTAAGGGGGGGGGTTAGGTTTAGGTTGTAGGTAAGGGGGGGTTAGGTTTAGGTTGTGGGTAAGGGGGGGTTAGGGTTAGGCTGTGGGTAAGGGGGTGGTTAGGCACTGCTGGGGGGAGGTTAGGGTTAGGCACTGCTGGGGGGAGGTTAGGGTTAAGCTGTGGGTAAGTGGGGTTAGGTTTAGGCACTGCTGCGGGGAGGTTAGGGTTAGACAGTGGGTAAGGGGGGTTAGGTTTAGGCACTGCTGGGGGGAGGTTAGGGTTAGGCTGTGGGTAAGGGGTTAGGTTTAGGCACTGCTGGGGGGAGGTTAGGCTGTGGGTAAGGGGGGTTAAGTTTAAGCACTGCTGGGGGAAGTTAGGGTTAGGCTGTGGGTAAGGGAGGTTAGGGTTAGGCTGTGGGTAAGGGGGGTTAGGTTTAGACTGTGGGTAAGGGGGGTTAGGGTTACGCACTGCTGGGGGGAGGTTAGGGTTAGGCTGTGGGTAAGGGGGGTTAGGTTTAGGCACTGCTAGGGGGAGGTTAGGGTTAGGCTGTGGTTAAGGGGGGTTAGGTTTAGGCACTGCTGGGTGAAGGTTAGCGTTAGGCTGTGGGTAACGGGGTTAATTTTAGGCTGTGGGTAAGGGGGGTGGTTAGGCACTGCTGGGGGGAGGTTAGGGTTAGGCTGTGGGTAAGGGGGGGTGGTTAGGTTTAGGCACTGCTGGTGGAAGGTTAGGTTTAGGCTGTGGGTAAGGGGGGGTTAGGGTTAGGCACTGCTGGGGGGAGGTTAGGGTTAGGGTGTGGGTAAGGGAGGGTTAGGTTTAGGCACTGCTGGGGGGAGGTTAGGATTAGGCTGTGGGTAAGGGGGGTTAGGTTTAGGCACTGCTGGGGGGAGGGTAGGTTTAGGCCGTGGGTAAGGGGTGTGGTTAGGTTTAGGCACTGCTGGGGGGAGGTTAGGGTTAGGCTGTGGGTAAGGGGGGTGGTTAGGCACTGCTGGGGGGAGGTTAGGATTAGGCTATGGGTAAGGGGGTGGTTAGGGTTAGACTGTGGGTAAGGGGGTTAGGTTTTGGCACTGCCGAGGGGAGGTTAGGGTTAGACTGGGTAAGGGAGGTCAGGTTTAGGCACTGCTGGGGGGAGGTTAGGGTTAGGCTGTGGGTAAGTTTGGGCCATGCTGGGGGTAGGTTAGGTTTAGGCTGTGGGTAAGGGGGTTAGGTTTAGGCACTGCTGGGGTGAGGTTAGGGTTAGGCGTCAGCAGTGCTGCGATTTAGGATGCCGGTGTGTTTTCTCATTTCTAGCCTTATATGATGTAGCCCGGGCTCAAATCACTTGTATAAATGCTTTTGACAGAAGCAGACGTTTTAGGCAACTTGACAGGATGATCCCAGAAGTAGCGGGTGCACCACAGGTAGCAGCAGTGCCTGCACATTAGATTCATGTTATATTCTCATAGATCCTTAGCTTGGTCTAGTTGTGAATGGCGCTGGGAATATCAGGGAAACTTACTGTAGTGGATGCCTGAAACAACCACTGAGGTCGGCTACAAGCCCATGACACTCCCAGAAGACACACAAGGCATGCAAGGAAAGCCACCACCCAAGTTCAGCCACCCGCTCCAAGGCTACTTACCCTACCCCACAGCACTTACGCTGTCACCGGCACTCACCTCCCGCCCGCAGCACAGCGTAGAGCAGCCGTAGAGCCGTCTTCACTCTCGGCCCGGCACCCGAGTGAAGCCGCGGCTGCATGTGACCAGAAGGGGGAGACACCGCCAGAGGACTGGTAGTGGTAAGGCTCCACCTCCTCTTTACAGGCACGAAGCGCAGTCGATTGAGAGCCAGGAATTGGCTGCAGCGGAGCGCGTCCTCGTGGACCCACACGTTTTTTTAAAAGTGAGTCTCCGTCCTCTGATCTGGGTAAAATATGTGCTATAGCGCGTATTTGCGAACACTGTATGTATGTGTGTGTAACTATATCGGTATGTATGTGTGTGTGTATAAATATATATAGGCACTGCAGTGTTATATTTAAGCAACAATGTGTATTTGAGTTGTATTTAAAGTGAAATGCACTTACTTGGTTGTGTGTCCCAGGAGGGGGGAATCCATTACTGTGCAGGCTGTTGGATTCACCTAGTACTTTTCCCCCAGAATGGAATGCCTTCCTCTCTAGCCTCCCACATGGAAGTATCATGGAGCAAGAGAGGAACAGCTCAGCTTTAAAACAAGCCAAGTGGTTTTCTGGAGCTCCATAGGGATCACCTAGGCTGCCCATCTCTGGAGCCCAAGTTTAGGCTGGAGATGGTGAGCTGAGTAACCGGGCAGATTCCTGGAAGTAGTTTAGATGGGAAAACTTCCCCCAGCCTAGACTGAGCGTCACCAGGGCAGATACCAATCCTCCAGGATGGGACTGTCAAAGGAGAGTGACTACTCCCCACCATCCATAGAGGACAGTGTTAGCTGTGCATGTGGCCAAGGTCATGCACATCACATGGGTAAACAATAATTGGTTGAGAACAGCATGGTGGACTTACCCCCTGTGGTATGTGTAATGGAGTTAGATAAAAAGAGGAGGCCTGTGAGCCTCCAGAGGTATTATACCATTTTCACTCTGCTGTAAACATCTTGCTGTATTGCTGTTGCCCCTAGCAATACGGAAGAGTCTTTTTTAAGACTGGCTGAATAAACATCTGCCTCAAGATGACCGCTTCATGTTGTGACCTGCAGCGCTGTGCCAAACATAGTTCCGTTTTCCGACTGTCCAGGGTGCACTCAGCGTCTGCAAGCTCCGCCTCCCGCCAGCTACCGTACAGAGGCCTAGTCCAGCGACTAGTGGTTAGACAGCGTGTCGACGCATACAGAGCAGTACCATGGTTCCAGACTCCATGGCAACAAGGAGTCTGGTGGTGGCAGTGCAGTATCCGCCACCTGCGCTGTGGGTTGTGTCAGTAGTAGGCGGTTACTCACAGTAAGTGGGAATCCCCTAATTGGCTAGATCCCGTGTGACTTAAACATCCATTCTGTGACTGGGGCGGGACGCAAGGCAGGGCGAGGGCTTTCATACAGAACCGTCCAGTCACAGAAATTGCTGGCATAGCGGTGGGATAATCCTAGGTGGCTTTTTGGTCACCTGATTAGAGAAGCTGGGTTATTCAGGAGAGGAGTAACTGCAGCGCAGGAGAACGCACAAGATGGCGGACTTCAGCGGAATGTCCAAGGACGATCTAAAGATCATGTATCAGGAGAAAGGGTGTGGATATCCCTTTCAACGTGTCCAGAAGCATCACGAGGGCAGCACTCGTGAGCTTGGAGGAGTCCCGCCGGGCGGAGGCAGAGAGTGCTAAGGGCGTTGGCAGTGAAGAGGGCGGCCTACCAGTGGACGTTCATACAGAACCGGTGAAACCCACAAGCGCCACCCTCTCTACTAGCTGCAGCCATGTTTCATACCTAGAAGGGCCAGAGGTCAAACGTCCCAGGTGGGGCGACACGGATACCTTAGCAGATCGGCTAGTGGAATTCGGAGAAAGGGCAACGGAGCAAGAGTGCGTGATCATCACCTCACTTTCCAATATCACTGCCAGGCTCCGGTGACTTTGCGCAGCCCATTCTGTCCCCAGCAGTAGCGGAAGAGCCAGTGCTCCCACCTGAGGCAAAAGCGCCTCCAAGTCAGCTATCCGGAGTGTGCAGGAAAGACTGGGCACACTTAGCCCCAGAATACAGCCCGTGGCTTCAGCTGCGTCACTAGGCTGCAGCAGTGAACGGTGCCCAGAGTGAGTGGAGTGAGCGGCTTTAGGGCAGAAGGAGTGGGGGTCTGGTCCCAGTGGCGGCTGCGAGCTATCAGGTAGGGTAGATATGAAGCCACGTAGTAATGAAAGCTCCAGAAAGCATGTCTGGATGGACTCTGGCCCCTCTTATTTATTATTTAAACAGGTGTGATGGGTGTGGTACATCCCTGCAAAGGCAGACCCAATCTCTTTCTCATCAGACTCTGCTGTCTTCCCTGCTCTCTCACTCAGATGTTCACTGCTGTCAGTAGCACACGTATGAGAAGCAGAAGTATGGCGGCAGCTGTATAGATTCTGATATGTAATTCTCTGTATCGTACTTACTGTACTCACATCATCCTTATTACTAGTGAGAATATAGAGGTAAGACACTGATGATGGGGGTGTAACAGTGGATTATGACCCAGCAGATGATGATGATTGCAGTGTATTATATGGTGTATTGCATGTAAAGTACCTTGTACCACACCTACTCTGCTGTAGCAATATACCTTATATAAGGGTGAGTAACACATATACAGGCTTACCAGCGTATGAACACACACATAAAGGAATGCTACCTTAGCAATGCTTCCAGGAGTAACGTTAGGAGACATTTCTCTGATCCATCAGCTCATATGACTGACGTTATTGTTCATCTAGAATCTCCAATTCATACGATATGTTCCCCATCCATTGTTTTACATTGGTGCTGACATAGGACTTGGCGAGTGACTATATCTCCATTTATACTTCATGGTTAGTTACCAGTACAAGAGGTAGAGATATATCTAAGTCTTATTATAATATTACATTTGTTATTGTGAGTGTTCTCAGGAGGGTGGACACAATGATAGTCTGAGACACAATATTATAAAGCCTTCATTAAAAATTATGTTTTATTATACACACACATTTACAATTAAATGTCCCAGAGAGTCATCTTCTCCTATTGTTTACAAGATTAATATTGTTACAGAAAATGTCACATTTCCATAATGTATTTTATTTCCAGCAGATGGACACACAAGCAGGAATATCTCAGAAGGACATCTAATGTTATCCCCGGATTGGGACATAAAAGATAATGACAGTAGACAGGATTCTCCAGGAGATAACCCCATTACCCCAATTATACATCCAGCTCTATCAGCTGATCCCTCTGATCCTGGAGAATGTTCTCCTGATCACTCTGATATTGGTGCATCTGTTACAGCTCTGAGAGTAGATACAGTGTTTCCCTGTTCTGTTGATGCCAAATGTTTTACACAGAACACAAAACTTATTACCCATCAGCCAGCTAAGGCAGGTGAGAGGCCATTTCCATGTTCTGAGTGTGGGAAATGTTTTACACAGAAATCAGGTCTTGTTACACATCAGAGAAGACACACAGGTGATAGGCCATTTCCATGCTCTGAGTGTGGGAAATGTTTTATCTGGAAATCAGAACTTGTTAAACATCAGCGAAGTCACACAGGTGAGAATCCATTTCCATGTTCTGAGTGTGGGAAATGTTTTACATACAAATCACATCTTGTTATACATCAGAGAAGGCACACAGGTGAGAGGCCATTTTCTTGCTCTGAGTGCGGGAAATGTTTTACCTGGAAATCACAACTTGTTACACATCAGCGAAGTCACACAGGTGAGAATCTATTTCCATGTTCTGAGTGTGGGAGATGTTTTACAATCAAATCATGTCTTGTAAAACATAAGAGAATACATACTGGTGAGAAACCATATTCCTGTTCTGAGTGTGGGAAATGGTTTACATACAAAACTACTCTTGATGCACATAAGAGAAGTCACACAGGTACATCACCATTTCCATGTTCTGAGTGTGGGAAATATTTTGCACAGAAATCACAACTTGCTAGACATCAGAGAAGTCACACAGGTGAGAGGCCATTTCCATGTTCTGACTGTGGAAAATGTTTTGCACGGAAATCACACCTTGTTACACATCAGCAAAGTCACACAGGTCAGAAGCCATTTCCATGTCCTGAGTGTGGGAAATGGTTTGCACAGAAATCAGGTCTTGTTAAACATCAGAGAAGTCACACAGGTGAGAAGCCATTTCCATGTCCTGAGTGTGGGAAATGTTTTGCACGGAAATCAGATCTTGTTATACATAACAGAAGTCACACAGGGGAGAATCCAATTTCTTGCTCTGTGTGTGGGAAATTGTTTGCACAGAAATCAGATCTTGTTAAACATCAGAGAAGTCACACAGGTGAGAAGCCTTTTTCTTGCTCTGAGTGCGCAAAATGTTATACTCGGAAATCACATCTTATTATACATATGAGAAGTCACACAGGTGAGAGGCCGTTTCCATGTTCTGAGTGTGAGAAATGTTTTGCACACAAATCAGATCTTGTTATACATAACAGAAGTCACACAGGGGAGTATCCAATTTCTTGCTCTGAGTGTGGGAAATGTTTTAAACGGAAATCAGAACTTGTTATACATCAAAGAAGTCACACAGGTGAGAAGCCATTTCCATGTTCTGAGTGTGAGAAATGTTTTGCACTCAAATCAACTCTTGTTAGACATCAGCAAAGTCACACAGGTGAGAAGCCATTTTCTTGCACTGAGTGTGGGAAATGTTTTGCACACAAATCACATCTTGTTAGACATCACAAAAGTCACACAGGTGAGAGGCCATTTCTTTACTCTGAGAAATAAATCAGCTCTTGTTGCACACAATAGACCACTCAGGTGAGGAGCCATTTTAATCTTCTGGAGTATCGTTATCATTGCCATGCATTGTTCTTCAAGGTTCTTATCCTATCTCCTATGCTTTTTGCAATATACATGCTACCGCAGGGTGAAATAATCAGATGCCATGTCCTCATCTACCACTGCTATGCAGATGACCTGTCTCTTGCTCCGGGTAACCCAGTACCAATCCTAAATGGTTGTGTAGCTGAGCTCCAGGTGTGGGTGATGCCAGTTGGCTGTGATTCAGTTCTGGTGAAACATGTCCTTCTGATAGAAGCTCACCAACAAAGGGCAGGGCTACAGCTCAGCTTTGTTACCAACCAGACTTATGCTTGTGTGTTCAGAGTTACAAAATGCTGATCATGTGCGGAATATTGGTGTCCTGGAAGGCGGAGTGACACTTAGACATCAGTTATCAGCCACAATCAGATCCTCATCTGAGGAACATAGCCAGACTCCAGCACTTATTTCCCTCAGAAGATCTACCTACAGTCATACATGCACTTGTATCATCACACATAGACTACTGCAATGTGCTCTACCTGGGTCTCCCAGCAATAGAATTGCACTGCTTGTAGCTTGTACAGAATGCAGCAGCCAGGCTGTTACCTAACCAGCCGGTTCCTGCCACATAACACCCATTCTCTGCTCCCTTCACCGGCTGCCTGTAAGATGGTGACTCTGTGCCTAATTCAGGTTGGATTGCAGTGTGCGATCCAAATGGAATTATTGAGGAAAAAGTTGCGGGCTCATCCTGCGCATGCACCTGCATTTTCTGTCGAGGGGCCGCAGAAAATGCGATTGCCTGTCAGGCAGACGCAGTCATGGGTGGGCGGGCAATGCTCCATTTCCAGGAAGGAGACTGATCCATGTGGCGCGAACGAAGGGCAGAGGCAGACAAACAGGCATGATCACGGTGGCTGTGTGACATCACATGCAGCCACCATGATTGAGAAGAATGCGGCAGGCCTCCTGAAGGTGCAGCTATGATGCGGCAGCAGGAGGCTTCACTAACTTCTACGATGAAGCAGAAATTGTGAGGCAATCGCATTTTCTGCTTCATCAGGTGTGAGGCGGCGGTCAGCATGCTAGGTGGCCTTGCCCTGTGATGGGCGGCCCCCAGCGCGCTAGGTAAAGGATTGCTAATTCTGCTGATTAGCAGCATCTGCAATCCTTACTGAATTAGGCCCGCTATTAAATAATCTTACAGACTCTCCCAGCCTTGCATGACCATGGTACCAGAAGCAGCTTCTGCCTCCGTACTGCCCGGGCTTCCATCTGTTGATGAAGGACTGTTAGCAGTACCATAAATTCCCAAGCAGTGCTTAGATGTCGGGGAGACAGGGTGGGTGGCAGTAGTGCAGTAGCGGGGGCTGCTGGAGGCAGTGTCTAAGTGGTAATATTGTCCCCAAGCAGCGCTGAGGAGGGAGACAGGGCAGGGGGTAGTAGTGGTAGCTGCTGGAGGCAATGTCTATGTGGGTAAACGTCCCCAAGCAGTGCTGAGGTGTCAGAGCGGGGAGACAGGGCAGGTGGCAGTAGTGGGGGAGATGGCGGTGGCAGTATGTGGTTAAACAAGATGGGTAACAGTAGTGGGGGGAGACAGGACGGTGGCAGTAGGTGGCTAAACAAGGTGGGTAGCAGTAGTGGAGGGAGGCGGTGGCAGTAGTGGTGGGGAGACAGGGTGGGTGGCAGTAGTGTGGGGAGATAGGGCAGATGGCCGCAGTGCAGTACCAGGGGATGCTGGAGGCAGTAAAGAGGTGTATGGGTCCCGCACAGAACCAGTTGATAATTAGACCTAATGATGATTATGTTTCCTTATTTCTAATTAATCCCTTGTGTGTGTTACTGTTATTTGCTGTGTCAGCCTTTATGTGTGTTCTGTGTAATAATCCTGAAAGTAGTGCTGCTACCGATCTCATATCATTTGTAGTAACTTGGAAAAGATGAGATATGAGGTGCACTCTGGAAGCTTATAGGGGGGTAATCAGAGATGAATGCAGATGTGACATCACGCAGCCCCCGCAGGAAACTTATCCTGCCCCGCCCGCATTTACCCCTCAGGGATGCGGCCACAATGTGTGTGTCTGCGTGGCCGCTGCGCATGTGCATTTTGCCACCACTGGGTAAACTGCTGCGGGCCACTATTGCGGCTGGGTCTGAATAACCCCCATAGGCTGTTGTGCAGAGTAAAGTATTTTTTAAGTTTAAAATATAGACAAAAATATGTGTATTAAAGATGTGAAATAAAGTCGTTTAAAAGCAAAAGATTTCCGGTGCAATTTTGGCTATGTCTGATTTTGACAGCTCATTTGAATAGTGGGATGATATTACGGGGGAAGGAGGGGTCTCTGTGTAATTAAATAGTTTTATAATTTGTTGGCTTTAAATAAATTGTCTGTTCAAATGTTCTGTTGTTTTTACTTTGTGATAAACTGTTTTTAAAGTAAACCGATGGACAATAAGTCAGTTGCGCAGTTTCCTCAATGTTACGCTACGTGTAGCGCCACTTAGCGTACCTTTTGAGCGTTGTGATGCTCTCGTAACACCTTGGTGAATATATATGGCTACAGCAATACACACTTAAACCTTAGTATAGTGTCGGAAGCGTCCCTGACGCTTCGCCAGATTAACAAAATAACTTGTTTGGATTAAAGGTGCAACCCAATAACCATATACACTGCTCAAATAACACATCCTAGATCTGAACGAATGAAATATTCTTATTAAATACTTTGTTCTTTACATAGTTGAATGTGTTGACAACAAAATCACACAAAAATTATCAATGGAAATCATATTTATTAACCCATGAAGGTCTGGATTTGGAGTCACACTCAAAATTAAAGTGGAAAAACACACTACAGGCTGATCCAACTTTGATGTAATGTCCTTAAAACAAGTCAAAATGAGTCTGTCGTGTGTGTGGCCTCCACGTGCCTGTATGACCTCCCTATAACCCACACAATTGGCTCAGCTGGTGCAGCTCATCCAGGATGGCACATCAATGCGAGCTGTGGCAAGAAGGTTTGCTGTGTCTGTCAGCGTAGTGTCCAGAGCATGGAGGCGCTTCCAGGAGACAGGCCAGTACATCAGGAGACGTGGAGGAGGCCGTAGGAGGGCAACAACCCAGCAGCAGGACCGCTACCTCCGCCTTTGTGCAAGGAGGAACAGGAGGAGCACTGCCAGAGCCCTGCAAAATGACCTCCAGCAAGCCACAAATGTGCATGTGTCTACTCAAACAATTAGAAACAGATTCCATGAGGGTGGTATGAGGGCCCGATGTCCACAGGTGGGTGTTGTGGTTACAGCCCAACACCGTGCAGGATGTTTGGCATTTGCCAGAGAACACCAAGATTGGCAAATTTGCCACTGGGCCCTGTGCTCTTCACAGATGAAAGCAGGTTCTCACTGAGCACATGTGACAGAGTCTGGAGACGCCAAGGAGAACGTTCTGCTGCCTGCAGCATCCTCCAGCATGACTGGTTTGGCAGTGGGTGGTGTGGGGTGGCATTTCTTTGGAGGGCCGCACAGCCCTCCATGTGCTCACCAGAGGTAGCCTGACTGCCATTCGGTACCAAGATGAGATCCTCAGACCCCTTGTGAGACCATATGCTGGTGCGGTTGGCCCTGGGTTCCTCCTAATGCAAGGCAATGCTAGACCTCATGTGGCTGGAGTGTGTTAGCAGTTCTTGCAAGACAAAGGCATTGATGCTATGGACTGGCCCGCCCATTCCCCAGACCTGAATCCAATTGAACACATCTGGGACACCACGATGCACCACAGACTGTCCAGGAGTGACGGATGCTTTAGTCCAGGTCTGGGAGGAGATCCCTCAGGAGACCATCCGCCACCTCATCAGGAGCATGCCCAGGCGTTGTAGGGAGGTCATACAGGCACGTGGAGGCCACACACACTACTGAGCCTCATTTTGACTTGTTTTAAGGACATTACATCAAAGTTGGATCAGCCTGTAGTGTGTTTTTCCACTTTAATTTTGTGTGACTCCAGATCCAGACCTCCATGGGTTAATAAATTTGATTTCCATTGATAATTTCTCTTACATCCTAGAGGATGCTGGGGACTCCGTAAGGACCATGGGGATAGACAGGCTCCGCAGGAGACATGGGCACTTTAAGATAGACTTTAGGATTTGGGTGTGCACTGGCTCCTCCCTCTATGCCCCTCCTCCAGACCTCAGTTGATTACTGTGCCCAGAGGAGACTGGGTGCTTTTCAGAGAGCTCTCCTGAGTTTTCTGACAGAAAGTATTTTGTTAGGTTTTTTATTTTCAGGGATCCTGCTGGCAACAGACTCCCTGCATCGAGGGACTCAGGGGAGAGAAGCAGCCCTACTTCTGTGACTTGAAAGGCTCTGCTTCTTAGGCTACTGGACACCATTAGCTCCAGAGGGATCGGTACGCAGGTCTTCCTCACCGTCCGTCCCGGAGCCGCGCCGCCGTCCTCCTCACAGAGCCTGAAGGTAGAAGCCACGTGAGTATGAGAAGTTAGAAGACATCAGAGGCAGCAGAAGACTGCACTGTTCTTCACTGAGGTAACGCACAGCAGTGTAGCTGTGCGCCATTGCTCCCATTCACCTCACATACTTTGTCACTGTAAGGGTGCAGGGCGCAGGGGGGGGGGGGGGGCGCCCAGGGCAGCAAATTAACCTCTCCTGGCAAAAGATGGGTATATACAGCTGGCCACTGTATATACCTACGAACCCCCGCCAAAGTTTTGTATTTTAGAGTGGGACAGAAGCCCGCCGCCGAGGGGGCGGGGCTTCTCCCTCAGCACTCACCAGCGCCAGTTTTTTCTCCACAGCACCACTGAGAGGAAGCTCCCCAGACTCTCCCCTGCTTAGATCACGGTGACAAGAGGGTTTTAAAGTAGAGGGGGGTGCACATAATTGGCGCATTGAGTATAAAAGCGCTATCTGGGTAAACATACATATTGTGTTTTTGTCCTGGGTTATTACAGCGCTGGGTGTATGCTGGCATACTCTCTGTCTCTCCTAAGGGCCTTGTGGGGGAACTGTCCTCAGATAAGAGGGTTCCCTGAGTGTGTGGTGTGTCGGTACGTGTGTCGACATGTCTGAGGTAGAAGACTTTTTGAGGGAGGAGGAAGAGCAAATGAATGTGGTCTCGCTACCGACGGCGCCGACACCTGACTGGATGGATATGTGGAATGTTTTAATGGCCAATGTAAATTTATTGCACAAAAGATTGGATAAAGCTGAAGCTAGGGAACAGTCAGGGAGTCAACCCATGCCTGTACCTATGTCGCAGGGACCTTCGGGGTCCCAAAAGCACCCACTATCCCAAATAGTTGACACGGATACCGACACGGAGTCTGACTCCAGTGTCGAATATGATGATGCAAAATTACAGCCAAAGGTGGCTAAAAGTATTCGATATATGATTATTGCAATAAAAGATGTTTTGCATATCACAGAGGAACCCCCTGTCCCTGACACGTGGGTACACATGTATAGGGAAAAGAAACCGGACGTAACCTTTACTCTTTCTCATGAGCTGAACGAGTTATGTGAAAAAGCTTGGGAATCTCCAGATAAGGAACTGCAGATTCCCAAAAGGATTCTTATGGCGTATCCTTTCACGCCAACGGACAGGATACGGTGGGAATCATCCCCTAGGGTGGATAAAGCTTTGACACGCTTGTCCAAAAAGGTATCGCTGCCTTCCCAAGATACGGCTACCCTCAGGGATCCTGCGGATCGCAAGCAGGAGGTTACCTTGAAGTCCATTTATACACATTCGGGTACCTTACTCAGACCAGCTATTGCGTCGGCTTGGGTGTGTAGCGCTGTAGCAGCGTGGACAGATACCTTATCAGCGGATATTGATACCCTGGATAAGGATACCATTCTATTGACCCTAGGACATATAAAAGATGCTGTCTTATATATGAAAGATGCTCAAAGAGACATTGGTCTATTGGGTACTAGAATCAACGCTATGTCGATCTCTGCTAGACGAGTCCTTTAGACTCGGCAATGGACAGGTGATGCCGACTCAAAAAGGCATATGGAGGTTATACCTTACAGGGGTGAGGAATTGTTTGGGGAAGGTCTCTCGGACCTGGTCTCCACTGCTACGGCAGGTAAATCTAATTTCTCTGACGCCCAAGTGGATGCTGGGGACTCCGTAAGGACCATGGGGAATAGCGGCTCCGCAGGAGACTGGGCACAAATAGAAAGCTTTAGGACTACCTGGTGTGCACTGGCTCCTCCCCCTATGACCCTCCTCCAAGCCTCTGTTAGATTTTTGTGCCCGGCCGAGCTGGGTGCAATCTAGGGGGCTCTCCTGAGCGTCTTAGAAAGAAAGTTAGATTTAGGTTTTTTATTTTCAGTGAGACCTGCTGGCAACAGGCTCACTGCTACGAGGGACTAAGGGGAGAAGAAGCGAACCTGCCTGCTTGCAGCCAGCTTGGGCTTCTTAGGCTACTGCACACCATTAGCTCCAGAGGGATCGAACACAGGCCCAGCCTCGGAGTCCGGTCCCAGAGCCGCGCCGCCGGCCCCCTTACAGAGCCAGAAGCAAGAAGAGGTCCAGAAAATCGGCGGCAGAAGACATCAGTCTTCATCAAGGTAGCACACAGCACTGCAGCTGTGCGCCATTGCTCCTCATACACACCTCACACTGCGGTCACTGATGGGTGCAGGGCGCTGGGGGAGGGGGGGGAGGGTGCCCTGAGCAGCAATATTAACACCTTGGCTGGCAAAAATACATCATATATAGCCCCCAGGGCTATATGGGTGTATATTAACCCCTGCCAGATTTTCCATAAAAGTGGGAGAAAAGTCAGCCGAAAAGGGGGCGGAGCTATCTCCTTCAGCACACTGGCGCCATTTTCCCTCACAGCTCTGCTGGAAGGACGTCTCCCTGACTCTCCCCTGCAGTCCTGCACTACAGAAAAGGGTAAAAAAGAGAGGGGGGGGGCACTATTTAGGCGCAGTACTCATTATATCAGCAGCTATAGGGGAAAACACTTTATATAGTGATATCCCTGTGTATATATAGCGCTCTGGTGTGTGCTGGCATACTCTCCCTCTGTCTCTCCAAAGGGCTAGGTGGGGTCCTGTCCTCTATCAGAGCATTCCCGGTGTGTGTGCTGTGTGTCGGTACGGCTGTGTCGACATGTATGAAGAGGAAAGAGATGTGGAGGCGGAGCAATTGCCTGTAGTTGTGATGTCACCCCCTACGAGGTCGACACCTGAGTGGATGGGCTTATGGAAGGAATTACGTGAAAGTGTCAACTCTTTACATGAGAAGATTGATGACATGGGACAGCCGGCTACTCAGCTTGTGCCTGTCCAGGCGTCTCAAAGGCCGTCAGGGGCTCTAAAACGCCCGCTACCTCAGATGGCAGATACAGACGTTGACACGGATAACGACTCCAGTGTCGACGAGGAGACAAATGTAACTTCCAGTAGGGCCACACGTTACATGATTGAGGCAATGAAAAATGTTTTACACATTTCTGATAATACCCCAGGTACCACTAAAAAGGGTATTATGTTTGGTGAGAAAAAACTACCGGTAGTTTTTCCTGCATCTGAGGAATTAAATGAAGTGTGTGATGAAGCGTGGTTTTCTCCCGATAAGAAATTGATAATACCTAAGAGATTATTGGCAGCGTACCCTTTCCCACCAGAGGATAGGGCACGTTGGAAAACACCCCCTAGGGTGGATAAGGCGCTCACACGCTTGTCCAAACAGTTGGCACTACCGTCTCCGGATACGGCCGCCCTTAAGGTACCTGCTGACAGAAAGCAGGAGACTATACTAAAGTGTATATACACACACACTGGTGTTATACAGACTCCCTGACAGAAAATATTGATACCCTGGATAGGGACAGTATATTACTGACTTTAGAGCATTTAAAAGATGCTTTTTTATACATGCGTGATCCGTGATGCACAGAGGGATATTTGCCGGCTGGCATCAAGAGTAAGTGCTATGTCCATTTCCGCCAGGAGAGGGTTATGGACTCGGCAGTGGTCAGGTGATGCCGATTCTAAAAGGCATATGGAAGTATTGCCTTATAAAGGGGAGGAGTTATTTGGGGTAGGTCTTTTGGACCTGGTTTCCACGGCAACTGCTGGGAAATCAACGTTTTTACCCCAGGTTACCTCTCAGCAAAAGAAGACACCATATTATCATACGCAGTCCTTTCGGCCCCATAAGGGCAAGCGAGCGAAAGGCTCCTCTTTTCTGCCACGTGGCAAAGGGAGAGGAAAAAAGCTGCAGCAAACAGCCAGTTCCCAGGAACAGAAGTCCTCCCCCGCTTCCGCCAAGTCCTCAGCATGACGCTGGGGCTCTACAGGCGGACTCGGGTACGGTGGGGGCCCGTCTCAAGAATTTCAGCACACAGTGGGCTCGCTCACAGGTAGATCCCTGGATCCTTCAGGTAGTATCCCAGGGGTATTTTTTGGGGGGGAGTTTGTTAGTGTGGGTCACTAGTGGACCTACCACTAAAAGAGGGTTAGTGTGTGGCGCACTCTTTTGAAATGATTATTGTATATTAAAATATTTCAGACTTTTATTTCCATATCTAAAAAATGATTGGCATCTCGAACAGGAGTTCTATCCTATCTGATGGCCTGAAAAGTGCAAAAAGGAAGTTTTTTAATTTATTTTCTTTTTCTATGTCAGCGTAAGATTCATATTATCTGCCTATGGAATTAGATCATTAAACTGATACCAATTATCAATAAATTAATTGTTCAGACAGAACAAGAGAGAAAAAAAAGGTGATTAAGTAAGCATTATGAAATATTAATAAAAATGAGTCAGTGCTAATTTAGCTACTGCTGAGCTCTCTTGAGAGACTGTAAATAGCGCGCCCTTCAATAGAGGGAAAAATGAATGTATATCCCTATCCAATTAGCCCGTAACGGTTATCCAAGAAAAATATTACTTGTGCAAATACCAATCAAAGAAAATCCAAGTAACAAATCGAGAAAGCACGATGATTTACATGAGTGTTTTTGTAACATATATGCACTCTTTACATCAGTCTACTGTTCAGGACTGGGGTAATAGTGTTAATGTCATTTGATACAATTTATTCATTCACCATTCTGCAACAGTGTATAGTAAATGAAACAAATCGTACTGGAGACCAGGTAATAGTTGCACTGTCTCAAGTATACTTGTCTGGAGAAAGAACAGAAAAGAACTATGGCACAAGTGAGAATTAAACATTCATATTATATCCTGTTCTAATAATTAATTGTTAGTCCTTTCTCTTCAGAAAGAAAGGAAAACAGGGGGTTGTTTACATGATTATTCAAATTCATATACAGACTGGAAAATATCTACTAAGTATAAGAGATTTAAACAATATTGTAATTCATTGAGATCTTTCTCTGGATCTTAATTGAGGCTAATTGTCGGCACAGGGGAGGCTAATTATCGGCACAGGGGTGCACTATCAATTTGTAAGTGCTCATAATAATTACACTCATAGGAGATAAATATATTATTTAGACACACTATATCCTGATGTTATTCCCCTAATGTTTCCAAATAAATCCATAAGTAATAATTTATATATGTAATCATTTGCGGTAAGTATATTATTATCATTTCCTTACCAGGGTACAGACACCAAAGATGAAAAAAGAGTCCCAGGTGTGTGGAAACAGATTCCCTTTCTGCTTTTCTCCCATGTGCCGTTTTGGGCAGTGAATGGGAACAATGAGAGCGGGGAAGAGCCGTCCACCTGGGGCTGAAGGGAAAGAACAGTGCGGGCTGCTTCTACTGTCCACGCTTAGTGTCCCCCACCCCTGTTACTTGGGAGCATTGCAGGGGGGGCAAGATACCATGCAATGGATGAGAGGGCAGCCCTGAGTATCTGATCAGCGTTTGCCCGGAGTATAGTAAACACCCATGTCACGTTCACCACTTCTAATGCCACTGCAAATAGGATCTCTCCGCTCAGCAGCCTCAATGAGAGATGGGCGCCGGGTCAGGTGATAGTGTATCAGTGTCCCGCTGTTCTATGAGTGTTGCAGGAGCTGGACATCAGATCAGGATCTCCCCATGTCTGGTGTGTCATGTGCGCCCATGTGTAGTATTCATCAAAGGTAGAAGTTCCCAGTGTCCTATTGCCGCTACGGGTAACGTCTCTCTTTGGAGCTCGGCGGGGAAAAGGACGCCGGGTCGGGTGATTCCCGTACCGCCGTGTCAGGTGTACGCCCGTGTCCCGCTATTCAGTGAATAACGTCTCTCTTTGGAGCTCGGCAGGGAAAAGGACGCCGGGTCGGGTGATTCCCGTACCGCCGTGTCAGGTGTACGTCCGTGTCCCGCTATTCAGTGGATGACGTACGTTTCACAAAAAAGCTTGATCACATCTGTGAAATAAAAGTTTGAAATATTTTAATATACAATAATCATTTCAAAAGAGTGCGCCACACACTAAACCTCTTTTAGTGTTAGGTCCACTAGTGACCCACACTAACAAACTCCCCCTAAGAATTCCTCAAACAGACATGATGGTGTCACGCCTAAACAAAAAGCTTCCGAGGTACTGTGTTCAGAAGTCTTCAGGCTGATTACAAACCGATGGGAAAGGCCACAGGTGGACATGATGGCGTCCCGCCTCAACAAAAAGCTAGAAAACTATTGCGCCAGGTCAAGGGACCTGCAGGCGATAGCGGTGGACGCTCTAGTGACACCGTGGGTGTACCGGTTGGTTTATGTGTTCCCTCCTCTTCCTCTCATACCAAGGGTGCTGAGGATAATAAGGAGAAGAGTAAGAACTATACTCATTGTTCTGGATTGGCCAAGAAGAGCTTGGTACCCAGAACTTCAAGAAATGATCTCAGAGGACCCATGGCCTCTGCCGCTCAGACAAGACCTGCTGCTGCAGGGGCCCTGTCTTTTCCAAGACTTACCGCGGCTGCGTTTGACGGCATGGCGGTTAAACACCGGATCCTGAAGGAAAAGGGCATTCCGGAGGAAGTAATTCCTACGCTGATCAAAGCCAGGAATGACGTGACCGCGAAACATTATCACCGCATATGGCGAAAATATGTGGCTTGGTGTGAGGCCAGAAAGGCCCCAACGGAGGAATTTCAACTGGGTCGATTCCTGCACTTCCTACAGTCAGGGGTGAATATGGGCCTCAAATTGGGGTCCATTAAGGTCCAGATTTCGGCTCTGTCGATTTTCTTCCAAAAAGAACTTTTGTTAAAAGAGTGCTGCATATTTAGCCTCCTTTTGTGCCTCCAGTGGCACCTTGGGATCTCAACGTGGTGTTGGATTTCCTTAAATCGCATTGGTTTGAGCCACTTCAAACCGTGGCGTTAAAATATCTCACGTGGAAAGTGGTCATGCTATTGGCCCTGGCTTTGGCCAGGCGTGTGTCAGAGTTGGAGGCTTTGTCATGTAAAATCCCTTATCTGATTTTCCATATGGATAGGGCGGAATTGAGGACTCGTCCCCAATTCCTGCCTAAGGTGGTTTCAGCGTTTCATTTGAACCAACCTATTGTGGTGCCTGCGGCTACTCGGGACTTGGAGGATTCCAAGTTGCTGGATGTAGTCAGGGCCCTGAAAATTTATGTATCCAGAACGGCTGGAGTCAGGAAAACTGACTCGCTGTTTATCCTCTACGCACCCAACAAGATGGGGGCTCCTGCTTCAAAGCAGACTATTGCTCGCTGGATCTGTAGCACGATTCAGCTTGCACATTCTGCGGCTGGACTGCCGCATCCTAGATCAGTAAAAGCCCATTCCACGAGGAAGGTGGGCTCTTCTTGGACGGCTGCCCGAGGGGTCTCGGCTTTACAACTTTGCCGAGCTGCTACTTGGTCGGGGTCAAACACAGTTGCAAGATTTTACAAGTTTGACACCCTTTCTGAGGAGGACCTGGAGTTCGCTCATTCGGTGCTGCAGAGTCATCCGCACTCTACCGCCGGTTTGGGAGCTTTGGTATAATCCCCATGGTCCTTACGGAGTCCCCAGCATCCACTTAGGACGTCAGAGAAAATAATATTTTACTCACCGGTAAATCTATTTCTCGAAATCCGTAGTGGATGCTGGGCGCCCATCCCAAGTGCGGTTTGTCTGCAATACTTGTACATAGTTATTTTTAATAAAAGGGTTATTGTGAGAGCCATCTGTTAAGAGGCTCCGTTATTGTCATACTGTTAACTGGGTATAATATCACGAGTTATACGGTGTGATTGGTGTGGCTGGTATGAGTCTTACCCGGGATTCAAAATCCTTCCCTATTGTGTCAGCTCTTCCGGGCACAGTATCCTAACTGAGGTCTGGAGGAGGGTCATAGAGGGAGGAGCCAGTGCACACCAGGTAGTCCTAAAGCTTTCTTTAGTTGTGCCCAGTCTCCTGCAGAGCCGCTATTCCCCATGGTCCTTACGGAGTCCCAGCATCCACTACGGACTACGAGAAATAGATTTACAGGTGAATAAAATCTTATTTTTATTTGTTTATTGTTCCTTATATATTTCTTGTATATTGATTGTCCCCCTCTTTTTGATTTTCTGAAGGAAACAGGGAGTTAGCACTAATTAAAGAATGGGGGTGGCTGAGATTGGGAATCTCACTCAGTGCATGTCGTGCATGATGTATGCGCACCTGGCACAACAGTCCGAGTGCGGGTACATCTGTGCGAGATGTGAGCGTACGGACGCCCTGGAAGCCCAGGTAACTGATCTAGAGCGGACGGTTACGCGACTAAGGAGCATTCACAATCTCAAGCAAAGTTTAGCTAGAACAGTGGAGGAGTTGCAGAGGGGATCATTGGTAGATGAGGAAGATCAGGTAGCTGGGTCATGGTTAGAAGGAAGAAGAGGGGGAGGGGAAGACGGGACATCTCTGATCCACCAAACCCCAATAAATTTGCCCAATTTGATGAAGGTTCTGAGGATGGCAGTGAGGAAATGATGGAACCGGAGGAAAAAAGATAGGTATCTAGTCAGATTGTGGTGGTAGGCGATTCTATTATCAGGCCGACAGGGCAATCTGCTACCGGGACCATGATCGCCGTAGTCTGTTGTCTTCCGGGTGCTCGGGTACGGCAAATCGCGGACAGGGTAGATTGTTGGGAGGGGCTGGTAAAGACCCGGCGATCTTGGTGCATGTTGGCACCAATGACAAAGTTAGTGGTAGGTGGGATGTCCTTAAGAAAGACTATAGGGACTTAGGCAAGAAACTTAAGGCAAGGACATCTAGTGTAATATTCTCCGAAATATTACCAGTGCCATGCACTAGCCCAGGGAGGCAGAGGGAGATCAGGGAGGTAAATGTGTGAATTAGAGGCTGGTGTAGGAAGGAGGGGTTTGTGTTCCTGGAAACCTGGGTGGACTTCTCAGTCAGGCGGCATCTTTGTCATGATGGATTAGAAGGTTGGAGGAGCTTTTAAACTAGGAGCCTGGGGGGAGGGTTTAGCTAGAAGCTGCGGGTTCATTAGTGAGAGCAGTAAGGATGGGGGTAGTGAACAATTTGGGGGTGGAAAAGGGGGAAGCGTAAGATCAGATGGCAAGGGTATTTGCATGGGTATTGACACCGGAAATACTGACACAGGTATTGCCAAGATATTCCCAATTTATTACCTAATGACGAGTATGGCTCAGCAATACGGTATATAGAAAGTAATGTGCATAGCATAAGGGAGGATACTAACATCAGGGAGGGGGGTTTAGAAAGTCTTATAGATCAGATAAAGATAGTAGAGAGGAAAGCTGTATTAAGCATGATGGGAGGAAAGGGAGGGAGGAGAATAACAGTCAGTAAGGGTAAGTCTAGAAAGGCTCTTGTAAATATAGATAAGATACCACTAAAACAAACAGGCAATGGAGAGGCTAAGCTAAGATGTATGCTTGTGAACGCAAGAAGCCTATCGGGTAAAATGGGGGAATTGGAATGGCTTGTATCAAAGTCTCAGTATGATATTATAGGTATTATGGAAACATGGTGGGACGACTCTCACAACTGGGTTGCGAATTTGGAGGGATATTCTCTTTTCAGGAGGGATAGGGCTACCAATAGGGGAGGAGGGGTATGTCTCTTTGTTACACCATCTCTAAAACCAAACTTAATAGAGGGTATTTTCAGGGAGGCTGGAGATAACGTGGAGTCGCTATGGGCTGAGATCACAAGTGGGGGCACAGAGGCGAAGAAACAAGTCATTGGCACGTGCTACAAGTAACCGGATATTAGTGTACATGACGATGAACAACTCTTACACCAAAATGAAAAAGCTGCGGGAATGGAGGACATCCTAGTGTTAGGGGATTTTATCCTGATATAAATTGCAGTAACGATTCATGTGTAAAAACTAGGAGCAGCAGGTTCTTAAATACATTAAAGGATCAATACTTAACTCAATTAGTCGAGGACCCAACTAGAGGTAAAACTATTCTGGACCTAGTTTTACCAATAATGTGGACATTATATCAAACACTAAAGTTGGGGAGACTTTGGGAAACTGACCACTATATGATCACATTTGACATCAGTTTCAATAAACAGCTATAAGGGAACAACTAATACATTTAACTTTAGAAAAGCTAATTTCAATATGCTGAGACAGGCACTAAACGAGATTGATTGGGAAGTTTTGTTTCATGGTAAAGACACAACGGAAATGTGGGATGCTTTAAAAGGGTTGCTTGATAGCAATATTCACAAATTCATTCCCATGAGCAGTAAATGCAGGAGTACTAAAAACAAACCAATGTGGCTTAATAAGGATGTCAAAGAAGCAATGGCTAAAAAGAAGCGTGCTTTGAGGAGTCATTCCAGCATTACAAGGAATGCAAAAAAAAATGCAAAAAAGTAATAATCGCAGCAAAAGTTGTAAACAAAAAGCAAATCGCTATAGAGAGTAAAAGCAATCCTAAAAAGTTTTATAAATACATAAACAGTAAAAGGTTAAAGAAGGAGAACGTAGGCCCATTAAAAGATGAATTGGGAGCTTTAATAAACAATGATAAAATAAAAGCGGAAATACTGAACAATTTTTTTCCTCAGTATTCACCAGGGAGGATCAGTCGGAGAAAGTAGTGCATAAAGATAGTGAAGATAATGACTCTTGGCTGGATACTTGTTGACCTCGACATCTTCGGATTATCAAACCGAATAAATTTGCACGGCTGGACGAAGATTCGGAGGATGATACTGCGGAAATGACGGTGGAGGAGGGGACTGCTCCCTCTAGCATCCAGAGGAGCAGCCCCTCTGGCACAGTTGGGACAAAAGATAGTGAGGTACCTAGTCAGATGGTGGTGGTAGGGGACTCTATCATCAGGAAGGCAGATAGAGCAATCTGCTACCCGGACCATGATCGCCGTACAGTCTGTTGTCTCCCGGGTGCTCTAGTGTGGCACATCGCGGACCGGGTAGATAGATTGTTGGGAGGGGCTGGTAAAGACCCGACAGTATTGGTGCATGTTGGCACCAATGACAAAGTCAGCAGAAGGTGGGATGTCCTTAAGAAAGACTATAGGGAATTAGGCAAGAAACTTAAGGCAAGGACATCTAAGGTAATATTCTCTGAAATATTACCCACGCTAGTCCGGGGAGGCAGAGGGAGATTAGGGAGGTAAATGTGTGGCTTAGAGACTGGTGCAGGAAAGAAGGGTTCGTGTTCTTGGAACACTGGGCGGACTTCTCAGTCAGGCACCATCTTTTTTGTCGTGATGGATTGCACCTGAATGAGGAGGGGGCAGCGGTGCTGGGGGGAAGGATGGTTAGAAGGTTATAGATTTTAAACTAGGAGGGTTTAGCTAGAAACTACGGGGCATGCAGTGAGAATATTGGGGATGGCAGTAGTAAATGAAATGGGGGAAAATTTGGGGGGAGGGTAAGAGCAGCCGGTAAAGTTATCAACATGGGTACTAAAAGAGGTTTTACCAAAGCACTAACTAATGACAATTACAGGTCATCGTTGCTACATAAGGTGAAAGATGTCCCTAACGCAAAGGGAAATACTTATCTTATTTGTATGTATGTAAACGCCAGAAGCATTACTGGTAAAAAGGGCAAATTAGAAATAATTGCAGCAAGCAAACAGTATGATATTATAGGCATTACTGAAACTTGGTGGGACGAATCTCATGATTGGACAGTCAAACTAGAAGGCTATTCACTGTTTAGGACAGACTACATAAAAGGGGTGGAGGGGTGTGTCTTTACGTAAAACCATTTTAAAAAACTGATATATGGGAGGATTTGCAGGAGGAGACTGTAGATACGGTCGAGATGCTATGGGGTAGAAATTGCATGTGGCTAAAAGGGAATAAAAAAGGTAGTATTGGGGGTATGCTACAGGCCGCCTGGTATTAATGTATCTAACGAGGAATTGTTACTGAAGCAAATTGAAAGAGCAGCAGGAGTAGGAGACATGGTAGTGATGGGAGATTTTAAATATCCAGAGAAAAACTGGAAAAACGATTCATGTGATACTGCTAGGGGTAATAGGTTCTTAAACACACTTAATGATAACTACTTAGTTCAACTAATTGAGGAACCCACCAGGTACAATGCAATCTTAGACCTGGTATTAACAAATGTCAAAGTCGAAAAATATTGTAATGCATATGCCCTGTACTAACCCCATGCACATGCCCGCTGCGCGTGCACTCAGTCCGCCGTGCGTGCACATATCCGCAATTTGCGTAGGATCGCTCCTGCGATCATGCGCGTGATATGGGTATTTACGACGGAGTTTGTGAGCGCGTAGAGGTTTATTAGAACATTACATATTTAACCCAAATAGTGTACATTTTAGATATAACTCCCTTGCACCACATCAGCGAGTATCAATAGTTTAAACAGTTCCAGGACTAAGGGATTCGCCGTTGCATGATAGGAAGGGTCAGATAAAGGTTGGAAGGTGATGTCTAGTATCCTATAACATGGGGTGTGGTCTTTTATAAGAGAAAAAAGACAAAGCCAGCTATATATCTTTCCAGGGCACACTTATGAAAAAATTAATTAATAAGATGATGAAATATGAGAAAATTAATACTTAAAAAGAGAGGGAGAAGGCAAATATAGATGAATAATTTTTCAAAGCATAATTGCTACAATTTTGAGCGATAGGATTTAGATGAGCGAATTTATCTTTATTCCCTTAGTGGTCTAGAGATTTCCTTAATTGATAATTTTTTTATTGGGAATAGGGTAACTCCGTTGGGTTCAGCTGTAGCCTGTCAGACTAGCACAATTAAATTAAAGTTGAAATGAAATACCTGGATCTGCACAGAAAATCGGAAGGACACAAATGACTGGAGAATAAAATACCTACAGTACCTAGTATTCCCTGGTGGTCTCCCAACCGGGTACTGACCAGACCCTGCAGTGTATGGCTTCCAAGATCAGACGAGATTGGGCATACTCAGTGCGGTTTGACCGTAGGTGGATATTCTCCAATCTGTGCAGTCAATTCCAGTGTGCGGATACTCATACACATTGTTTATTTTGAGCATATCATAAATGCCTGAATTATTGTTGGTATAAGAACAGAGCATTAAGCAACATTTGTGCTGATTGTTATACTAATGAGAGCAAAAGAAATCAGGCAGTGATGTAAGTACAATAGCTGAGTATGATAATCTAACAGGGATTGATCCCCAATAATGCATAAAATTCAGTGCAATGAGAAACACACAGGAGATTATATATAATTGTCTAACAGGGATTAATCCACAATTCTGGGTGTATATGATTTAGCACACAAAATTCCAATAAACATTAGTTCCCAAAAGCAGATATCCTGTGGTTATATCATATTTTAGCAAAATCACAAATTGAAGATACTTCAACAATCCTAAAGATATATATATATATATATATATATATAGTAAACAAACAAAGCAGGCGGCACTCCAAGTCTGTTTGAGATTCAAGTGTATTTCATACACAAGTGATCCGACGTTTCGGGGTCCAAGCGCCCCTTGACAAACGTCGGATCACTTGTGTGTGAAATACACTTGAATCTCAAACAGACTTGGAGTGCCGCCTGCTTTGTTGTTTACTATCCAGTTTTATCTGAGATGGCACCCAAGCACTAAGTCCAGGAGGGGGAGTGCCGGTCCTCACAGCCTGTCTATATATATTGAGGGTGCCTTTAATAGGGCGAAAGAAAGAAACAAACAGATCTGAACTAGTGATGTACAAACAAAGAGAACATGACCAGGAGAGATTCTCCATTCCATTTATAACTAAGTACAATACTAAAGGGAATGTTATTAAAAAGATCTTACAGAAACATTGGGATGTTTTACATCTAGATCCGATACTACAGAAAGTGATTCCAACACACCCACAGGTAGTATTTAGAAGATCCTGTTCCCTTAAGAGTAAATTAGCTCCTAGTAATTTGAAGAATGTTACTGTACCACGAGCTGATAGATTGGAGGGATTCTATGCATGTACTAAATGTAAGGTATGCCAATATGTTAATAAGGATCATAAACAATTTTTTAATTCCAATAATTCTAAATCATGGAAAATTAAGGGGAAATTAAGCTGTCTTAGTACATATGTGATTTATCTTTTAGAGTGTAAATGTGGGAAACGCTATGTAGGCAAAACTAAGCGAGTGCTTAAATTGAGGATTTTGGAAAAAATTGCTGTGACTCACAATTACGAGGTTTTTCATTTAAAGCTATTGAGCGGGTAGAATTGGATGAGAGGAAAGGTAACATCCTCAATTTGCTTTCAAAGCGAGAAACCTTTTGGATCTACACACTAAATACACTGGCTCCAGATGGTTTGAATGAAGGCTGTGATATTGTGCCATTCTTGGAAGGCTGACACTGTGTGCATGTATGTTAGAGTGTACCAGTGGCAGCGGCTACGTCCCGACTGGTGTGCTCGAATAGCATGTACGCGGCAAATGACTGAAGAGAATAGACACATTAGCTTTAAAGATCAGAACGATTTTAATTAATTTCCACTGGGATGTTTTAGAGAAAAATATTATACAAAAGTATTACACAGAGGGTAGGATATATACCTTTGTGTGAATGGATCATATGAGCTAATTTGCTGTTCATTCATGTATGAGATGGACTCCAGCTGTAATGTTAATTAATAGGTTCATTGATGTGAAATCGTGTAAGGTTATTATTAGTCTTGGATAATCGATAATGAAAATGTGGATAATTTGAGCTTATCTTCTGTGATGTAATTGTGGAATGCCAATGGTTTATAAGTTGTATGAAATGTCTATTTGTATTTTTAAGTGAAATCATGTTGTAATTAATTGAGAACAATACCTACAACGGGTATATAAAGAGATCAAGTTGTTAATTAACCACACCCCCTGACGAAGTACCTGACGTACGAAACGCGTTGGCCGTGGCTAAGTGACGTAGACGCCGTGACGTCATCCCCCGGATTCAGAGGCGGAGACCAGACGAGCTGTGGTTCGGGAGATATACTGGCTAAGTTGCGGTGGAAACACCATGCTGATGAATTTTAACTTTTAATGTATGTAATCAAATGCTACAAAGTAAAAGTTGTTACTTCTTATATAACCAAGAGTGCGCTCTCCATTTTTTGACTATATATATATATATATATATATATAGTATAAGGTATAGGGTAAGGACTGTCAAGGGAATTGGAGTGGGAGGGAGTGGGAGCCCACAGGTACCAAACTGGGTAAAGAGCAGCTTTTAGGAAGGAAATAGGTAAGCCAGACCCTGTGGTTGACCCTTCTTTACCTCATGCAGGGTGGCTCTTTGGACTCTCCAGGTCCTGGGGAGTCTGTGGATTCTTCTTGCCCACTACCTGGTGGTTCTGTGGTCATCTCAGGCCACAAACCTCCCAGATGTCAGGCCTCCAGATAAACATGAAGGTGGTCCTGGGCTCTGTAGAGGAGGAGGTGGAACAAGCAAAGGAAAGTTGTGTCCCTTCTTAAGGGGCAATGGTGGACATTGTGAATGGTGAAAGGAAGGTTTTTGTGGGCAAAGAGTGAGTTATGCCATATATACCAGAAGCATGGGTCTTCAGCCTATGGCCCTCATTCCGAGTTGTTCGCTCGCTAGCTGCTTTTAGCAGCTTTGCACACGCTAAGCCGCCACCCTCTGGGAGTGTATTTTAGCTTAGCAGAATTGCGAACGCAAGATTAGCAGATTTGCGTATAGAAATTTCTTTGCAGTTTGTGAGTAGCTCGAGACTTACTCTGCCACTGCGATCAGTTCAGTCAGTTTCGTTCCTGGTTTGACATCACAAACACACCCAGTGTTCACCCAGACACTCCCCCATTTCTTCAGACACTCCCGCGTTTTTCCCAGAAACGCAAGCGTTTTTTCGCACACACACGTAAAACGTCCAGTTTCCGCCCAGAAACACCCACTTCCTGTCAATCACACTCCGATCACCAGAACGAAGAAATTTCTTCATAAAGCCGTGAGTAAAATACCAAACTTATTAGCAAATTTACTTGGCGCAGATGCACTGCGAACATTGTGCATGCGCATTAGCGACTAATCGCTCCGTTGCAAAAAAAAAATAACGAGCGAACAACTCGGAATGAGGGCCCATATGATGTGCCACCATTAATGTGGCTTCTGTCTTGTCCTACCAAGCTTGATTTATGTGCTTTGTAATTTTTTTAAGCAGGATAAAGGCTGATTTTTTTATTTCTGCAGTAGACTAGAATAAGCCCAGACAGTCCCACTTCCATTATACCACCGGAATGTGATGGTCAGTGACCACCGTGCCATCACTTACCTGTATGCTTACACGTAACAGAATGATGGAACACTTACACGGTTTCTTTACATCTTCTGGGATCCACTCCGAGATTAGACATTATGGCGTAATTACTCAGATAGGAATATAAAACAGAATAAAAATAAAAGCTATAATGCAATAATTAGATGCAGACAAAAGCTTTTATTATGAAATCATACAGGGGAGTATCCGCACCATATAGATGTAACATACAACAAACCAACGCAGATGGAACCTGGGTGACTCTAATGCACATGGTAATGTACAGGGTATATATGGATAGGATCTTGTATCTGAAAACACTCTGACACTCCTTATCAAGATGAGTGTCTGCAACAAGTTAGGTAAACTAGAAGTGAAAACACGTTCCAATGGCCGCCATATTGTCGTGCAGCAATACAGATTGTGGAAACTGGTATTAGACATTCACATTTACACAAAGCACAAGATACAAAATAAACAGCAGAAAGAAGACCTAAGCATTTGGGATGTATTATTTAGGAACTAAATATACAGACGGGTCCTCCGTTATCTTGGCTGGCTGAGGCGTTAGTCGCGATCAGGCATACGCAGCGTACCTGGGCGCAAGGAGGCACGCCTAGTCGTAGGAAGGCACACAGAGCGTTTGGCGTTACCTTTGAGTGTAATACCTAAGATCATCCACCGGATGTCGCTTTTTTAAATCACCAATGCGCAAGCGTGTGGTCTCCATTAAAATACAATACTGAACTACAGCGTAAGAACTACTTTACTGGTGCGTCTCATTACGCTACATTATGCTACAGTATGTCATAAAGTCTATAACAGTATATACAGTACAGGTGCAAATAGTACAGCATATACAGATGCAAATGAACGTGTTACAGATACAGTATGGTCTATTGATGTTAGGGATATGCGAGTGTCCAAATCCCGTAGTATTAAGTATAATGGGGAGAGATAGAAGCTCCTCCCTAAGTTTCTGGATGCCAAATCCCTGTATGTATAGTTTATACAGACGCAAATGAACGTGTTAAAACACTTGTGTATGCAGAAACAACTAATGTAGCTCATTGACTTTACAGTATGTACAGTGCACAAAATGAGTGTCCGAGTCCCCTAACGGCATAAACAAACACCAATGGGGAGGAATCGCTCTTTGCAGTACTTTTACACATGAACTTGAGAATCTTCCATGCAGTGCTGTGGGCTAGCGATGAAGGCTCCGGTCTGCCACGCTGAGTACCGGGTTCGATTCCCAAAGTGTCAATTTTTTTTGTGTTCCAGTGACATTCACTTTATTATTTTTTCTGTGTAATCCATTGTAAAACATTCAACAGAAGGGTGCACACAGGTTTCACACAAATCGGGGTAAATCTGCAGGAGTGACTCATTCACTATCTAAAATACACAGCGGTAATGAGCACGTATAGACATAACAGTAGATATAAATTAGTGTATTCTGACGCAACTAACTGTTCGAGCAACACAGTACTGTAGATCGTCGGCGTTAGAGAATCTGTGTTGTACATTATAAGCTGTTCCTGCTAATTAGTACTCTAATAGAAAAAACTGTACAGAGATACTAAGGACAGTGATTTGGCATCCAGGAACTTAGGGAGAAGCTTTTATTTCTCTCCATTATACATAGAAAGATTAAACTTGCCACTCTACGTTACAAGCTGTTCGTGCTATTTAGTACACTACTAGTGTACTAAATAGCATGAACCCCATCACAACAGTTGCCCAGATCAAGAACACTCTCCAGGAGATAGGTGTATATGTGTCAAAGTCAACAATCAAGAGAAGACTTCACAAGAGTGAATATAGAGGGTTCACCACAAGATGTAAACCATTGGTGAGCAATAAAACAGGAAGACCAGATTAGAGTTTGCAAACAACATCTAAAAAAGCCTTTACAGTTCTGGAACAACATCCTATGGACAGATGAGACAAATATCAACTTGTACCAGAGTGATGGGAAGAAAAGAGTATGGAGAAGGAAAGGAACTGCTCATGATCCAAAACATACCAGCTCATCAGTGAAGCATGGTGGTGGTAGTGTCATGGCGTGGGCATGTATGGATGCCAATGGAACTGGTTTCCTTGTATTTATTGATAATGTGACTGCTGATAAAAGCAGCAGGATGAATGCTGAAGTGTTTTGGGCAATTTTATCTGCTCATATTCAGTCAAATGCTTCGGAACTCACTGGAAGGCGCTTCACAGTGCAGATCGACAATGACCCGATGCATACTGCGAAAGCAACCAAAGCGTTTAAGGCAAATAAGTGGAATGTTATGCAATGGCCAAATCAATCACCTGACCTGAATCCGATTGAGCATGCATTTTACTTGATGAAGACAAAACGGAAGAGAAAATGCCCCAAGAACAAGCAGGATCTGAAGACATTTGCAGTAGAGGCCTGGCATAGCATCACCAGGGATGAAACCCAGCGTCTGGTGATGTCTATGCGTTCCAGACTTCAGGCTGTAACTGACAAAAGGATTTGCAACAAAATATTAAAAAGTAAAAGTTTGATTTAAGATTCTGGAAACAAAGGAAGAAACAAGAGAGCGACTATGGTGTAGTATTTTTCAATCAGTTTTGTCTAGTGATGAGCGGATTCGGTTTTACTCGGATCTCAAAACAGAATCTTATTGGCTATACAAAACACATGACATCTGTAAGCCAATAAGATGCCGTTTTGAGAACAGAGTAAAACCGAATCCGCTCATCACTAGTTTTGTCACACACAAGATTATAGCGTACGGATTACGGCTTGACACATGGCGTATCATTCCCCCATTCTTTAGTCCAGGTTACTACTGGGATCTAAATGCTGCTAGGAGACACAAAGAATTGCTATATAGCGTAGTATATTTCCGTATGTGGGATTAAATTCAGTTATCACAAAATGTATATGCGTACCAGATAAATATTTGCATATCAGTATGGATATTGTATCCAGATCTTCATCTAGGAGATGGTAATCAGATCGCCCTTGGAAAATATGTCAAAGCTCAATTCACGAAACACTGATCCGGGCTGCGACCACATTAAGTAGTAAAGTATTTTTTGTTGATCTGGACGATCGCACTGATCTGATTTACAATATTTGATTTAGGATTGTTTAGTTTGTACCATTACTTTTGGTCCCTTAAAAAGTGGGAGGCACATATAAAAACCATTTTAATTCCTAGACAGTTCACCTGATTTTGATGTATATACCCTCAAATTAAAGCGGAAAGTCTGCAGTTAAAGCACATCTTGTTTGTCTAATTTCAAATCCATTGTGGTGGTGTATAGAGCCCAAAATATGAGAATTGTGTCGATGTCCCAATATATATGGACCAGACTGTATATTGCATGACGCATAGGAGATAGGATTGACCCTTGCGGAACATTGCATGACAGTGATAATTATACTCCAGAAGATTTAAATGGTTCCGTGCTTGGGTAATGTCTAATATGTTCAACAAGAGCGGATTTATTTCTCTCACAGCATGAAAATGGCTTCTCACCTGTGTGACTTATCTGATGTTTAACAAGATTTGATTTAGATGCAAAACATTTCCCACACTCAGAACAGGAATACGGCTTCTCACCTGTGTGACTTCTCTGATGTTTAACAAGATCTGATGTAGATGCAAAACATTTCCCACACTCAGAACAGGAATACGGCTTCTCACCTGTGTGACTTCTCTTATGTGTAACAAGGGCTGATTTCTGTGTGAAACATTTCCCACACTCAGAACAGGAAAATGGCTTCTCACCTGTGTGACTTCTCTGATGTGTAACAAGATTTGATTTAGATGCAAAACATTTCCCACACTCAGAACAGGAATACGGCTTCTCACCTGTGTGACTTCTCTGATGTATAACAAGACCTGATTTCTCTACAAAACATTTCCCACACTCAGAACAGGAATACGGCTTCTCACCTGTGTGACTTGTCTGATGTGTAACAAGATTTGATTTATATGTAAAAAAATTCCCACACTCAGAACATGGAAATGGCTTCTCACCAGTGTGACTTCTCTGATGTGTAACAAGATCTGATTTCTGTGTAAAACATTTCCCACACTCAGAACAGGAATACGGCTTCTCACCTGTGTGACTTCTCTGATGTGTAACAAGATTTGATTTCTGTGTAAAACATTTCCCACACTCAGAACAGGAATACGGCTTCTCACCTGTGTGACTTCTCTGATGTGTAACAAGATTTGATTTATATGTAAAACATTTCCCACACTCAGAACATGGAAATGGCCTCTCACCTGCCTTAGCTGGCTGATGAGTAATACGGTTTGTGTTCTGTGTAAAACATTTGGCGTCTGTAGAACAGGGAAACTCTGTATCTAATCTCAGAGCTGTAATAGATGCACCAATATCAGAGTGATCAGGAGAACATTTCCCAGGATCAGGGGGATTAGTTGATAGAGCTGGATGTATAATTGGGGTAATGGGATTATCTCCTGGAGAATCCTGTCTACTGTCATTATCTGTTATGTCACAATCCAGGGATAACATTAGATGTACTTCTGAGATATTCCTGCTTGTGGGTCCATCTGCTGGAAATAAAATACAAAATATATATAAAATGAGCAGACAAGACCCAGGATGTAACAGGACACAATATATAATTCTATAACTGCCATTTTTTTTTACCTGTAATCAGTGCTTTTATGTTTATTAAAAAAACAAAAGATAGGATGCTTAGACTGGAGCTTGATCAACACTGAAGGCTCAAGTGGGATTACTAGAGGTGACACAGACGCTCATATGGGATTACTAGAGGTGACATGGAAGCTCATGGGGGATAATAAGAGGTGACATGGGCGCTTATGTGGGATTACTAGAGGTGACACAGATGCTCATGTGGGATTACTAGGTGACGTGGGCGCTCATGTGGGATTACTAGAGGTGACGTGGGTGCTCATATGGGATTACTAGAGGTGACATGGACGCTCATGTGGGATAACTAGAGGTGACACGGGTGCTCATGTGGGATTATTAGAGGTGACATGGGCGCTCATGTGGGATTACTAGAGGTGACGTGGGCGCTCATGTGGGATTACTAGGAGGTGACATGGATGCTCATTTGGGATTACTAGAGGTGACATGGACACTCATGTGGGATTACTAGAGGTGACACAAACGCTCATGTTGGATTACTAGAGGTGACACAGACGCTCATGTGGGGTTACTAGAGGTGACATGGATGCTCTTGGGGGATTATTAGAGGTGACATGGACACTCATGTGGGATTACTAGAGGTGACGTGGGCGCTCATGGGGGATTATTAGAGGTGACATGGGCGCTCATGTGGGATTACTAGAGGTGATATGGACGCTCATGTGGGATTACTAGAGGTGACACAGACGCTCAAGTGGGATTACTAGAGGTGACATGGATGCTCATGTGGGATTACTAGAGGTGACATGGACGCTCATGTGGGGTTACTAGAGGTGACATGGATGCTCTTGGGGGATTATTAGAGGTGACATGGACGCTCATGTGAGATTACTAGGAGGTGACATGGACGCTCATGGGGGATTATTAGAGGTGATATGGACGCTCATTTGGGATTACTAGAGGTGACATGGACACTCATGTGGGATAACTAGAGGTGTCACGGGCGCTCATGTGGGATTACTAGAGGTGACATGGATGCTCTTGGGGGATTATTAGAGGTGACATGGACGCTCATGTGGGATTACTAGAGGTGACATGGATGCTCTTGGGGGATTATTAGAGGTGACATGGACGCTCATGTGGGATTACTAGGAGGTGACATGGACGCTCATGGGGGATTATTAGAGGTGACACGGACGCTCATTTGGGATTACTAGAGGTGACATGGGCGCTCATGTGGGATTACTAGAGGTGACATGGACGCTCATGTGGGATTACTAGAGGTGACATGGACGCTCATGTGGGATTACTAGAGGTGACATGGACAGCTCGTCTGGGCACAGATTCAAACTGAGGTCTGGAGGAGGGACATAGAGGGAGGAGCCAGAGCACACTAGTATCCAAATTCTTTCTTAAAGTGCCCTATCTCCTGCGGAGCCCGTCTATACCCCATGGTCCTTACAGAGTCCCCAGCATCCTCTAGGATGTAAGAGAAAAGAATATTATTTTTTGTAGCAAAACTACAAGTCCCAGCAAGCCTCCCCCGCAAGCTGGTACTTGGAGAACCACAAGTACCAGCATGCAGGGGGGGCGCTGGTACCTGTAGTTCTACTGCAAAAAAAATACCCAAATAAAAACAGTACACACACACCGTGACTAACATGTACACCGTCACACAAATACTTACCTATGTTGACATGAAGCAGTCGGTCCTCTTCACCAGTAGAATCCATGGGGTACCTGTAAATAAAATTGTACTCACAACAATCCTGTGTAGATCGGTCCTCTTCAGAGTTTGTAATCCACGTACTTGGCAAAATAATAAAACGCAAAACACGATCCACGCCCTGCCTTTCCTCGACTGCCGGGACCCCCTGTGACTGCTGTCAAAGAGGGTCCCTTCAGCCAATCAGTGAGCGCCACGTCGTGGCACTCTCCTGATTGGCTGTGCGCTTCTGAGTTGTCAGGCGGCGCACTCGAGATACAATGTAGCGCATAGGCGCTCCATTGTATCCAATGGTGGGAACTTTGCGTCAGCGGTTGAGGTTACTCGTGGTCAACCGCTGACCGCAAAGTTCCCACCACTGAATATAATGGAGCGCCTATGTGCTATGCGCCGCCTGTCAGCTCAGACGCGCACAGCCAATCAGGAGAGTGCCACGACGTAGCGCTCCCTGATTGGCTGAAGGGACCCTCTTTGACAGCAGTCATGGGGGGGGTCACGCCAGTCGGGGAAAGGGGTCCCATGTGTAAACATGGAACCCCTTTCAGTGCGTGGATCGTGTTTTGCGTTTTATTATTTTGCCAAGTACGTGGATTACAAGCTCAGAAGAGGACCGATCTACACAGGATTGTTGTATAATTTTATTTACAGGTACCCCGTGGATTCTACTGGTGAAGAGGACCGACTGCTTCGTGTCAACATAGGTATGTGTGTGTCGGTGTGCATGTATGTAATAAAGTTATACTGTCACGGTGTGTGTGTACTGTTTATTTGGGTATTTTTTTGTAGTAGAACTACAGGTACAAGCGGGCCCGTTTACCCCCCCCCCCCCCCCCCACAAGCTGGTACTTGAGGTTCTCCAAGTACCAGCCTGCAGGGGAGGCTTGTTGGGACTTGTAGTATCAAATTGTAAAACTTTGCAAAAGTGTTTGAACCTGACCAAGTAGCTGCTCGGCAAAGCTGAAATGCCGAGACCACTCGGGCAGCCGCCCAAGAAGAGCCCACCTTCCTTGTGGAGTGGGCTTTTACTGATTTTGGCAGCGGCAATCCAGCCGCAGAATGAGCCTGCTGAATCGTGTTACAGATCCAGCGAGCAATAGTTTGCTTTGAAGCAGGAGCATCCAGCTCTTTGGATGCATACAGGACAAACAGCGAGTCAGTTTTCCTGACTCTAGCCGTTCTGGCTACATAAACCTTCAAAGCCCTGACCACATCTAGTAACTCGGAATCCTCCAAGTCACGAGTAGCCACAGGCACCACAATAGGTTGGTTTATATGAAAAGATGACACCACTTTTGGCAGAAATTGTGGACGGGTCCGCAATTCTGCCCTGTCCATATAGAAAACCAGATAGGGGCTTTTATATGACAAGGCCGCTAATTCTGACACACGCCTAGCTGAAGCTAAGGCTAATAGCATGACCACCATCCACGTGAGAAATTTTTACTCCACGGTTTTAAGTGGCTCAAACCAGTGTGACTTTAGGAAACTCAACACCACGTTAAGATCCCAAGGTGCCAATGGAGGCACAAAAGGGGGCTGAATATGCAGCACCCCTTTACAAACGTCTGAACTTCAGGCAGAGAAGCCAGTTCTTTTTGAAAGAAAATAGACAGGGCCGAAAACTGGACCTTAATGGAACCCAATTTTAGTCTCAAAGTCACTCCCTCCTGTAGGAAGTGAAGGAAACGGCCCAGCTGGAATTCCTCCGTGGGGGCATTCCTGGCCTCACACCAAGCAACATATTTTCACCATATACGGTGATAATGTTTAGCAGTCACGTCCTTCCTAGCCTTTATCAGCGTAGGAATGACCTCATCTGGAATGCCTTTTTCTGCTAGGATCCAGCGTTCAAACTCCATGCCGTCAAACGCAGCCGCAGTAGGTCTTGGAACAGACAGGGCCCCTGTTGCAACAAGTCCTGTCTTAGAGGCAGAGGCCATGGGTCCTCTGAGAGCATTTTTTGCAGATCTGGATACCAAGTCCTTCTTGGCCAATCCGGAACAATGAGTATTGTTCGCACTCCTTTTTTTTCTTATGATTCTCAGCACCTTGGGTATGAGAGGAAGAGGAGGGAATACATAAACCAACTGGAACACCCACGTTGTCACTAGTGCATCTACAGCTATTGCCTGAGGGTCTCTTGACCTGGCGCAATACCTTTGTAGCTTTTTGTTGAGGCGGGATGCCATCATGTCCACCTGTGGCAGTTCCCACCGACTTGCAATCTGCGTGAAGACTTCTTGATGAAGTCCCCACTCTCCCGGGTGGAGGTCGTGCCTGCTGAGGAAGTCTGCTTCCCAGTTGTCCACCCCCGGAATGAACACTGCTGACAGTGCTCTTACGTGATTCTCCGCCCAGCGAAGGATTCTGGTGGCTTCCGCCATTGCCACCCTGCGCCTTGTGCCACCTTGGCGGTTTACATGAGCCACTGCGGTGATGTTGTCCGACTAAATCAGCACCGATTGGTCGCGAAGCTGAGTCTCCGCTTGACGTAGGGCGTTGTATATGGCTCTTAGTTCCAGGATATTGATGTGAAGGCAAGTCTCCTGACTTGACCACAGACCTTGGAAATTTATTGCCTGTGTGACTGGCCCCCACCCTCGGAGGCTTGCATCCATGGTCACCAGGACACAGTCCTGAATGCCGAATCTGCGGCCCTCGAGAAGGTGAGCACTCTGCAGCCACCACAGGAGAGACACCCTGGCCCTGGGGGATAGGGTGATCAGCCGATGCATCTGTAGATGTGATCGGGACCACTTGTCCAACAGATCCCATTGAAAGGTCCTCGCATGGAACCTGCCAAAGGGAATGGCCTCATATGATGCCACCATCTTTCCCAGGACTCGCGTGCAGTGATGCACAGACACATGTTTTGGTTTTAATAGGTCTCTGACCAGTGTCATGAGCTCCTGAGCCTTCTCCATCGGGAGATAAACCCTCTTCTGGTCTGTGTCCAGAATCATGCCCAGGAAGGGAAGACGAGTCGTAGGAATCAACTGCGACTTTGGAATATTTAGAATCCAGCCGTGCTGTTGTAACACTTCCCGAGAGCGTGCTACGCTGATCAGCAACTGCTCTCTGGACCTCGCCTTTATAAGGAGATCGTCCAAGTATGGGATAATTGTGACCCCTTGCTTTCGCAGGGGCACCACCATTTCCGCCATCACCTTGGTAAATATTCTCGGTGCCATGGAGAGACCAAACGGCAACGTCTGGAATTGGTAATGACAATCATGTACCACAAATCTGAGGTACGCCTGATGGAGGTGGATAAATGGGGACATGAAGGTATGCATCCTTTATGTCCAGACACACCATAAAATCCCCCCTTCCAGGCTTGCGATGACCGCTCTGAGCGATTCCATTTTGAACTTGAACCTTTTCAGGTATATGTTCAGGGATTTTAAATTCAATATGGGTCTGACCGAACCGTCCGGTTTCGGTACCACAAACGTGGTCGAATAATAACCCATCCCTTGTTGAAGGATGGGAACCTTGACCACCACCTGCCCAAGATACAATTTGTGAATTGCAGCTAACACTATTTCCCTCTCTAAGGGGGAAGCTGGCCGGGCCCGATTTGAGGTATCGGTGAGGGGGCATCTCTTCGAAATCCAGCTTGTATCCCTGAGACACAATCTCTATTGCCCATGGATCCACCTGGGAGTAAACCCACTTGTGGCTGAAATTTCGGAGACGCACCCCCACCGGGCCTAGCTCCGTCTGTGGAGCCCCAGCGTCATGCGGTGGATTTAGTGGAAGCCGAGAGGACTTCTGTTCCTGGGAACTAGCTGTGTTGTGCAGCTTCTTTCCTCTGCCCTTGCCTCTGGCAAGAAAAGACGCACCTCGGAGTTTGTGTTTTTGTGATCGAAAGGACTGCATTTGGTAATACGGTGCTTTCTTAGGTTGTGAGGGAACATATGGCAAAAAGTTTGACTTTCCAGCAGTAGCTGTGGAGACCAGGTCTGAGACCCTCCCCAAACAACTCCTCACCCTTGTAAGGTAAAACCTCCATGTGCCTTTTTGAGTCAGCATCGCCTGTCCATTGCAGAGTCCACAGGACCCTTCTGGCAGAAATCGACATTGCATTTATTCTACAGCCCAGAAGGCTAATGTCTCTTTGAGCATCTCTCATATATAGGATAGCGTCTTTTATATGCCTCAGGGTCATTAATATAGTATCCTTGTCCAAGGTATCATGTTCCTCAGATAAGGTATCCGTCCATGCTGCTACAGCACTACACACACAGGCCGACGCAATTGCCGGTCTTAGTAAGGTACCTGAATGTGTATAAATGGACTTCAGGGTACCCTCTTGTTTTCTATCTGCAGCATCTTTTAGGGTGGCCGTATCCTGTGACGGCAGGGCTACCCTCTAGGAAAAGCGTGTTAGAGCTTTGTCCACCCTAAGGGAGGATTCCCAGCGTAACCTGTCCGTTGTCGGGAAAGGATACGCCGTAAGCATCCGTTTGGAAATCTGCAGTTTTTTTATCTGGAGATTCCCAAGCCTTTTCACATAACTCTTTTAGCTCATGTAAAGGGGGAAAGGTCACCACCTGTTTTTTTTCCCCATACATATGAACCCTCTTGTCAGGGACTGGGGTTTCCTCTGTGATGTGCAACACATCCTTCATTGCTATAATCATATAACGGATGGCTTTAGCCAATTTAGGCTGTAACTTTGCATCATCGCAATAGACACTGGAGTCAGAATCCATGTCGGTATCTGTGTCAACAATTTTGGATAGTGGGCGCTTCTGAGACCCTGACGGCCTCTGCAACATAGGATCAGGCATGGGCTGAGACCCCGACTGTCCTAAGGTTTCAGCTTTATCCAACCTTTTATGAAAGGAATTAACATCATTTAAAACATTCCACATATCCATCCAATCGGGTGTCGGCACCGTCGGCGGCAACCCCACATTCATTTGCTCCCGCTCTGCTTCCACATAGCCTTCCTCGTCAAACATGTCGACACAAGCGTACCGACACCACATACACACGGGATGCTCTTTTTGAAGACAGTTCCCCCACAAGGCCCTTTGGAGAGACAGAGAGAGAGTATGCCAGCACACACCCCAGCGCTATATGTCCCAGGAATCACACAGTAACTTAGTGTTAACCCAGTAGTTGCTGTATAATATGTTTGTGCGCCTAATTTATGTGCCCCCTCTCTCTTTTTACCCTCTTCTACCGTGAATCTGCAGGGGAGAGCCTGGGGAGCTTCCTCTCAGTGGAGCTGTGGAGAGAAAATGGCGCTGGTGAGTGCTGAGGAAGAAGCCCCGCCCCCTCAGCGGCGGGCTTCTGTCCCGCGTTTCTGTACACAATTATGGCGGGGGCTCATGCATATATACAGTGCCCAACTGTATATATGCCCAACTTTTGCCAAGAGGTCCTAATTGCTGC